>NC_063353.1:27190511-27260331 GCF_021869965.1 Rhincodon typus | reverse complement strand
TAGAACATGAGAAAAAACTAGCACAGAATATAAAGACAGATAGCAAAAGTTTCTATAAATATATAAAACGAAAAAGAGGGTCTAGGCCCGAAACGTCAGCCTCTCTGCTCCTATGATGCTGCTTGGCCTGCTGTGTTCATCCAGCCCTGCACCTTGTTGGCTAAAGTAAACGTTGGCCCTTTAGAGGATGAGAAGAGGAATTTAGTTATGGGATATGATGAAATGGCCGAGGCATTGAACAGGTATTTTGTATCGGTCTTCACAGTGAAGGACACTAATAACATGCCAGTAATTGACAAAGAGACGAAGATAGGTGAGGACCTGGAAACAGTCATTATTATGGAAGAGGTAGTGTTGGGCAAGCTAATGGAGCTAAGGATTGATAAGTCTCCTGCCCTGATGGAATGCATCCCAGGGTACTAAAAGAGATGGCGGGAGAAATAGCAGGTGCGCTGGCGGTAATTTTCCAAAATTCGCTGGACTCGGGGGCAGTCTCAGCAGATTGGAAAACAGCAAATGTGACGCCACTGTTTAAAAAGGGAAGTAGACAAAAGATGGGGAATTATAGACCGGTTAGCTTAACCTCAGTAGTGGGGAAGATGCTTGAGTCTATTATCAAGGAAGAAATAGCAAGGCATCTTGATAGAAATTGTCCCGTTGGACAGACGCAGCATGGGTTCATGAAGGGCAGGTCATGCTTGACAAATCTTTTGGAATTCTATGAAGACATTACGAGCGAGGTGGACAATGGAGACCCAGTGGATGTGGTGTACCTAGATTTCCAAAAGGCCTTCGACAAGGTGCCACACAAGAGGCTACTGCAGAAGATAAGGATGCATAGCGTTAAGGGTAAAGTATTAGCATGGATAGAGAATTGGTTGACTAACAGGAAGCAAAGAATGGGGATAAGTGAGTGCTATTCTAGCTGGCAGTCAGTGACTAGTGGTGTGCCTCAGGGATCGGTGTTGGGACCGCAATTATTTACAATTTATATAGATGATTTGGAGTTGGGGACCACGTGTAGCGTGTCAAAGTTTGCAGATGACACTAAGATGAGTGGCAGAGCAAAGTGTGCAGAGGACTGTGAAACTTTACAGAGGAACATAGATACATTGAGTGAGTGGGCAAAGGTCTGGCAGATGGAATAGAATGTAAATAAATGTGAAGTCATACATTTTGGCAGGAGTAATAGCAAAAAGGATTATTGCTTGAATGGTAAAAAGTTGCAGCATGCTGCTATGCAGAGGGACCTGGGTGTCCTTGTGCATGAATCACAGAAGGTAGGTCTGCAGGTACAACAAGTAATTAGGAAGGCAAATGGAATTTTGTCCTTCATTGCTAAAGGGATTGAAATTAAAAGCAGAGAGGTTATGTTGCAGCTGTACAAGATGCTGGTGAGACCACACCTGGAGTACTGTGTGCAGTTTTGGTCTCCTTACTTGAGAAAGGATGTATTGGCACTGGAGGGGGTGCAAAGGAGGTTCACTAGGTTGATTCCGGAGATGAGGGGGTTGGCTTATGAGGAGAGACTGAATAGATTGGGATTATATTCATTGGAATTCAGAAGATTGAGGGGGGATCTTATAGAAACATATAAAATTATGAAGGGAATAGATAAGATAGAAGTAGAGAGGATGTTTCCACTGGCAGGTGAAGCTAGGACAAGAGGGCATAGCCTCAAGATTAGAGGGAGCAGATTTAGGACTGAATTGAGAAGGAATTCCTTCACCCAGAGGGTTGTTAATCTATGGAATTCCTTGCCCAGTGAAGTAGTTGACGCTACTTCAGTAAACGTTTCTAAAAAAAAGGTAGATTTTTTTTGAACAATAAAGGAATTAAGGGTTATGGTGAGAACGCGGGTAAGTGGATCTGAGTCCATGAAAAGATCAGCCATGATCTTATTGAACGGCGGAGCAGGCTCGAAGGGCCAGACGGCCTACTCCTGCTCCTAGTTCTTATGTTCTCAAGCTTCAGCCCCATCATAGGGCTATTGGCTCAGGAGCCTTGTTTCTGTATTAGGTAAGCTGGTTGCTGCAGATGCAGACTGGGGACCACAAAGGCACCTCAACATGAGGCACCCAATCCAGTTTGCATATCAGAGTTCCAGTCAGGAGGATATATTAACTGTATACGAATGGAAAGAAAACCACACTGTTAGATTGGCCTGATTAGTGATTGTTATCTTTCGTTACTCCCAGCTCCTCCTCATGGTATCGAGCTGCTGCATCCAATTGCCTCCTGTCCTGCTGCAGGGAAGCCTATTTAGCTGGTGACCTCATGCCAGTAATTTGCGTCACTGTGAGCAAAATATTGGAGAAGTTGCAAGATTGCTCCTATTTAGAAATGAGTCAGTGCAAAGGCACCAGCATTAACAAAATTGTAATGTCAGAATGTCGTCTGCCTGCCTTCTGTCTCACCCCAGCAAAAGTCCCTGGAGGTGGCAATGTATTGGGGAGCCATGTCGGGAAAAATTCAACTCTTAGTATCACAGTGTTAGCTGAGGCACAATGACTTGTACCTTTGAATGAGAAGATTGTGAGTTCAATTCTCACTCCCTCAGTTCTGCACCAGATCTCTCCAGAATGTTGCAGCATTGGAAGTTCTGTCTTTCATATGAGAATTAAATCGGAGTTGCATTCACTCTGTCAGCTGGATGTAAAGGATCCCATTATATGGTGATGAGGGAAAACAGGGGACTTACTCTTGTCAAAATTTATCCCACACTCAACATCACAAAAAACAGATTTTCTGGTTATTTTCACAAATTAGTTTGTGGGACTTTCTCACTAATGCCCATGTTGTTCAGCGGCTGGGAAGATTCTGCCCAGTACGTCCCTACAAACACATCAATGAAGCAGAAGATGTAAGAATTCACCCAAATTTCAATGAGTGAGAGGTGTGCTATATGGAATCATTGTCCAATCTTCATTTGATCCCACCATCCATTATGTTGTCCTCTGATGGTTTCTGATTGTTTACGTTCCTATGATTCAATATTAGTGAGAGTGTAAATTGAGTTAGGAGATAGACTATGACGCATTATGTTTTAAATTTTAAGACTGGCCACATGGTTCCCAATGTGGCTACTGATCCATTACTTTCTCATATTGAAACAAATGGCCCAAAAAATATTTAACCCTTCTTCTGCATTCACTGATTCAGCATTCATTATTGTATTCTTAATGAGTAATGAAGAATTTAATTTAATTTAATTTAATTCTACCAAGTTCAGACAGAAGTGAATAATAAAGGACTTCTTCAGGATAATTTTGCATATACTGTACTTATATGCACATATGGCTAAATAGGGGACAATCTTAATGTCATGTAGATAGAAGTGTAATTCAGCCACCAAAGTGTAAAAATGACTAGAATAATGAGTTTCTGGGTGGTGACATTGATATCATTGTTGCTATATTTGGTACTTAATCAGAAAATAACTTAAGCCAACCAGTTTGAAACCAGAACTTTCTTTTACAATTGTTAGAGAGACCAATGCAGTATTCATTGAGAGTAGAAAACTCAGGGATATTTAATACTATTAAATGATTTTAGGTAAATGATGAGAAACTGTTTCCTGAGGAGAGGTGTGTGTGTGTGTGTGTGTGTGTGCACGCGACCTAACCTCAGGCAGAGCATCCTTAAAATTAGAGCCAGGGGTGACGGCAGGAAGCAATTGTTCATCAAAGGACAGTGGAAATCTGGAACTTCCTTCACAAAAAAGCTGCTAAGGTTAGATAAATTGAAATTTCCAAAACTGAGATTGGTAGATGTTTGTTGGGTAAAGATATTAAAGGATATGAAACTGAGGTACATAACTGAAGTTTGCATCAATTCAGTCATGATCTGATTGAATGGTTCAATAAGCTGTGTGGATTATTCTGTTGCTAGGTTCTTGTTGATTAGAAATGCACAGTGTTACTGTGTAATAGGCAAAGTGACAGTAATATTTTGTGAAACGCAAAGCTCAGAAAAGGGATTTTTCCTTTGTAATATGTTGAAAATTCCAAATGATCAATAATTTATCTATTCTGGCTGTCCATCTAGAATTTCAGCATAAATCATACGGCTAAATGACAGTTTATGGATATTTCTCTAGTGTCACCTATTCCACTGCAGCTGAATGCATACATTTGGCACAGTCGAAAAGTTATCATGTAAAATCAGAATCACAATTCTGATGTAAAGTTGCATGTAAAAATAATGAGGGACAGTTATGTAAACACAATTTAATACAGTGAATTTCCATCACTGAAACATTCTTCAATTTAACAAAAATTGAAAAGATAAATGTTTTTAACTAATTGACTGCAACAAATCAAACCTGGCAGACAGTTCCTTTCATATGGATATTTTTGCCCACATCAGACATCTTGCTATGTTTATAACACAAATTACAATCATGCTCTGCACAATGTGCATGAATTTTGTTATTTCAACAAATCACAAATTATTAATAGCATTGACAGACACTTAAAACAAATTCCTCACATAAATCAGAATAGAATTTGTCTAAGTGCTTGCATGTGCCAGAGAAGACATGAACAAAATACCCTCACTAAACTGAGATAATCTAAGTAATACTGGTGACTTTGTAAGAACTGTGCCTTTAACTGGGGTTTGAAATGAGAGAGAGTTGTTGTGAAAAACAATGTTTGAGAGAATGGCTGCAGTAAATAACCCGACCCATTGCAGGGACCTTGTAATTAACTGTTTGAACAACCAGTAATTGTGGTTCACATTGCAGACAATTTGGAACCAAGGAACATGCATTAGCTGGCAACAAGAAGTTGATTGACGTATGGACTAGTGACTAGTTATCAATGATAGAGTCCTTTTGCTTGCTACCAAGCGTGTGATTGTTTCTCAAGCAACTGAACCACTTGGAGCTGGGAACTAGTTACAAAGAGAACAAGAGAGAGGAGTGTTTTGTTGTTCCCCAACTGAGGAGTGGTCTCCCAGCCGCCTGCATGCAAAACTCTGTCAACCAGAAGAAAAATAGTTCATTTTTTTTCCTGCAACACCTGTTGTATGCTTTGACTTTTAACTGATAAGTCAGAGACATATTTATAAACAAACCAGCTACCTTGTGTTTCTCATCGCCAATGGAAGAAACTGAAGAAAGATAACTGAAGCAATGTGTTGGACAGCAGGCGTCATAACGATCACAACAGAACCTGAGAACAAAGATTAACAGTCTTTCCAGTTTTTCTCCTCTGGCCATAAATTATTTTACCCTGTCTGTTTGTCTGTTTGTGTGTGTATAAAGGGGCTAGTGTTTTAATTAGTAGTAGTATATGCTGATGGTTTATAACTGTTTAGCTGTAGCTACAGTCCACTTACTTATGATAAATAACAATTCTTGTTCAGTACAGAAACCTGATCTGTGCTTTGTATTAATCTGGTTCTGAAAGTCAAGTAAATTGGAGAACTTACATTGGTTGTACCTTATAAAGTTTTTAACTTTTGTGACCACTCTGGGGATCATGCGACTTGATTTCCAGTGTGCTATCCCAGTGAATCTTAACCACTTCAATATAAATGAGACAGATTAGCCAAATGTACTCCATGCAAATAATTCTGCAGACATAAAAATGCTTAACACCTAGCATTTCAAACTTGGTTATCCCATCATGTTTCTTCTTAAACTTTTGAGAATCTGTTTCACTTTAAAACCACAGATGCCAGACCTGCTGAGCCTTTCCAGCAATTTCTTTTTTCATTTCTGATTTCCAGCATGCACAGTTCTTTCGGTTTTTATTTTGCTTTAAAACCTACCACTTAAGTGCAATTCTTTCCAAAATCTGTTCAATGAGAAAATGTTTAAAACGTCATGAACTCAGGCATGGGTTCTTATTGACCCATTAATTTAATTCCAATTGCAAGAAGGAAATGGAATCAACTGCTGTGAGTATGTGTTATGCAAAAATCTGGTAAACAAATCAACAGAGATTCAGTAGGAAAATGCTGAATTAACCTCTTTGATTCCTTCAAGAAGCAGATGACCAAATTAGCAAACTCTCCAATGTGACATTGCTACACTTGTAACAGGCCTTTGACACAGTCCTGTTGGAAAGACTTACTCAAGTTCAGATCTGTGGGAATTCAGGATTAAACCAGAATAATGGATAAAATATTAAAGCAGATAATGGGGGCTCTTGTTAAAAAAGGTTTATCAGAATGTGAGGAGGGAGTGAGGAGGTATTGCATACAATTCCTCAAGGCCCAGTGTTGGGCCCACTATTATTTCAAATTTACATCAATGATGCAAATTCAGAAACTGAATGCAAATTGAAAAAATTTGCATCTGATAGAACACTTGATGTGCTAGTGGAATTGAAGGAGTCACCTTAGAAATCAAAGAATGTGCTCATAAATGATGCATGTAGACAGGACAGATGTAGATGAAATTCAATGCAGGTGCATATAAAGTACTGCACATGAAAAGAAAAAATGCAAATCAGACGTCTTTCATGAATGGCAATGAAGCCACTAAGAATAAAATTGAAAGAGACCAAAGAGTCCCAATAGATTTGACGACCTACGTATGCAATCAATGCAATGCAACAATCATCAAAACCAATACAATGTTGAAATATTTAGCCTGAACAATAGGATAAGTCAGATGCTCTGGTCATCAACAGAACGATGCAGTGGTCTGCTTCACCTGGATACTGATAGAATAGAATCATAGAATCCCTACAGTGCAAATAGAGGTCATTTGGCCCATTATGTCTGCACTGACCCTCGAAAGAACATCCCTCACAGATCTACCCTATCCCCCGTAACCCAACATTTATCATGGCTCACCCACTTGACCTGCATGTCCCTGGACACTACGGGTTATTTAGCATGGCCAATCACCTAACTTGTACATTTTTGGACTGTGGGAGGAAACTGGAACACCTGGAGGAAACCCATGCAGATCTGGGGAGAACTTGCAAACTCCACACAGACTGTTGCCTGAGGGTTCCTAGCGCTGTGACACTGTGTCCAGCTCTTTTCACCAAGAAATAAGGGAGACATTCACAAACAAGACAGCTATGTGGTTGATCCTTAACTGCGCTCTGAAATGGCCAAGGAAGCCATTCAATTCAAGAGCACTTAGAGATGGACACCAAAATCTGGCCTTGCCAATGATGTCCAAATCCTTTTCAAAAAAAACAAAGAAAGAAAATTTAAGGACCAGAATTACTGCAGCATTCAGCCAAAGGTTTGATTCCTAATGTGAAGAGATTTGGTATGAAGCAAGTCTAACAAAACTTTCATTCTAGAAAGAATGTGTTTCAGAGATAATCATATAGTAGTTAGATATGAAACTCAATATCACACAGAATAGTTGAGGTAAAAGCATAGATATATTTAAGAGGATGTTCAATATGTAAATGAAGGTGAAATGAACATTGTCAGGTTGAGATAAAGTATGGTGTAAGATTTGTGAGGAGTGTAAACATCGGCATGGACCTTTTGAGCTGAATGTAATGTTTTTGTGCTATAAATATAATGTTATGCATAGAACCATACAAGCCAACCAAGGCAATTAGGGAAATAAGTGAAGCTAAATCAGTCTATTACTTTAGGTAAAATTGTAGTGGTAGATCAAGGGGAACTGAGGTCCAATCTAGTGAAAAGCAAATTGGAAAAACCTAACATAAATAGATGTGTTAAACAAAGGTTTAAAGTCTGTACATCTCTGCAGTCCTTACTCTCTTCATCTAGGTTCCTTACCCAAACACACATCCAACACACTATTTTCCAGCTTCAACTTTGGTTGGAAGGTAGGGGCGCAATTCATCCATTCCAAGAAGGCAAGTTGAGGGTATTTTAAATATGACAATTTGGCTGCGAACCTTCTTTGTATTTAGGTTTGGCACTGGTTGGCTGGGGTTGACAGTGGGGAGGACAATTGCAGAATAAGTGACTGCTTTGAGGAACACTTACTTTCAGTCTTAATATGACCCTGAGCTTCAATTGCTTTTCATTTCAATTTTCCAGCTTATTGTCTTGCTGAGCTTTTGTCCTTGGTTTTCTGCAGTGTATCAATGCTCAATGGAAGCCTGACCTCCGCCATTTCCATTACCTGCAATCTGACCCCAACACCAAAGAGATATTTCCCTCCCAACCCCTTTTTGCCTTTTGTAGGGACCGCTCTCTCTGTGACTCCCTTGTCCACTCCACACTCCCCACCAACCCCACCATATCCGGCACCTTTCCATGCAACCGCAGGAAGTGCTACACCTGGATCCTACACCTCCCCCCTCACCTCCATCCGAGGCCCAAGACAAACTTTCCATGTCCGACAGGGGTTCAACTGTACATCCTCCAAACTGGTCTACTGTATCTGCTGCTCCTGATGTGGCCTCCTCTATATCAGTGAGACCAAGCACAGACTCGGTGACAGATTTGCAGAGCACCTGTGCTCCGTACACTATAATCAATAACACCTTCCATTTGCCAACCATTTTAACTCCCCCTCCCACTCCCTAGGTGACATCCTGGGCCTTCTCCAGTGTCACAACGATGCCACCTGCAAACGGGAGGAGCAACACCTCATATTCCACCTTGGGGGCCTACAGCCCAATGACCTAAACATGGAATTCACCAGTTTCAAAATCTGCCCAACCCCGGCCTCATCCCATGTCCAACCAAGGGAGGTAATGGCCTTGTGGTGTTATCACTGGACTGTTAATCCAGGGACCCAGATAATGTTCTGGGGACCTGAGTTCGAATCCCACCACGGCGGATGGTGGAATTTGAATTCAATAAAATATCTGAAATTAAGAATCTAATGATGACCATGAATCCATTGTCGATCGTTGGAAAAATCCATCTGGTTCACTAATGTCCTGTAGGGAAGGAAATCTGCCATCCTTACCTGGTCTGGTCTACATGTGACTCCAGACCCACAGCAATGTGGTTGACTCTTAACTGCCCTCTGGGCAATTTTGGATGGGTAGTGAATGCTGCCTAGCAGTGATGGCCTCATCCCGTTAATGAATAAAGAAAAACAAAACCCTCCCTCTCATCCCAGCCTCCTTGACCTGACACTACCTGTCCATCTCCTTCCCCACTTATATGCCCCACCCATCCCACTGACCAATCCCCACTACCCTTACCTGCCTCTACCTATTACCATCCCATCTACCTTCCCCCAGCCCCACACCTCTTCACCTCTATTCATTAACCAGCTCCCTTCCCCCTCCCCAATCCTGATGAAGGGTCTAAGCCTGAAACATCATCTGACCTGCTGTGTTCCTTCAGCTTCACACTGTATTGACTCTGAAGGACAGCTCCTCGTCTTTCAATTAGGCACCTTATAACCTTCTGGATTCAACACTGAGTTCAATAAACTTAGACTCTCTCATCCCATTTAGCTTCCTTTATCTTTGCGGGTTATGGTGTTACTCTCATTTTTCTCTTCTTTTTGACTTTATGACAGCAGTTCATCATTCTGTCACTACTGCTAACTCTGGGGTCACCTTTTGTTTTTTTCTCTATCCCATTACCACTTCCTTTGTACTGCACCACTTTCTGTTTTGTCATTTAATCTCTCCTTTCTTGCACCCTATTTCTTGCCTTCCATTTGGTCTTTCTGCACTCTCTGTCTTACACTTGCTGAAAGCAAATACATTTCTAACTGCTCCTAGTTCTGATGAATGGCCATCAACCTAGAATGTTGAGCTGAATTTTCCCAGCCCTCAAACGACATGGGCAGTGGTGAGACATTGGGGAAAATATGGCACAATCAGAAAAATGAGCTTCTCGATGTCAAGAAAGAAACAATTAGATTTTCCACTTAAGCTTTGAATGGTGAAATGAGAATCTTGAGAGTGAGTGGTGAGATGCCTATTTGCATGTATTTTTATCTAATTATAACCCTTATTTATTTGCCTTATTTATATGCCATTTCCTATACTCCCACAGGCTGAGAGAAACTAGAAGGTGAAATTACTGACAAGTATGTCAGAGCAGGTATCTGGTAGCTACAGCTTGCTGCTGGCTTCTCCTGCCCTTCATCCTGGTCAGCAGTGCCCACCATCTCAGTTTATGCTCCATGGGCTGTGACTGCTTGCATCCTCTGCCCATGAAGGTCGAAATGCACCAGCCTCACTTCATCATTATGGACCATCATCTACTCACTCACCCAGTCACCCACCTTAATGATGCGCTTTGGAGCCACTGATATCCTTCATTGTCATCCTGCTGCTTCAATATACACAGAGAGCATGCCATACATCAGAGCAAGGCGCATCTGAGGCTCTTCACTTGTTTCTCACTTTGTACCTACTTGAATGTTCTATGAATTTTTGTTTTGCCTTGCTTTTTGTGTTTTGCTGCCTGATTCAGACCTTACAGGTTGACAATATTTCTGTCTTATCTCAACTGGTAAAAAGCCAAGCAGCTTGTTATAATTGTCAACAGTGATCAGTCAGAGTGTTGGAAAATCTGAAACAAACACACAGAATGCTGGAGAAACTCAGCAGGTCTGCCAGCATCTGTGGAGAGAGTTAACATTTTGAGTACAGGATGACTTTTCTTTAGAACAGTATTACCTTGCTGTTTAGCACTGACACAAAGTCAGACAGCTTGTCATGGTTGTGGTAGAAAGCAGTCAAGAGGATGGACATATTCCTGTATGGTGTTTTATTATGTCACTCTGACTCCTGCACTATTTTCCAGCACCTTATGTCCCAAGCATCTTATTGTCCAGGGAGGCACTCATTAGCCACAAGGTTCCAGAACAGTACGTCAAGGACTGCCTCCTGTACAGTTGAGGGGCACGGCCTAGCATCCAGTTGGAGGTCTAACAGTCTGGGGAGTGAGTCACAGTCAGTCTTAGTCCAATGCAGGCAATCCAGGGAAAACAGGAGTGAGGTCAACATTCCTTGTAACCTCTAGTGATTAGCCAATTGTGTGCACTCTAACTCCTTGAGCCAAGCCTTCCTCATCATTTAATGTAGACTAATGGCTGAAAGCTACTAATGCAATGACAATGCCCCTGGAAAGATGAACCATGTTACCAAAGTTGCAGGCACCAGTGATTTACCCATTGCCTGCTCACATTGCAGCAGCTGCTGACTTCACTCCTTGGTCCATTGAACGTTGTCTAGGGATAAGGATAGGTGACCTCAGTACCCTCAAGATTACACTTGCAGCTACACAGAGACTCACATAAACAGATGATAATCAGAATTATACATACATATTTACAAATGTGAGAATATATTTACAATTAAATGTCACTTGAGCCAACAATGTGCCCTCAGAAGGTCTTCTCCATTCTCTTCCTCCCACTATGTCTCAGTGCCGTACCTGTCCACAGCTGGGGTGGAGGTAGCCTGCTTCATGGTGAAGCCCTTTGGCCTTGGAGCTTTGATCAGCTGACACTGGGGTTATTTGTGGTTAGAGGGCCTAGACACATTAAGCATGTCTATGCCAGAGGCAAGAGCACCCTCCTTGGCTTGGCCTCCCACAGAGCAGCAGGTAGCAGGCAGGATAGAGGTGAAAGGCCTGGCGATCTCTAGAGTGACCTCAGAGGAGACTTCTGGGAGTGGTCTGAATGTGGTCCTGTTTTTGCTGGCTGCCTTCTGGCAGCACCCTTTCTCTTTGTGAACAAGAGGTAGCTAGAGTGAGGTCAAAATCTCTTGTCCCTGTTGCCTTGCTGTTAGTACTGGGGCAAATGGTTAAGCAATGAGGCCAGGTCTGTGCACATATCCAGTGGACCGAGTCCTGGTGTTCTGTGGCAGACACCAACTCATAGCCACTGCCGTCCCATATTCCTGACTGTTGCTCCTGAGTCTACCTATGCATTTGCATAAAGTCCCTGATGCCAATAGTGTATACTGCACCATATGCAGGTGCCTGCATTCAGCTACCCTCTAAGTGCCATTCACTTTTCTTCCTTGACCAGCTATGGAGGTGAAATGCTTCCCAGCAGGTGTTACCCACGCTGATCGAGATAAAATACCCATCAATGTGTTTGTGTCTAAGCTGGTGGCAGCAGCCTTGCTAGTCCTTTCTCTGAGGCATTGTGTGCCCTTCTTCAGAGGTGATGAAGGAGATACCTTATAGGTGACACTCTTGACCACAATCATCGTTGTCATTGCTACAAGATACAAAAGACAGTAAGTGTCACAACTGATGTTTATAAGTTGTGGCAGGTGGAAAGTACATTGATTATGGGGTTAATTTGAGAGTGCATGACAATGAAGAATGACTTTTTAATTGGTTTCTGAGACATGCACCTCTGCAGGATCCTATCCCAATCCTTGCCAGCGAGCGAGGACCAAGCACTCTCTTCATAAAGGGTCGGGGGGCAAATGATAATGATAGGCAACTGTCCTGGTCCTTTCAGTTCCGTAGTAGGCCCTTTTCATCCTGTAATGAGAGAAAGGGAAAGATTGAGAGAGATGACATTGGATGGCACATTTGTTAGTGTTGGTGCAGGTGGGGGAAAGTGGTGATGTGTCCTGAGTAAGTGGGTGGACATTGCAAAGGCCAAGCAGGATCAGTAGTCTGAGGACGTTGGCTAGGGTTAGAGCAAATGAGGGAAGATGTTGCATGTGAGTGTGAGAGTGATAGAGCGTAGGAGGTGGGTACAGGAGCAAAGATAGAGTGAATGTGAGGTGGCAGAGAGAATATGGTGGCACTGATGTTGGCAGAGCGGAGATGATCATTAACCTTCTTTCTACCTTGCTGGGCATTCTCCAAACCATGGAGACTGCAATGACCTGGGTGGCAACCTCAGACCAGGCTGGCAAGTTGCGGTCTCTTCTGGCAGTCCTGGCGAAGGGGAACATCCCACCTCTTCACCACTCTAAACACCGGGATGTCAAGTTCCCTTTCTGCAAAGAAGGCACCAATGTCCCCTTGTCTGCCATCACATCCACCAAATTGTGTGTAGGACAGCCACAGAACGCAATCACCTGTCCAGGTGCATGACAGACATTTGAATATGGCATTGGCTCCAGGAAGGTTGGCCTATTGTAGGATATCCAGCAAATGGTGTGTTCTTTTGGTTCCTGTGAGTGGGATGAGGGGTGAGAATCAGAGGAGAGGAATGCTGTAGAGAGGTAGTAGGTAGTGATTGAGACAGGTTTATGACAATAGTGGGAGAAAACTGACACGGCCTCTTGGAGAGGAACCCTCCATGAAACTCGACAAAAATAACACTTTACCAAAATATAGTAAAGTATGTTTAATTTGATACAGTTTTAAAAATTAAGTAACATGCTTTTGTACAGAACTTTGTGAAAGTTTTTTTTTAAGTTCTAAGTACACATTGCAGGTTGTCCTCATGCAGTAAATCAGAGATTTTACACTGGACTTCATGTCAAAAATTAGTTTTCTTTGAGGGATCAACTGTGAACCATTTAAGTATTGCTTTGAAATGAACATGAAAATAGTTATATGATATTTTTACTGCATCTGAGATGAAGATGTAAGTGTAGACCTGCCAGCCTCCATCTTGCTCTTAACTCAGCAAGCAGATTTTGCAGACTCCACTTCCCCACGTATTTCAAACACCTTCACTGGCACCTTCGCCATTCTTCACTCTGATGTTGATTTCCAATTTGCTCCTTCTTTCTTTAATAGTGACCCAATCTCTGACACAAACAAAAAATCATCCAAATTTCCAAAAATCCCTGGAAGAGAGATGTGTTTGGATTAAAGTCAGAAAAATTGAATGTCACACCTTTAAATTCCTCATGGGAGTACAGCTGGGACTGAAATCTTGTTGTGTCTGACATCAGGCAGCTTGTCAGTTGTGCCGTATGTGTGGAAATAAGCTTAATTACAAATGTGCTTGGATTGCCTGGATTCTGCAGAAACAAAATGACCCTGAACAAAATTCAAAGAAACTTGGATAATTCCACAATTTCTTTTAGCAGGTGCAAGGAAATCTGAAACCATGATTCACTCCTACAGTTTTGTTTAAAAAGACAAACATGGTCCAGAGTCAAAGGTTGTACAAATAAAGTCAAGAATAGTGAAGAAATATTCACTGTGTAAATCTAAAAAAAAAGTCAAGTTTCATACAATAATAGGAGACTTCCTGACATGACTACATCAGCTTTTTATTTTGAAACTGTTTGCTGAGCTTACTTTCATTGGAGCGTCACAGAATTCAAATCACATGTATAATTTCCAGACTAATTAGCTAATGAAAGCATGACACTATGAATGTTCTGTACAGTAAAAAGAATGGTTTCTTCACAAAATAAATGTTAGGTATGCACTTAGCCTAACAAAAGGTACATAATATACTTAGTTCAATGTCCTCAAATAAAGTTGGTCGTTGTAATTAAATGTTTCCTTAAGATTTTTAATCCAACCCAATATGGTGAATTGTAGAAGATTCCAGAATTGTTATTTTACCTTGGTGAGCTTAAAAATTATTATTGTTTTGTAAAGTTGACTATAAAGTGTTGTAAACTGGAAATATGACAGAATGAATAACATCAGTCTGTAATGATGGGAAGAACAGTATCCTTTACCACAAAGGAAGAAATGCAACAGGCTGCTGGCACTTGAAGGACTGCCAGAGACTAGGCATCTGCTCAGCCCCAGGTAGGAGAGCACCCTGTGTTGTTGGCAATGGAGAACTTCATTCACAGGGAGGAACAGGAGCAGCAGACAGGTATATGGGAGGCATTGGCCCTCAGTGCCCAGGGGCTGCAGCAGTAAAGCTTTGCCCTGGGGATAACAACTGCCTCAAGCATGCAGTCATCTGATTACTTCTGTGGACAATTTGGTGGCTGCCATGTAGAACCAGCTCCAGCACTCTCAGGTTCTACAGGATAGGCTCACAGATCTGCATTCCTTCACCCCAGCCACTATTCTTCATGATCAAAGACATAGTGACGGGGACATGGAGAGCCTCCAGGTGCCCTTCCTCAAAAGCAGGCAGTGCAATGCCAGGAGGAACCCATCAGACATCTCCTCTCAGGGCATCCCAGAGGTGGCTAGGCCCTCCATTTCTATCCAGCTTGTCCCTGTCCAACTCTTGGAAGTTAAAATCGAGGAGAGTGCACTTGCCCCTGGCTATGGAACCTATACCAGCACTAAGATATAGTGTGAGGGAAAGAATGAAAAAAAACCTTTTGAGAGCTCATTAATAACACGGGTGATGGCTCACTGTATATAAGCCTCACATGTCCATGAATGTTAATGGTTTTGCAATATATCTGTCTGTCTGAGACTCTGTCTAGCTCTGAATGTCATTGTGCCACCACGATACCTAACATTTGTCCATTTAGATGTACCATGGATTGATATCTGTGTTGAAAATCTGCTCAGCACGTGCAAGCAAAATCCATAAGGCATCCATAGAACACTATGTTCTGTTGGCCATCTTGGTGCAATATCTGTACTGTTTCCCAGCCTCTGTGTTGGTGTTGAATGACGTGGTCCTCAATGCCTGGGACAGGGAGGTGCACAGCAGACAGGTAGCCATTTCATTATGATCACCAGGGATTAGGGAGACCCAAGGTCTGAATCCTGGGCAGTGCATGGGTCTGAGCATAATGTTCTTGCTCTCTTAAGGGCCTCAGATCATTGAGTCTAGGAGCATGGTCCCTCATAGGTCATGTGCTCTTCCCCCAGCCCGCCTTGAAGCCAGGGTGCTCCTGACCATGTACAATTCCCTTTCCTGAAATGCCCTATTCCCATTCACGTTTTACTGTATACCTCCTTACAAATACAGTTGCCATCCTTCACAATTGTCATACCCCATTTGCCTGGGCTACAGTCCCCAAATAGGTTCCCAAGTCTCCTCACAGTGATAGCGGTTGTCACCATCTGTCCCCTACTTTCTCTGGACTGACTTAACGGAATGTCTGTGGCCCATCACTTGAACAACCCAACTGGCTGTCCAACATGAGAAGTACCAGACTCCTGACTGATGCCTGTACATTTCTTGGACTCTCGGACTAGCCACTGTGAAGCCACAGGTCTGACTGTAATCCACACCCTGGATTGTAGAGATGGAGACATCCTAACCAAGAACACCCTGACCACACAACTGACCATGGCCAATCCCCTGGTCTGGTATCAAAGGCTGCCCTTAGCTTACTGTGTCAGGACCCCCTGACTGATAGGAGCCTTCATGGACTTTGGCGAGGAGTACTCCCTTAAGACTTTGAGGCATAGTTGCTTGCATATGTGGTGTGTCTGCCAATAATTGACATCTCCAACAAAATGATTCCTGCCTATTTCCTCAGGTTTAGTATTTCTTCAAAGAACATTTTATGTATTTAAGATAAATCAAATTGCATCAAATCTAAAAAAAAATTGGTAACTCACATTTGAGAAGGCCAGTGTTTTAATTTTAAAAGATCATCAGCAATGTCCTTTTTGCAGAAATAATTGCTACAATAAAAATGAATCAGATGTAACAAATATTGCCCAAATAAAATCTAGCTGGAACGTGTATAAGGGAAATGGAAATAGCATGTAGTTTACGATGGAAATAATGATGTTTTAAACAGTTCCTATTTGGTCACACCATTACATTCTTTTAAATTTCACCTTGCCCCAGTCGCACAAGCAGTGCTGTGCTATTAAGGAGTAAATCAAACAGTTAGTATCAAAATCTACACATGCATCGTTAAATGTGGAAAACAGGACGGATAATGTCCAAGATGTCTTGCTCTTCACAAACTTCACTTCATCAGTATATCTTGAAAAGGCATTCATGTAGAAGGTCAATAATTTGTGGTAATAATGTGATAGTTAACAACACATTAGAAAATGGTTGGCCATTTTGCTCATTCAAACATAAGTGATCTTTAAAGGGCATAGTAACTTTTAATTACCGCCTAACAACCTCTCTTGCAAAGGAAATATACTTTTAAAAATGTGGAATTTCTGTGCATGATTTTGAATTTAATTCATTATTCGATCTTATAAGTCTCAAGTTTAGACCCTGTGTAGCTCGGAAAGAAGACGCACCATTGCTTGCTCTGTTTACACAGATCCCGGTTCCCAGAAAGAACTGCATTATTTTGGCTCTTAAATAATTACAAATCCCAGCACAAGAATGCAAGTAAAATGAATGGCTAGCACCATGTTCTTGCTGCTAATCTAAAAAAATCTGGGCCTTATTATGTGTGAAAATGTATACAGGTCCAACAAGAGTACAGCCCTTTTGCTGTTTTATTCTGAGAGTCAGGCTCACTGAGACAGTTTTATGAGGACCAAATTCAGTTGGGGATACAGAATGGCTATTGAAATCTTGTCTTAATTGGACTCATTAACTATAAGGGGCCTAGCTTTGAGCACCATTCTTTATGGTTGTACAGTGCCAACTGCATCCCTTTGCAGGAGAGTACACAGCTGTGTCCACATATCCATTTAATGCTTGAGGATGTTGGAGCATCATTTATTAAAAAAAAATTATTTTCCCCTTGCTATTCTGTTGAGTGTAATATAAAAAAATGTTGAGAAAATTATTCTTGGCTCAGATGTGTTCAATATTCTTTTTCAAGATTTAGAAGCTACAGTGTCTCATTTATGCTTTGTTAAGTAATCTGGATGAAGTTCAGCTTTCCCATGGAAACCAGCCAGTTTTCCCTTTATCTGTCATTGTAGCTTTCATAACTAGCACGTACCTGGGCCAAATGCAGCTTATATCTGTTCCAGAATTCTAAGAAAGCACCAGTGAGAATCTGTCTCAATATACATCACATTTGTTTTTCAATTATATCAAAACTATCTTCACAATTTTTTAAACTTGCCTTATGCTAGGCTTATGAAAATAAATTGTTACATATTTCTAGATTTTCAGTTCTTCCTTTTAGTTTCTAATGGAATGTGTTTGAATTCAGTCACATATCTTAAGTGAGATCTGGATTACATCAAAACCACCTATCTATTTTTAATTAATGTGCAGCATAAGTTTCAAACTAAAGATGATGAGAGGCATAGATGGAATGGATAGCCAGAGACTTTTTCCCAGGGCAGAAATGACTATTATAAGGGGGCATAATTTTAAGGTGATTGGAGGAAGGTATAGGGGAGACATCAGAGGTAGGTTCTTTACACAGAGAGTGGTGGGTGTGTGGAATTCGCTGCTGGTGGTGGTAGTGGAGTCAGATACATTAGGGACATTTAAGCGACTCTTGGATAGGCACATGGATAACAGTAAAATGTAGGGTACGTAGGGTAGTTTGATCTTAGAGTAGGATATTAGGTCAGCCCGACATCATGGGCTGAAGGGCCTGTACTATGCTCTACTGTTCTATGTTCTTCTAAAAGCCATCTAAATAATCAATCATCAATGTGATGATTTAGCTAAGATATGTCCCAGTGCAGTTATGATCCAGGGCTAGATTTATTCTAAATGGTAGGAAAAGCAATGACTGTCAAATAGAAACAAAAATATCTTTTTCAAATAAAAATCATTGGCAACAATTTCAAAAATGGTTGTATGTCATTGCAGCATACAACCAGGTCTGCTTGAGATTAGAGTATGGATTCTTTTCATGAAATCACTTTGGCTGGCTATTTCCTTGGAGCTGTTACTTTTTTACTGCTTCAGCAGAACTGTGGTGAGGATGCCTCTTCTTATGTGTGCAAATGGATTTTCTGCAAGCAAATTTATGGCAACTGACCTTTGTCTGTTTTATTATTGGAAATGTTAACTGAGTTACTTTAGTGGGTTAATACCTACCGAGGAAGCAACATCTCCAGGGATGGTGATATAGAGATCAACAACAACATGTATTGGCAGTGCAACATTGGTCTCGGCATCCAACACTGTCAACACGGCCATGAAGCTGTGACTCTACATGTCCATTGTAGGACCAACTGCAATTCTATGCCAGCAAGATGTGGATAAAGGACAGCAAGTGTGTCACATAGGTTATAGTATTTCACACGTGCTGTCTATTTAATATCCTGTACATCGCATGGACAAAGCAACTATATCAGTAACCAAGAAGTACTACAATGGACTAGTCAGAGGAGTCTGTTAGACATCATAGCAGAAAGATGACTGAGACAGGCAGGACAAGTATCTCCCTTGCCAAACCCATGCTCCGCCAAAGAGGCAGCAGAATGAATACCACCAGGTGATAAAAGAAGGTGCCAAAAAGGACCTGGCAATATGCATTTATAGGAGGACCTTCAAGATCAGAGCACCACCTATGCTGGATCATAGTGATGGTAGTGGATCAGGTACAGAGTCTTGCTATCCATTGACCTGCATGGGATCAAAGGGTTGTAATCTAATTAGCTCAGTTATTTTTAGTGGCTTGACACTAGTTAAAACATGGAAAAACTTTATAAGAAAGTCAAAGCATTCAAATGCTCACATTGCATATTTAATTTACATAATTGATAAATGTAGAGACACTGCAGGCTGAATGGAACAAAAACAAAGTTGCTGGAAAAGCTCAGCAGGTCTGGCAGCATCTGTGAAGGAGAAAACAGAGTTAACATTTCGGGTCTGGTGACCCTTCCTCAGAATTCAGTAGGCTGAATGGCCTACTTTTGAACTGAATAATTATACGATTTTGAATTTTAAACTGTGATTCCAAGCTAGGAGGGTGAGTGAAATTGGGAGAGACAACGCAGTGATTCTTGATCGAGTTGGGCAAATTATGTAACAGGACAGAGCAATGGAAGATGAAATTTGATGTAGTGTAATGTAAAGTTCTGTATCAGAAGGAAAAATAAGCAAAAGGTATAGTCAACGTCTTATTCTGTAAAAGCTGTGCATGAAATTGAAGGAAACTGCAGAATATTAGAAGATTCAATAGTAAACACATCTAACCAGTACAGAGTAACAATCAATAAAACCATTGAATTTTACAGCCAAACAGTGGAAGATAAGTCAGAAGAAGCAAAACATATTTCAAAGTGCTCTATCCTTACCCCACCTTCAAATCTACTTTTTCTATGTGAGACACAAGGTAAGTGATCAGCTTTGTGTAGCGTTGTATATGTTAGTCCATGTAATATAAACCACAGAGTTGGGTTTATTACCAACTATGTACACCAACATGACATTACAGCATTATATATTATACATACATACAGAGACTCCGTTATACACTATGTACATATTAACTGAATGACTATTGACTATAGCTGTCAGTTGCTAGTAGAGTTACTGTTGACTAATTGAATGAAGAGTAAGATGGAGACCTCTTTCATTAGAATGTCACATTGTGATTCCATCTAACTGTCTTAAAGGTATAATCCCTTTCTTAGATCTGCGCAAAAATACAATATCTCCCCTTTTCCCCTTGAAGAATAGGAAACCTGTCTGATAAATATATATATATGGATGCACATCTCAACACTATCTTTAAACATTAAGAAAATGCTTTGGTGGATGTATAATGCAACTAGATCATCATGACTCACAGTGTAGCTTCATTCTGCATTGTGTTTGTCATTGTGGATGGATGTGTATCATGTCTGATTACTGTCTGGCATGATGCTTTCAGTACAAAAGTCATTGTCTTGTATGATGGACAGCTGATCCTGCACAACTGAGATGTATTGGCTGTTTCATCAATTTGATTGTAATTTTTGACAATGTTGTATGATCCAGACTGGACACAATCTTTTCACAAACCCATTTATTTGTGTGAAAATTTCAAATGCTGATTTTTTGCTCTCATTTAAGTTGGGATAACTATCTGCATGGTAGTTAATCATGCCCTTGTTCCACTTTCTTCCTCTTTCCAATAATGCATCACATATATTTGGTTGGGTATTAAGATGGAAGAACTGTGTGGATCTGTCTTCCAAACTTTAGAGCTGTCAGTAAAGGTAAACCATTGCCTTGAAGAGAAGCTTGAAAATTTAACATGACAATCCATAAAACATAACAACTAACATTACACATAATGATCACAGACTTCAAAATATGAACAATGAATTCTGTGAGACCATTAGATTGAGGATAGTGAGTAGAGGCGATAATGTCCCACTTCTTGCACATACCTTAAGAGTGAACTGTGACATGTTGTTGGATGAAATATATTGAGGAAAACCAAATATGTTGAATATGTCATGAAGTCATGGATGTTTGTATGTGAGAGGTTTTCAACTGATTATTTCCAAGAGTTTGTGGTCAGTTTGACAATGAAATGATAGCTGAACATATATGTATGGAACCTTCTTAATCCATAAACTAAAGTGAGAATTTTCATTTCTATATTGGAATTGTTTGCCTGAGCTGTCACAAGGACTTTAGAACCAAACACAATGGGCTTACATCTTGTAACTGACATCTTCTTAGGCCTTTCAGGAATGCATCTGCTTCCAATGTGGTAAGCTTAGAGAGATCATAATATTGATGAATGCACTTACTGAAAAAAAAGATCTTTTAAGAGATTGAAAATTATGTTGATGACATTCCTGCCACATATATGGTGTGACAGCATGCAGCAATACTTGAAGAAGAGATACATTGGTCACAAAATTCAGAATATATGAGGATAATAAAGTTGAAGAAACAGAGAAATCTTTGTAAGTCACCTTTGTTTTGTGGTGTAGGCATTTTTTTATATAGCTTCTATTTTGATAGGATGAGGTCTAATAGCACATGAAGAACATATTAATCTGAAGAAGTTGACTTGCCTCGGGGTATTTTGATATTTTTGCTGTTGAAACTAAGTCTCATTTTCTTGCCGCTTCCATGAACTGATGAAGATTTGTGTCATGCTTGTATTTAGATTTTCTAAGAACTACGATATCACCTGTGATGCTGAGACAACCTGGTAGCTTCTCTATGATATAAAACAGATATTGTTGGAACGTACCCTGGCTGATGGACAATCCAAATGACAATCTGAGAAAACAGTATGTACTGCACAGTATGCTAAAAGTTGTCAGTTCCAGGGATCCAGGAAAAAGATGTATGGAGCAATATTTTATTTTGACATCAAGCTTAGAAAAATACTTGTTTCCTAAAAATTTGGGATTAAGCTATTCCAAGTTAGGAATCTTGTGTGGACATTTCTTTTGTGCATTGTTCAGCCAACTTAGATAAAAACATACACATAAAGTGCCAGAGATAGTAAGAACTGCTGATGCTGGAATCAGAGATAACACAGTGTGGAGCTGGAGGAACACAGCAGGCCAGGCAGCATCAGAGGAGCAGGAAAGTTGACGTTTCGGGTCAGGACCCTTCTTCAGAAATGGGCTAAAATGTATAAGAAATTGAAGTGCTCAAAGAAACACAAAGTCCAACACAAATCGTCACAATAATATGTAAAGAAGAGCCAAACTTCCAACCAAGGCTTGCAAGCATGTCAACAAAGTGCCATCTTTCTTCAAAATACATCAACGTGATGCTCAACTTTGTGAATGATGCTATTTTATACCATGGGACCCACTTTCAGTTTCAGCTTATCCTGAATGTGAATATGGCACTTGGAAGGAGGCAGTGCTGGGTTGGGAATCATCTTCCAGATACAATAATGAACTACCTTCAAAGTTACCAACAGAATTAAATCAGTCTGGGGAGAGATTAGTCAGATCATGCATAGAATCAATGTTGTGTTTAGAATTTTTAATGTATGAATTGATGTATTAGTTAACTAATGAATCATGATGATCTGTAAATCTGTGCATATATGTAGAAAATGGGAGAGTTCTTCTGTGCTAACAATGTAAAAGATTTCAGTATCCATCCCAATACATTGGCATTTAAGCTAAATAATGCCAATGCATGGGATGTCAGACCCATGGTAAGCAGTTAGCTTATTATGTGTAGTCTATCTGATATTCTGCTAATTTCCTGAGTACATCTCATGCAACATGTGAAAATCCATGATATTTCCACTTTCAACAGTGTCTATTTTGTCATATAATGTGTGTAGTCCATTCTATTAGGATAAATCACTTGGATGGAATTAAGGTTTCATCTTTGCTGCTGGGACCCATGTGGTGTATCAAATTGATCACATGTACTGTCTGACTGAACACTACAAGCTGTAACATTGCACTTACCTCTTGGGACTTTGTTGACATGCTTGCAAGCCTTGGCTGGGAGTTTGGCTCTTCTTTACATGTTATTGTGAGGATTTGTGTTGGACTTTGTGTTTCTCTGAGCACTTCAATTTCTTATACATTTTAGCCCAAGGATCTTTTGGGGAACATAGTTTGCATGTGTGTGAAATGCTGGACACTGTTTTTGAGGATGAGACAATCCACATCTTGACTTGGATATTTTGCTGATCTTATTGATGGCTACAATATTAATTGCAGAATTAAACACCTATGGATGTTGCTGTCTTGCTATGATTACATCAATTGTGTACCCTTCTGTTAGCAGGGCATCAATAGTGTAATCTGTAGGTTTGTCCAGAAGTACCTTTCAGCGAGATTGTTGGTAGGTGGAGATATGGTGTTTGGTTTCCTGAATCTTTCAGCAAGATTGGCTTCAATGAAATTATATTGTGTGCATTTGCACCAGCATCAATTTTCAAATTGGTCAATATTTTCACTTGGGTGTTGGTGGTATGACATGATCTCAAGCTTACATTGACTTTGACCTTAAGTTGATCTTGGAAGGCTTTTACTGGCTTTTTGCAGTTGTAACTTAAAATGCTAGATAATTTATTTCTTTTGAATTCTTTGTGATTAAAAGTGAAAAGGAGTTTGTACGTGATCTATTGGTCTACAAGTGAAGGTTATTTCTTTTCCTTGCATAGTTGGAATTCAGTTAGAATATCGTAGGAATGCCAGTCCATGGTGAGATTTTTGTTTTCCATCCTTACTTGATACTTTGTGCTCTTGGGGAAAAAAAATTGTAGAGTAAATTCTATATTGCAGTACATTGCTTCTTTTATTTTATGTTGACATCACTGTTTGTTTTTATATTCTCCTGTTGTAGTTTTAAAATAAGTTTTTAAAAAATATTTTTCCTGGTTCTGCATTACATGTTTTGGTGCCCCCTAGCTGTTTTAATATCTTTCAAAGAACTATGGAATAATACTTGAACCATTTGCATATTGTGAGAATATAGAATATAAAGAACTGCATGGCTTAACATATAACATCCACATTCTTGGGAAAGTTTAGATATTTGATGATGTCAGCTTGGAATGGAGGCACTTGAGAGGCTCTTGAAGTGTAAAAGACACTCAAAGGAATGCAAAAGATATTGGTGGAATATTGCAATAATTGCAGGCTTGTGTCTATAAGTTGCAATTACACCAAAAAATTATTAATGGCATGCCTGCCGTTTTATATTTTCATACCAATTTCAGGAAGCAGGATGGTAGAATCAACTGACCTATGGACATAGATTAGGTTTTTTTTTAATATTAAGAATGTATTAATATTGTATTTTGCTTTCTTTTATTCAAGGAAGCTTTTAAAAAGTTGGAGCTTTCAGCATCTTTTAAAGGTCCATAGACCAGCTTTGACTCAGTTGTTTTAAATTAAACAAGGGTTTCTTGCTTCAGTCAAACTGTAGCCTTCAGCCATGGCTGTAGAACTTTGTTGTGATTGTTTATTTCAATTCTGAACTCAAACAATTTTTTACAACTGCTTTTTTGGTTCCAATATGCTGCAGCCAGCTTCTAGTGCCTGCTTGCTGCCATTGTCTTCTATTCCCCATTTACTTCTGCTACTGCCACCACAGTGTAATCACATGCTGCCAGAATAATGTGGTGACTTGGAATCATCATGATGTGCTTTGTGGGGCATGTTAGTCCCTATAACACATAGCACAAAGAGTCAGGTTCATATTGAGGCTAATATCCGGAGGTTTATTCACAACTAACTATGTAGACTGACATGACATCTCAGGCTTCCATGTACAGTCTGGGTTACATGCTTATTAGATTATTATTACAGTACATATTTAATTGCAGTGCTGATCAATTGATTGATTAGCTTTCTGCTTGCTAATAAGCTGAGAGCAAGATGACAACCTCTTATTCTAAAGCATTACATGTTTTGGTGCCCTCTAGCTGTTTTACTGGGATAATATCTTTCTAAGATCTACGGAATAATACTTGAACCATTGGCACATTGTGAGAATGTAGAATATAGAGAAGAACTGTACGGCTTAACCTATTACATCCACATTCTTGGGAAAGTTTAGATATTTGATGATTTCAGCTTGGAATGGAGGCACTCAAGAGGCACTGTAAAAGACACTCAAAGGAATGCAAAAGATATTGGTGGAGTATTGCAATAAATACATTATGGGAGTACAACAATGGATACCTTTTAAATTTGTAAAGTATAATTAATATCAGTAAATTCCTCATCACACGAAAGGGATAATGTTAACTTCTGCTAAACATTTAAAAAGAGGTATAGAGAATTTGGTCTCTGTCATTCCATTATCTCAATATGCTTTCCATTGAAGTTAATGGAAAGGGTACTTAGAAGGTTCCATAATGGTTGTTTGATCCAATAGTCATCTGTTTTATACTATTAGCAAAGGTTAATGTAACCCTCAGAGAGGGGTCAACATTTAGAATGGTTGGTTGATCCAATAATCATATTATCAAGTCCAAATATGTAAAAATGTGAACAAATGTGACCCCATGTGAACACAGATTTTCATGAGGTATAGGAAAGTAAAATCTTTAATCACTTCAAAAGTGATCTCCAAGACTGTATTAAAAATAACCTTCAATATATCTACACCGTCCTTGAAGTATCTTATAAGACATTCCTCATGCTATCGTTTATATATGAGACACCAATTCCATCATCTCAGTAGTACATTTTCATTTTTTTCTGATCACACTCAGCAGCCTTACTTACAATTTATAGAACTGGCTGCAAAGCTCCAAAATTTCAACTATGAAGGCCAGTGCATTCTGTGCACCTGTCTGCTGCTTCTGCTCCTCCCTGTGCATTTCTACGAAGTCTATCATCACTGAAATTACAGGGTTAGCTGCTATTGGGGGCTGAGCAGGTGCCTGGTCTCTGACTGTCATAGAGTCATAGAGTTATACAACGCGGAAACAGACCCTTCAGTGCAACTCAACTGACCTCGTCCCATTTGCCAGCATATTTCTAAACCCTTCCTATTCATATACCCATCCACATGCCTTTTAAATGTTATAATTTTACCTGCCTCCACCACTTTTTCTGGCAGCTCGTTGTATACACACCCCACCAACCTCTGCATGAAGAAGTTGTCCTTCAGGTCCCTTTTAAATCTTGTCCCTTTCATCTTAAACTTATGGCCTCCAGCTTTCCTGCCCTAGGAAAAAGATCTTGGCTGTTCATTTTATCCATGCCCCCTGGTGGTTTTACAAACCTCAACAAGGTCACACCTCAGCCTCCGATGCTCCAGGGAAAAAAAAAGTCCAGCCTATCCAGCTTCTCCCTATTGCTCAAACTCTCCAATCCTGGCAACATCCTTGTAATTCTTTTCTGAATCCTCTCAAGTTTAACAACATCTTACCTATAAGCAGAGAGATCAGAATTGAATGCAGTATTCTAAAAGTGGCTTTAACATGGCCTGTACAGCCGCAACATGACATCCCAACTCCTACGCTCAATGCACTGACCAATAAAGACAAGCCAAATGCCTTCTTCACCACCCTGTCTACTTGCAACTCCACCTTCAAGGAACTATGCACCTGCTCCCCTCGGTCTCTTTGTTTAGCAGCACTCCCCAGAGTCCTGCCCTGGTTTGCCCTACCAGAATGCAGCACCTCACGTGTATCTAAATCAAATTTCATCTGCCTGTCCTCGGTCCATTGGCCCATCTGCATTCTCCCAGTGCCAGTGACCCAGGGCATTTCTCTTTCACCCAACTGTGGGACACTGTCTGTGATGCTCAGCCTCCAAGCCCACATTGAGCACTGGTGAGGATTCTGTCCAGCTTTCACTGTTGAACTGGTGGGTGCTGCCAGAGGATGAGTTACCAATACTTCCTCTGGAAAATAATCACTGCTGTCACAGGCTAGTCTCTGCCCAATGTGCTGTGCTGTGTTGGTAAAGAAAAGGTAGAAGGCATTATGGCCAGTGGTGTTCCCTGCAGGGCACTGACACCTTGGCTAATGTCACTGTTGCAATGGAATGAGTAGTCTCACTTATTTAGCTTCTAGGACATGATTCAGCAGACTCGAAAGAGTGGTCTCAGTCCTCTCCTGCAAGGCTGAGAATTCTCTCCTTATTGGAGATGAGGACACAATGTCTGGAACCTCCTTATCCATCTATCATCACTTCCGCAGTTATGGGATTTCTTCTGAAAAAGATATAAAGCAGATGTGAGAGTAAGATTTTAATGGATAGCATGGCTGTTACTGCTGGTGCATGTGGGCATATTGTATTGATGTGTTCTGAGTGTTCAAAGAGTTAACGCACAGGGCGTGCAGGATTAGTGATAAGGAGGGTGAGGGTCATGCAAGCGAGTGAGGGTAGGTATTGCATGCAATGAGGAACTGTCAGGGCATGGACCTTGATAGGAGGTGGGTGCAGTGGCAGCGATGTAGTGAGCATGAGGTGACACAGAGCTGAGTATGGCACCTACCCTGGCAGAGCAATGAAGGTTATTGACTTGCTTTCAGCTGTACAGCCCAGCCACCTATATTCGGGTGGCAATCTCCTACTAGATTTGTATTGTCTGGTGGCAAGGCTTTCCCTGATGGTCCTCTGGGAAGAGAACACCTTTTTGCTGCACCATCCTGTCCACCAAGATCGCCAGGTCTCTCTCTGATAAACATGGTGCTCATGCTCACAGTTTACATGAGCAAGCAGGATAGCTGCCAGTGCTCCTCCAGGTGAGCAACAGGCATTCAAAGATGGTGTGGACACATGGGATGCTGGTCTTGGGGCAGATATCCACTGAGTGGTGAGTTCTTCCTGGAATTGCATGTGGTCAGCTGGAGTGGAAATTAAATGTGGTATATGCCTCAAGTGTGGGAGCAGCAATTAGTGTGGCCAGTTTCTTAAGATTTGGTGAGAAAACCCATTCAGCCTTATGGCGAGAATAACTCCTTCAAACTCAACATAACTTGCATTTAGCCAAAGGAGGCATAAGATTGAACTCTATGTGTTGGCAATATGAAATTATCCTTTGGAGAAGAGATTTTGCATAATGATGTGCTGAATACGCATTACAGCTAAATGATCTAGTTCTTGGTGTTTCCTTGTTCATTCACCTCCTTTTTTCCAACTTGTTTTACTGAGAAAGGTCTAAAGACTACTTGTACTATTTTTCCTTTGATTATCTGACAGCAATGGTGACTTGGCCATTGAACAAAATAACCCTGAAATTTGTAATTCACAATTTTTTATGCATCTTTATGACCAACAAATGCTACTTCTTTTGTTATTAGTAGAAAGAAGCAAGTGTGAGTAAATTTAAAAAAAAAATCAATTTGGTGTGCAGATTTCAGAAAGTGTAAGCAATTCTAACGACTTCAGTTGAGATATTAACTAATAGTGCATTTTTAGATACACAAAATAAAATTGACTCAATATCACATCTATCTCTGTCCTGAAACCCCATATAGCTCAGAGCAGGTGGTGGATGGCAGCTTGTAGATGTGTTAGGTTGTCTATTTTAAACATAGACACTTAAAGTAGGGAGAGAGTAAATATAATTGGAACAAAACCTTACAGCTAAGAGTCACTGGCAAATGTTAACCTCTCTTGGCTAGATTTTGCTGTTGAGATAAGTCTGATGACACTTACTATTATTTACACACCAATGAAACAGCAGCTTTAGCCATGCAGCAGATTTGTGATTAAATTCAAAACTTAAAAAATTTGTTGCGAGTTGCACAGCTCCACCATCAGCTTTGTCAAAACAGCATCTCTTCATTTGTCTTGTTATTCAATTGCATTGGATGATGACAAGTTTCTGTTAATTCATTCCATTTCAAGTACTTTTTAACCACATGATGTGTTAATTATTGACTATTTGGTACTGTACCTCAGTTCCTCTTTGGCATTTAAAATTAACTATTATGTGTATGCTATCTCCTTTTCAAACTTAAGTTTCAACTGTTGTTGGTTTTTTAAAAATGTAAAATTAAAAATGAATTAATCACTTTTAAAAAAATACTCTCCCTCTTAATCCAGTCTTTCTTTTCCCTCCACTCCTCTGTATGTCTTTCTGTACTTGATTTGACAGTGAATTCATCCATTTTATTTTAGACTTCTTCTCAGACCTCATACTGCTAATTTCACAGCCCTTCATTCTAATTGTTTAAGGAGATAGCCAATTTCCTGCTTTGTTCACTCAAGTCCCAGATTCCCAGTTTCCATCATTGTGACATTGTCAGCTCATGCTTTCAGCATTTAGCAGCACAAAGAATTTAGAAAGCTAACTATGCAGAGACAAGCTTAATTAGCAGCAGATTCAATTCAATGATCTGCAACAGAAAATGATGGCTTTAAAAGTCCATCAAACCTATACACCAAACTATGAATTATTTCAGTCACAATAGCAAATGATTTACACTGTGGTGTAGTATTCCTCTCTCCAGTATTTTAATGATGGTATTAACTCATTTAATGATCTGACCTGATTATCTTGGACCGACTTCAAATGACTTGGTAACCTCCAACCCCAGTGGAAAATAACTGTTTTTCATTGAATGGCTGACAAGGTGCAAATGGCTTGAAACAGTATCTGTCAATTTCAAAAGCTAGTAGCTGGCATGTATATGGGTCACAAATTCATACTCTCCTTCATTGTGAGTGGGTTAAAGAACAATGTGCAAAGAATTTCATTTTAAACAGAGCAGTTGGTGGTCAATTGTCTAATTCATGTTGACACAAAATATGTTGGTGTAAAAAAATGTTCGCAAAACAATAAGAATTCTTTTGAATGAAAAAAACCTCAGTTTGGTGATCCATCTAAAATACCTTTAAAAGTAATACACTTGTGCCAAATGCCTCCGGATATTTTGGAGTACTTTGTAATTTAATTCAATCTGGTATATTAAGGGTATAAAATAAGTTGAAACACTGACATCTAGTGGACTGAAAACATTTATTTAATCAGTTTTAGGGTGCAGTTAATTTGATTTGCCTGACTACTCTAGAAATTTCTCAGCATTAACAATATTTCAGAAATCTAAATGGGAAAAAAAAACAAAGTTTACCTCAACTAAACATTTGTCTCAGTATTGAAAACAAGGTACAGAATAATGACTGCAGGATCACCTATCTAATAAAGAAACATTATTCTTAGTTCAAAAGTGTGTTCAACAAGAAAATTGCTAATGTCACAATAACATAATTAATTCTATGTCATCATTGTACATCTTAGCGACATCATCCTATCTTATCCAGAAAATAAACTAAACATAAAAGAGTCCAAGAAAATCTTGCAAAATTTAAACTTGGTCTTGCAAGCATCAAATTAATCTCTAGTATTGACAAAGTTTAAACTGAGTTCTTTGAACAGACTTTTGTTCATTAGTCCAGGAACTAAACTTACTGAAGTATCTTATCTGTCAACCTGGAAATCCAATGAAAACTTACAAAGCTGAGAACTCGGAACCAGCTTTGAATATAAACTGGAGATATTTAAGTGCAATGGAGCACAGTCATTTCATAACTGAAACAGCTGGAATATCCAACATTCCATCATTTTTACAGTAAAAAGTTGTAATGTTGAGGGTTTCCTTTATTTCTTGCACATTTATTGATGCCGCTGTTGAAAAAAATGAGAAGTTGTTTTCAGGATGTTCATTCAGGTATCACAGGCAGCAATCTTCACTCCTCATTTCTGGCAGGGAATCTGTCCCTCGACATCTTCCTCCCCACCCCCAACAACCACCATCACCAACCCCAGAAAAAAACCTCCATTTCAAATTGGCATCCATCTTGGCACTTTGCCCAGTTTCAGAAAACACTATTCCTTCTCCCTTTCCCTATTTCACATTGATGGTATCCTCCTGTCCTTCAGATCGGCTTGTGGCTCTTATCTGCTGTGCCAGGACATTAAAAACTTTTGTCCAGTTTGGATATCATAAACAGGACTCCAGTGTGAACGAAGTGTTGTGATTGGTACTCGTAATTTTTCCAATACATATACGTCAAATTATAATTATGCCCCTATGAAATTATGGAATACTATGTGTATATGGAACTTTATTTTATGGTATAACAATATTAATACATGTATTTCATACATATCTTGACTATTTTTCCTTTTCTTTTGATAGCTTTAGAAAGAAATCTGTTGTTCTGTTGCAATAATTTTCGTGCTCATCATTTTTACTCATCGCAGTGAGCTTCCCAGCGGAGATCTTCATTTTGGAGAAGGAAAGAGTTACCTGATAACGTTATTTAAAGATGACCTATGCCCAACCACAAATCCATATATTTACTGACAAAAGTTTGCATGTGTTGGTAAGAAATATAGTCACTGAAACCTATAGCAATCTATAGACCCAGGCTGATGTTCTAGGTGTTGTTTGGAGTTCAAATTGCACCACATATGATAGATCATATTTTTGTTTGTTTGGCTTTAACAAGGTGGTCTCTCACTGAAATGCACAAAGTTGAAGATTTTAACTACAAAGCTAAAGTTTATTAAGCAAAACAACTGAAGATAAGGTAAAATAGACCAAATTATTTTCCTATAACATGCATGTAAAGATTTTGAAACACATCGTAGAAATACAATCCTATTGATCCCAAAAAAATACTCCTTTGAAAGTACACAAAAGCACCCCTTGCATAGCACTCATACCAGAGAGGAAAGAAAAATCTTTTTCTAACACCTTGATAGCCTTAAGTTAATTTCCAGACTGGAAAATCTGATAGCTTTTCCTGGAGCTATCATACACCTGAATTTAAATGTGCTCATCTTGAAATAACCTCTTCAGGGTTTTATCCAAATACGTTTGGTTTGACACCATTACTAAACTCCCTACTGTAAGGTAATCCAGTTTTACTATCCTCTCCCTTTCTCAAGAGCACTGCTTCATATATCGCTGTTCATCAAAGGACTTGTGAAGAACTGCCCATACCAAAAACAAAAACAAATTACACATTTTTCCCAAAATTTTTCAAATTCCAAAGCTTAAAAAAACTACAAAATAATCTAATAGAAATTTTCATGCTCAGTTGTTTACCTTGATTAGATGCAAACCTTCCAAATGTAAATAAAAATCTATTTATTCTCAATGCTACTCACTCAATCTGTTTTAAAACAAATTATTATGGCTACAAAGATACTCAAGTTTTTCATTAACTACTTAGACTCACAAAAACTCACATGTCTCAAGTTCAAAATTCAAAAATTCAAACTTTGAATAAATGATATTAAAAGTATGTGTAAATTGGACACCTTGCATTCGTCATGCTTTCATTGATCAGAAAACTGGTATGTCATGGTGAAAAACAACCAGGGTGGTCTGACTTACCACAACTGAAAAGATATCACTATATTTGGTGTCATCATCTCACATTTCTGACAATGATAGTTTGAAATATCTTCACGGAACGATACAGATTATGGTATCTTCTACAAAGAGACCACCATCTAACATTTAGCATGATTGGCAGAGACCCAATAGCAACCTTAGTTACATGATGCCTTCCACTGAAAAAAAACCTCCTCCCAGAATTGCTGGATTCCTGACTTATTGGAAAGATGTCCTGAAGCAACAAAGAGATATATCCCTCTCACAGGCATTTGTTGCAGCATCACCTCCCCTATAACAGCTATCAAACAAGGGCTGGGTACTGGGTTGCACTGTTTCTTTTTGTAGAGTCATAGCTGTTTTTTTTGTTTTCTTTTACATTATTTGTCCCTGTCACTCCTTGGACCTCCCCTAACTCCCACCCTTTGGAAAAGACTGTCAATGGTTTAAAATGTCTTCCAAGATTTGTCAAAGGTTTTAACAACTTTTTTCTCGCATTTTGATACTTTCTTTAATTGTGTCTCCATTCCTTTAAAATTCACATACATTGCAGATTTCTGCTCCAACTTGTGTGATCCCTGCACCTATCTAAATTGGCATCTGAGGTCTGTGCCTGAAAATGATAGTAAGATGACCAAAATGAGTATATATGTCAGTTTTCACTTCAGCTGAGTTTAGTTCCTGTTTTGAACAATTCAGGACTAAACCTAGATTTAGACTTAGATTTAGGTTTTATTGTCACATGTACTCAAATACAGGGATACAAAACTACAGTGAAAAGTGTACAATGTCACCATACAGCACCATCTTGGGTACAAAGTACCTAGATACAAAATCTTAGCTACAGAAGTCGAAAAATAAAGATATAAATTAGAAAGTTCAGCACTACAGTTTCTTAGTATAAAATTGGAAAAATAAAGAAATAAAGTTAAAATGTCAAACATTACACTTCTGTCTCTAGCCATGGGCCTGCAGACACTCTAAGCTGGGATTTCTTCCCACATTGGGCTAAGACCCGCCTGTGTTCACCACCCACCTTCGCTGCTGACCGCTGTTGCTGATCTCCGTTGGGTGCGCCAGGCTTCACCATCACTCGCAAGGCTTTGGTCCTGACCGTGGCTGGATCCGAATCTGAAATTTTGGTCTGCAGATAACAAAGCATAAGTTATTTGGATGGTGTGACATAATTGCAGGCTGGATCAATTTATTCATGTAGAGATATTTCAGGCCTTACTGTACTCTCTTGATGTACTTTCCCAGGTAATTGAACAATATCCACTGAACGATATTGCTGATAAATGTCAACTAAACATAGTTGTATATGGATAACACTACAAGCTGAGGCAATGGATTTTCTGTCAAAATTGTTGACAGGAAATGGGAGCTAGGATATTGGCTACATGTGAAACACATAAGTCACCAACAGCTAGAGGCAAGGCAAAACAAAGTAAAATATATTTTCGGAATAATTCTGATGTTTTTCATTGAAGTCCATTTTTATGGGAAACTTATGTAATACATTCTAAATGCAAAATTCTGATTTGCACCTCCATGATCTAATCCTCGGCATGCACATTAACAGAGTCCTTAGATAGGACTTATTTTATAACATTGTAATCCTACTGCTATTGATTCTTTGTTATTTATCAGTGGCTGAAAATAACACAGCATTCTTTATAACAGGGAAGTTATCAATTGATCCTTTTACTCAGCCAAATTAGCTGTTTTCCAAAAAAAATTTGTGTGTTATATTTCTCAAATATGAAGTACTTCTACACATCATTTTACCTTTTACATGCACCAAAATCAACACAGAACAGGTTAACAGTTATTTGTCTTTTAAGTGCCATGTTTAGATTTAGAATCTTATTTTTCAGAACTGGCTTAGCATGCAATCACTGCTTTGAAGTCTGTTTGACTTTTCGGAAACCCAAAGGTAAAAAATTTCTTTCATAAATCAGGCACAAGAAGCTAAACTATAACAGTGTCAATGACTTTCTGCGAGACATTGTGCTTTGTAATGGGGATTGCTCTGAATAATTCCTCTCAATTGACTTAGTGAAAGAGAATAAACATAACAATAATGATGATAGATGACATCAATGAACTATTGGCTACATTGCCAATATTGTAATATCAACATGACCATGTATACTCTTGAGAAGTGACTGGGGAACACTACCACTAGAAGCTCAGGTTTAGCAGGATGGCAGTTACAGAAATGTGCCATCTGCCTTCAAATGGAGATAACAAGGTGTAGAGCAGGAAAGCTGACGTTTTGGGTCTGGACCCTTGTTCAGAAAATGGCTTCAAATGGAGATGTGTGACTAATCACAAAAACAAACAAGGAGACCCAGACAACAGAAGTGCAGGAGTGTCAAATTCTACAATTGTCCAATTGGTTTGACGTTCTCAGCCTGTTTGCATGAAAATAGGAGCTGCAGGTTGAATGAGCAAATCAACCAGGCACCATGATACAGGAAGCCATTCAAGTGGGGAGAGCAACAAGAAATGTATTTGTAGTAGGGAACAATATAGTGAGGGGATTGACACCATTCTCTGCAGCAAAGAGGGAGAGCCCAGAAGGCTGCATTGCCCGGGTTCAGGACATTTGCTCATGGGTAGATAGGAACTTTCAATGGAGGTGGGAGGTATTCAGCATGGTCCAGTCAGTATGAATGATATACCTGGAATCAGGAAAGAGGCTCTGTATAGAGAGTATGAGGTGCTTGGCACTAAATTAAAAGCAAAACTTCAAACTTTATAACAGAAGTTGCTGGAAAAGCTCTGCAAATCTGGCAGCAGCTGTGCATAAAAATCAGAGTTAATGTTTCAGGTCCGGTGACCCTTCTTCAGAACAGGAAGGGTCACCTGACCCGAAATGTTAACTCTTATTTTTCTTCACAGGTGCTGCTAAACCTGCTGAGCTTTTCCATCAACTTCTGTTTTTGTTCCTGCTTTACAGCATCTGCAGTTCTCTCAGCTTTTGTTCAAACTTTGTAACCTCTGGATCATTACCTGAGTCCTGTGCAAGTTGGCATAGGGTATATAAAATTAGAGAATTGGATACATAATTTAAAGGTTGGTGTTGGAGAAGTAGGTTTCAGTTTGTGGACAACAAGCCAACACTGGGAAAAGTAGGGTACAAGAAGAATAGGAAGCTATGTAAGGGTGGAGGGGAAGCACTGGTAATCAAAGATGTCCTTGGTGCATTTGTTAGAGATGTCCATGGCTCAGGTGACCAAGATGTGCAATTAGTTTGGGTGGAAATAAGGAACAACACAGGAAAGAAGTCACTGGTGGGAGTGATCCACAGCCCCCCTCCCCAGCAGTAACCACAATGTAGGATAAAATACACAAGAGGGCATATTCGGTGCTTTTGATAAAGGGATGTCAATAATCATGGGTGATTTTATTCTGCATATAAACTGGAAAAGTCAGATTGACAGCAATTGCCTGAATGAGGAGTTCATGGAATGCTTTTGGGATAGTCTCTTAGAGCAGCACATTCAACGACAGAGTACTTTTTGAAAAAGGATCTGTTCTGAAGAAGGGTCACCAAACCATTCAACTCTGCCTTCTCTCCACAGATGCTGCCCGACCTGCTGAGATTTTCCAGCAATTTCTGCTATTTTTCTCTCTGATTTCCAGCATCTGCAGTTCTTTTGGTTTTTTTGTAAAGAGTAAGTTTGTCAGATTTGGGATTTTATAATATGACAGGATTACTTAATGACCTCACAATAAAGGCACTCCTAGCTAGCAGCAGCCACAATGTGATGGAATTTTACATCCAGTTTGAAAGGGAGAGGATTAGGTCTAAGATTAGTATTCTATACTTAAATAAGGGCAATTATGTGGGTATGAAAGCTCAGGTAGTTGAAATGAACTGACATACCAGACAGTGGGAAGAAAAATGCAGAAACCGTGGCAGATAATTAAGAGAACAAATCAGAATACTCAGAATAAATATATTCCTACTATAAAGAAAAATTTTGAAGGGAAGGTTCACCATCTTTGGTGAAGTAAAGAAGTTTGGGAAAACATCAAACTCAAGGAAAAGGCATATAACAGCAAAAATGAGTGGCAGATCAGATTAAGAACAACTAAAAGGGTAATCAGGAAGAAGAATTTTGAGTAAGAGAGGAAGTGAGCTAGGAATGTGAAAACAGATAGTAAGAGCTTCCACAGGTATTTAAAAAGGAAAAGAGTAAGCAAAGTGAGTGTTGGTCCTCTAGAGGGTGACAGCAGGGAGTTAATAGTAGATAATAAGGAAATGGAAAGCTGAAATGAACAAATAGTTTTGTTCTGTCTTCATTGTAGAAGATACAAATAACATTGTAATAATAGCTAAACGTCAGGTGGTTGAAGGGAGAGAGAAACTTAGTGACATTACAATCACCAGAGAAGCGATTCTAAGCTAAGTCTCTAGGCCCTGTTGATTTCATCTTAGGGTCTTAAAACAGGGACTGATGAGCTAATAGTTGCATTGTGTTAATTTTCCAAAATTTGCTTGATTCAGGAAAGGTTCCATCAGACTGGAAAGTAGTAAATATAATCCCTTTATTCCAAGGTAGGATGGAACCAGAAAACATAAAACTCTAGGCCAGTTAACCTGATGTCTGACATGGACAATGTGTTAGAATTGATCATTAAAAATTATACCTACACACTTAAAAAAACTGAGGGTAATTAGGAAGTGTCAGCATTATTTTGTCAAAGGGAAATCATGTTTAACCAATTTGTTGGAATTATTTGAAGAAGAACACTGTAGATACAAGGGAGCTTCTGGACATTACTATACTTGGAGGGCCAGATTCATTTCACAAGGCGCCACTTAAAGGGTGTTGTAGGAAACAAAAGCTCGTGGTATAACTTGACCCCCATTGTGGGCCTGGTGATGCCTGTGGTAATTTTAAGTTAGTGGTTTTGGTACAATTTAAAGTCACGTCAGCTCATGAAAGTCTCAGCTATTAAATTGGATGATGGAACTGAAAAATCAATAAGCCATATTTAATAACATTGTGAAACACTTGATACTCTTGGAAGTGTAATGAAGCCAATTGGTTTTGTTTCCCTCTTCAAAAACATGGAGATTTCACCAATCCAAATTGCTGCCATGTATTATGTCTTTTTTTAACAATTTTTTTTAACGTGGAGGTGTCACAAGCCTGGCCAGCATTTATTGCCCATTCCTAATTGCCCAGAGGGCAGTTAAGAGTCAACTACATTTCTGTGGGGCTAGAGTCACATACGGGCCGGACCAAGTGATTCCTTTCCTAAAGGACAGTCGTGAATGAGATGGGATTTTCCTAACAATGGCTTCATGGTCGTCATCAGACTCTTAATTCCAGATTTTTAATTGGATTCAAATCTGTGTCCCCAGGATATTACCTGGGTCTCTGGATTAATAGTCTAGTGATAATACCACTGGGCCATCACCCTCCCTGTATCAGAACTACTCTTAAAACTAAAGTCAAAGAAATACAGAAATTTAGGCAAGTGATTAATAGCACAAAATGCTGCTCTTTCTGTATTTCTACAGTTCAGAGTGATGAAAATGAGTCTCTGGCTCCTTTGCGATTACAAGTCAAAGTGGTTCTGATCTTCCCAGGAAACAAGCAGGCAGTGTTTTGTTTTCAAAATAAAACAAATAACTGGTGCATAATTGGGAGGCTGATTTTTCTATCATCTGATTTTCAGAAATACTGCTTAAATCTTTGCGCGTCGTTTTAATAAGTTTCTAATAATGACTGTGCCAACCATTGATTTTAGGACATACACTTTTCATCAGCAGTTTTTAAAATGCAATCATGTCAAAACCGGGAGCAGTGAGGATAGTGCAAGTTTGCAATATGGGTGGCTTTCCTGCTGTCCATCCTATGAGGAAAGTAACAGAAAAATATAATGCAATGAGCTTTTTCCACTCTCTCGAGCTTCAAACTGTTTCCCACTTTCCCATTTGATTAACCTAGTGGAAAGGTGACTGCTGTTTCCTAGTCAGGCTAATCTGTTAAAATTACTATCAAATCTTGATTGCACCCAGTACGCATATATTAGAAAAAAAAGTAGCTCACTATTTTTAAGTAAGTGTCCTTGTCACCTTCTCAGTTGATCATATTAAAATTTAACTTTCAATCAGCTGCCAGTTAGATGGTTAATTAACCTGAGCAATCTTAGTTACATCCACTCTGTAGAAATTGGGTTAAAACTGGTGCCTTTCAATCTATTGTCGATTTTAACATCAGTTTTCAGAAAACAGTTTCAGCAGCAATTGCCAGCAAATCTCTTATAACCGATAGCAAGATATCTGCCTGTGGAGAAGTAAAACTTCAAATCCTATTACACTAACAATGATAGTGAAGCTTTGTAATGAAATAGGAATGAGTCTCTGTTCTCTAAGAAAGAAAAGACCTGCGTGGAAATGCTGTGCAGCCTTCCGACAGTGCTGAATATTGGAGGATGTTGAAATGCTGTCATAACTCATCTCGTTCTTATGAACTCTCTGTGACCGGCTGCACACTTGAAACAATACTGTGGAAAGATTAGCCTTTACAAGTGTTTGTACGCAACTCATTTCTCTGCTATTTTAAAGTCAAATTGATTATTTAATTAAACAATGAACAAAGGATTTATGTAAGAGTGATTTAAATGTCCGTACAGTGATCAATGTGTAAGGATTTCAAGGGGTCAGTGTGACTTCACTCCAATAAATGTTCAACATCTTACTGAAGCACCTCAAAATTGTATCAATTTTAGTGCTTAGTCCTTACCCAAGTTACGTTCTTAAATCAAGTTATGTAGCTTCAAAATGCACTTTAGCATCAGCACCTCCCTCACCAACACCATCCCCTCAACTGTCTCTTGCTATTTTGATCACAACATTCAGTGTTGTATTGACACTTTGAAAAATAATCTGTTGGCTGCTGACATTTTGCTGGCACAGATAATGATTATTGGAAGTTTTTCTTACATTAGGTGATATGCATCAACGCTGTAGGCTCGGAGTCCACATTAGAAACAAGATGGATTTCACAAGCTTCAAAATCTCCCCTCCCCCTACCGCATCCCAAAACCAGCCCAGCTCGTCCCCGCCTCCCTAACCTATTCTTCCTCCCACCTATCCCCTCCTCCCACCTCAAGCCGCACCCCCATCTCCTACCTACTAACCTCATCCCGCCCCCTTGACCTGTCCATTCTCCCTGGACTGACCTATCCCCTCCCTAACTCCCCACCTACACTCACCTTTACTGGCTCCATCCCCGCCTCTTCGACCTGTTTGTTTCCTCTCCACCTATCCTCTCCTCTATCCATCTTCTATCTGCCTCCCCCTCTCTCCCTATTTATTTCAGAACCCCCTTCCCCTCCCCCATTTCTGATGAAGGGTCTAGGCCCGAAACGTCAGCCTTTCTGCTCCTACGATGCTGCTTGGCCTGCTGTGTTCATCCAGCTCTGCACCTTGTTGTCTCGGATTCTCCAGCATCTGCAGTTCCTGCTATCTCTGGGTCTTAGAATTAGATGGCTATAACCAACATTTTCTACCTAATGCCATTCACCCGTCACCTGTTTACTTACAGTTACAGATGGTGGTTATAGCAGCCAATTCTGAGTTGCAGGTGGCAACATCAAAACAATATGTTAAAAAAATTATATCTAAAAAATCCTTTAAAATATTTTCAGGCTACCTAGTTTCACCATTCCACAATTTTCCATCATTCATTTAACTGCTGTTGTATGATTGAAAATTGGCTTCTAAGCATTTACTGATGATGTTAATTTGCAACTCAATTAATGGACTGAGGTCAAGAGAGCCACCAAAAAAATTGACTGTGTAGGATGTTAAATTGACTGATTTAATTCTACGAAAACACAGCATTACAGCTTAAAATAGTTGTTGGTATTTGTATTCAATTACCATTTCTTATAGTGATGTTGTATATAGGCACAGCAGAAAAATAATTTAAGTTACAGTCAGGCCCTTTTGATTAATTACTGAACACATGTGATTTTCTGATTTAATTCACTAGCGGACTATGGAGAAGATAAGTCTTGGTCATTCACCTTTATTTTAGCCCCCATTCTTTTTCAACTTTAGTGCAAAGATCTAACCAGGAGCTGGCCTCAAGCTGGAAAGGTGTGGCAGTGAGCATCTGAAATAATTGGTACAGGATATTCCACTGGCCAAGGAAATAATACGTCTTCACAGAAAGGGCTGTAGCATCTATCACTATCATGAGGTCTGGTGGTGATGGCATAGCAATGTTGCTGCTGAACTAGTGATCCAGGAAATGTCCTGGGACCAGGGTTCAAAACTCACCACAGCACATATAAATCTGGAAGTAACAGTCTAATGATGACCTGAAACCATTTTCAATTGTCATAAAAAGCCATCTGGTTCACAAATGCCCTTTAGGGAAGGAAGCTGGCTGCTTTTCTTATCTCGCCTGCCCTGCATGTAACTCGAAACTCATAGCAATGCAATTGATCCTTAACTGCTGTCTGAGATGACCCAGCAAGCCATTCAGTTATGTTAGAAAAGCAATGAAACTGGACAAATCATACAGCATTGACTAAGCCACTGAAAAAATGGTGGCACACTCCGCCCTGTTGACCTACAAAGCTCTCCTTACCAACATCTGAGGACTAGTGGCAAAATTGGGAAATCTGTCTCACAGTCTAGTCAAACAACAGCCTGACATAATCATACTTATTGTCTCATACCCACCACACAATATCTCAGACAATTTCATCACTTTCCCTGAACGTGTCCTGTCCTACTGGCACAATAGACCCAGCAAAGTTGGTGGCACAGTGGTATGCAGTCAGGAGGGAGTGAGTTGCCCTCAGAGTGCTCAATGTTTACTCAAGACCTCATGAAGTCTCAAGGCATCAGGCCAAACATGATTACTATGGATACCCATCTTCCCTCACATCATGTGATGAAGCAGGACTACTCCATGTTGAACACCATTTGGAAAAACCCAGGGGTGGCAATGAGTGCAGAATGAACTCTGAATAGGGATCTTTAATGTCCACCACCAAAGATGGTTTAGTAGCACCATTACTGACTGAGCTGGTCAAGTCCTAAAGAACAAGAGACAGATGGTGTCATGGTAATGTCATTGGACTAGTAATCCAGGGTACCAAGCAAATATTTGGGGTGGCACGGTGGCTCAGTGGTTAGTTCTGCTGCCTCACAGCGCCAGGAACCTGGGTTTGATTCCACCCTCAGGCAACTGTCTGTGTGGAGCTTGCACATTCTCCCCGTGTCTGTGTGGGTTTCCTCTGGGTGCTCCAGTTTCCTCCCAAGTCCAAAGATGTGCAGGCTAGGTGGATTGGCCATGCTAAATTGCCCATAGTGTTCAGGGATGTGTAGATTAGATGGGTTATAGAGGGATGGGACTGGTTGGGATGCTCTGAGGGTCAGTGTGGACTTGTTGGGCCAAAGGGCCTGTTTCCATACTGTAGGGATTCTATGATTCTATGATCTATGAACATAACTGCTAGACAGGGTATATGGCAGGTGGTAAGGGAATCAACAAGTGTTAAATTTTGTAGACATTCTGAAAATATGCCTGTTTGCTATTTGATCCGACACATACCTGACCACTTGCCTTTCTTAAGTGAGTTAAACTGATTTCTTGATAGGGATTTGTCTTCTCACCTGAAAGTTGAATTCTCTCACACTTTGCTAATAACTAAAACATTGAGGACTGTCGAATGCACTTTAACATTATTTAAGGCTGTTGATGTATGTTTCATTTGTAGTTTAGCCTGTTTGATGATTGTTAAGCATGATTGAGCTGGTAAGATCTATGATTTCTAATGTTGTTCAGCATTTCATATTAATGAGAATGGTTGAATAATCAGTTGCTCATCTGGGATTGATGAACTTGAGTTAATTTACTTAAATCAGTAAAACACATTATAAGTTAAAAAGCAGATATCGCAGCAAAGCAACTAATTTCTTTGTGTGCAACTTGTGAACGCATATCAGACTAACTGGTAGGCAGAATTGCAAGCATACAGTGCATGTGGTCCTTAAGAGTGATATTATTGAATCCCAACAGTGCAGATGGTGGCCATTCAGCTCATCAAGTCTGCACCAACTCTCCAAAGAGCATCCCACACTCCCAACCTATCCCCACATTTGCCATAGTTAACCCATCTAGCCTGCACAACCCTGGACACAATTTAGCATGGTCGATCTTCCCAATCTGCACATCTTTGAACTATGGGAAGAAACCAGAGCAAATCTACACAAACACTGACAGTCAGCCAAGGCTGGAATCACACCTGGGTTCCTGGCGCTGTGAGGCAACAGCGCTAACCACTGAGCCACCATGTAAGGCAAACTGCATTTAAAAGGAACTAAACCTAGAGCATGATCGGGGTTGGAACATTTGCTCTTCAGTTATCTGATTAATTTAGTGGAATTTGATGATTCATTGTGGGTTCTGACATCCAAATTTACAGGAAATTTAAAAAGCAGGGTTAAGGTAATGAAAAATGAGTTTGGGAGTTTAACTGTTAAGAGAAGAAATCAACAGGCATGAGATTGGTCACCGACATTGATGTTAATGTATGAATTGGTCAGCAAACTCAGGTGATTAAGAGAGAGGCCATAAATTATAAATCTGCAAAACTTCTTGTGTAATTTAAATTCTTTCACCATTTGCTTAACACAAATGGCATCTTGCCCTTCAATGCCATTTTTCAAAGAACTAGCTGGATTTGCACATTAATTGCTATTTAAACTTTGCTGCAGAAAATAAAATCTGGTAATTAGCAATCACATGATTATTGTTAATACAATACACATCAATCTCTCGAGTTTAGAAATGGAACAACTTAAGATATTCAGTCTCATTTCTGCAAATGGGGAATTTTTCTTGTAAACTTTTAAATCAGTTATCTTTCAGGGATGGGATTAGGAGTGGGTTGTAGTTCAGACATGCATGTTTCAGAAAGAAAGTGGGCATTTAATTAAGCAGCTGAATCCCAAGAAATGGGAGTTTTGAGTACCTGAAGTGTGGAAACCAGAGTATGGATATCAGACCAGTTTGCTTCTCAATGCATTTCTTTTGGAAAGCCAGGATACCCCTTTGAAAGCCGAGGAACATCTGCAGATTATGGTCCCCAGACACCTTGGGGGTGTGTGGGGTAGAGTCAGGCTTTGTGTGTGCACATGTGTACACACACTGTCTGATACCATTACAGTAAGAATCAGGGATCCCAGCAGGAAGATGTACTGTTTAAGATGCCCTTTGTCAGAGGTGTTAACAGTGGAGAAATTGTGCATGAACACCTGGGAACTGTCCAACTTGTCAAGACCTGGCAATAATGTTAATCTGTCAAGGCTATTAAGTAGCCTCAAAATGTGAATTTATGGAAGTACTTTTGGAAACAGAATGTGGTCTGCAATCTAAAAATATCAGAAATAGAATTATGTATTTTCATCTATATACATGGGTACTTGAGATTTTGTTTCATTCATCTACCACCCATCTGTACTTACCTTGGAGAATGTTGTAGTGAGCTGCCTTCATGAACAGCTGCAGTAGGGTCTGTCAGTGGCTGTTAGGGAGGGAGTTCCAGGATTTGACTCAGTTAAGGAATGGTGATATAGTTCCAAGTTAGGATTGTATGTGATTTGGATGGGAACATGCAGGTGGTAGCATTCTTATGTATCTGGCCTTCTCTTTCTGAAATGTTGTGAATTTGTAAGGTGCTGATTAAGGAGACTGAGTTGTTGCAGTTCATCTTGTCGATAATATACACTGCTGCCTCTATGCAAAGTTATTGGAAGGAATGAATGTTGAAGGTATTAGATGGGTGACAATTAAGTGGGCTGTTTTGTCCTGGATGATGTTGAGCTTTCTGAATGTAGAGCTGCACTCATCCAGGATACTTAAAAAATTGGGATATTAGTTAAAGGGAGAAATAATCGTGGGTGGAAGCACTAATCAGCATAAGGACCATGGGGAATAGGCAGAGGGCATCAAGCTGCAGGGATGTTCATGGGGAATATGTGGGGTGAGAGTGGAGTGAGTGATAGAAAAATGCGTTATATTTTTCCCTGTTGGAGATGTAAGGTACCTTTTTGATCTTATCCTGGACACCTTTGGTGGATGTAAGGCATCCCTTGGGATTGTGAAAAGGCATGTTTTTGCATTAAAAGTGCATAGCTCATTGGAAATTTTAAAAAAAAGATTGTCAAAAAACTGTTTAAAGTGTGGAATTAAAAGAGAAGTACAATGCATTCGAGAGTGCCTGGTTATATAAAACCAATATAGGATCGATATTGCATAACTGATTGGCCAGACTATAATTTTCACAGTGTGATGCCTTTGGATGGATAGCTTCACCTGCTTCACTCTGTGGATGCAATCTTAGTACAATTTTATCTTGAGATCTGTAGCTGTATTGGTTGGATGTCTAGTTTGCAATGCAGTATGATACCAAAACCATGGGTTCAATTCCTTCACTTGCTGTGGTTACCACGAAGGATACTCCTGCTCAACCTTTCCCCTTGGCTGAGATGTTGTGGTCCTAATGAGAGAGCAGTCCTATTGGTAAGACAATGGTGACTTCACTTTTTTTTAACCTAACCTTATACTGTTTATATAAATCATTGAACGTCTCCGTGAAATGTTTGATGTATGTTTTCATAAGGGATTTATTGAAGTAGTTCCACTGTATTGGATATTTGTTTTGCAATGCGAATGCATCATTTTCAATAATGATATTCAATAGGTGGTACCTTTATTTTCTATCCCCTGATTATTGTTTGGATAATAGGTGAGTTGTCATGGAGAGTGAAGGGTAAATGCAGCTGGATTAGTGATATAAGTTGGCATTGAGTTGGTATAGGGGCTGTAAAGAGCTCTGAGGATGATTGTACATTATAGCGTATAACGAGCTGTGGGAGATGGGTATAGGATGGCATAATGGGAATCAGGGACCATCAAGGACAGGTAGATAGGATCAAGTTGGTGCAGGGGCATGAGGGTTGAGTAGATGGGCATTGTGGCACCAGGTGTATAGGAAGTCGTGGGCAGAGGCACAGGTTGTCATGAAGGTATGAAGGACTATGGGGGTAATTTCAGGGACATAAGATGATGTGGATGGAACATAAAGATAGAGAAAAGTAGGGAGTTGAGAGCAATAGAAATGTTATCTGTTTTAATCCTTATTTTTAAACTTTGAACACAGTCAGAATTGCTAGGTAGTCTTTTTGGCAAACAAGCATTGGGAACTGAGAAGTTACTTTGGCTCTTCATGGTTCATCTGATCCAACTCTCAAACTAACCTGCTCTCAGGACCAAAAATCCAAATTGTGCTGGCTAGTTTTAAAGACTGAGTTTCTCCTGGAGAAGTAACATACCCTTTTGATTTGATCCCAGGACACCTTTGGTGGATGTAAGGCACCCTTTAGGATTGTGATAAGGCATGCTTTTGCATTAAAAGTGCATAAGCTCATTGGGAATTTAAAAAAATTTCAAAAATAACCTTTCTGACCTTGAAATAAAAATCAAAGCCACTATTTGTGTGAAGGGCAGAACACATAACTCAGGCAGCAAGGCAGTTGAATACTCCAAGTGTCTCTTGTAACCCCCTAAATTCATGGACAGATTTGCACATTAATGATGGAATGTGTCATTAGCTTGCCACAATTTTCCACCAAGATTCCAAGCATTGAAAACCATGTAACACTGTAGATGGCAGTGGTAAATGATATGAAAAATCAAAATGAATGAATTAATGTCAGAAAGTGATTCTTTTGCAAAGCCAAAAAATGACTGCAATTCTTTTGAAAGTGCTGAGAGGTATGGTATTGAAAATGACACATCTCTTTTGTAAGGATTAACAGATTGAGGATTTAAAAACGGATTACATTTAAAGCAGATCTAGCTGGTGGTAAATTGAAGAAATTTCCCCAACAGGAACAAATGAAAGAAAGGCAGCAAATCTCTGAGAGTGATGTAAATATCCTTCTTACTGAATTTTGGCATAGAACAGGGCAAAAGAACTGTCAAAACAACAGCAAGGACCTTTGAATGGAACTGGTATAAACTGTGTGTCAGTTTACTAACCCAAGACCTATCTTCAGGACACTTGGCCCACTGATTGTATCTTTATCTTTTCCATTGTTCCTTCTCTGAATTCAACAATTTGCACTCTGAATAGTCACGAAACCTGATCTGCCTTCATCTCATTCAACATTCACATGTGAAGTCACAGTGGGAATTGTTAGATCGATACAGTAGTGGGAACCATAGCCGATTTATTCTTCATTTTCTCATTGCCCTTGGGTTATAGCTGGCGATTATAGGTCCTCACTAGCTTCAATAGCTGCCAAATTGAAAATAAAATGATTACTTGGAACAAATGCAATATCTTAAAATTAAGTCAAGATAGTTCCTCCGACAATTCTTTTGTCATACATAACACAATAGGGCATCACAAGCTAACTATAACAGTTATTAAAAAATGCTAATTTTTTATTGACATGTGAACATTTTGCTAGCTTTACAGCAATGCCCAACTCTTTAAAACTGCAAAGGAATAAAATTGTTGTCTTTTCAAATTAAATCATTCCTAAAATATGGCAGTGAATTGTACATCAGCTCTAATTCTTTCCCTCTTAAACAATCAGAAGAAGAAACCCGATTTAGTACAAATGGAACAGACAGCTTTTTCTGGGGACCTGGCTGTGACCTTTTTTATATATTTTAACATGTCATTTCTAAGTTAGGGAATGCCCATTTAATGAAGTAATTTTTCTCACTTTTCTAACTCTGTGCATCTAAGATTTGGTATTTTTCATGCTGCACATAGTGTATATAGCTCCATCTACACTACCTGAATTTCTTAGCCAAACAGCTGAAGAACATATTGGAATAAAAGCAAATACTGCATATGTTGGAAATCCGAAATAAAAACAGGAACTGCTGGAGAAATAGGCCAAAGTCCTGTATTAGCCAATGAGGATAACAAATTCCTGCTATTTGTATGGTTTGCAGGTATTTGAGGAGGCTCTTCAAATCCAGCATTCTTTTTGGTGCAAAGGCACATTTTGAAAACTTTTACTTATTCAAAAATATCAAATTTACTCAAACTGTCTAGTTTAAGTCAATGAAGCCCCACTTTTAAAGCCCTCTACAGTTATTTAAAATCAGATGAAGGACTAGACAAGCCTCTCTGCTCCAATGATGCTGCTTGGCCTGCTGTGTTCATCCAGCCCTGCACCTTATTAAAAATGCTTATTTTTGTGATCAAACATTTTTTGCTGTTTTATTAAAACTGCATCAGATTTCCACTCTTAAAAGCATCAATTAATATTTTAAAATAAAGGATAATTGTCTATTATGCTGACTGACTGCACTGGTTCAAAAAACATTTTATATTTGCACAATCGCAAATGGATTTGGGCAGAAACTTGAACAATGTAATTTTAAAGAAGTGAAATTTCAAGTGAACTTATTCACACAGTGAATAGTGGCAACAAAGATCAAAGGTTTCAAAAAGAAATTGTTTGGGCACTTGCAGATAAAGCTAGTAGATGAGATTTGCTCGATTGGGAGCTGGCTCGTATGACCTCTTACTATGCTGTAATGATTCATTAACTCTGACTCTATGGTTGAAATTTTCATTTGGGTAATATCACAGTGTATCTTTTTATGTTTCTGTATTTTTGAATCTGGACTGAAATAAGAACAGGACTGTTCAAAATCCAAGGATTGTGGAAAATATTATTGCATTTTTTTTAAAAGCAAGTTACCTGACACTCACTGTAAGTATTGTTTGCACTGCTATTGTTTGCACTGCTATTTGTTCAGGCTGTGGGAGAGTTATTACAGAATAGCTGGAGCTAAGGGTTGTGTACAAAAATGATATTTGGCTGGCAATGAGTACTTGTGACTGCTCCACTGATTAGTCGGTGGAGTGGTGACCAGACCAGTTATTGATGTTTATTTCTCTGTAGTAAAAGAAAACCACAAGCTTGAAGAAAGCCAGTTTATTTTCCTGCATCTTAAGCTATGGTTTTTAACCAACGTCAGAGAATTTATAAGTGTCAACCATTCATTTTGTTCCTCCTGCAAGCACTTTAAATTACTTGGAGAAAGAAGGTCGAGCAGCAGCAGGTCCTGACAAACCAAATGTTCTTCTCAGCAAAGTCTGTGGGCATGGACTATTGAACTGCCTTCCCAGTCTTTGCCTCAGCCCATGACACCTATTCATTTTTGTGTGTTGTCCACAGGTGTGTGTAGTGGGAGTTTTATAAGGGAGCTGGAGTTTTAACTAGTAGAATTATATGTCAACATTTCATAATTATTTATAATCAATAGTAATTCTTATTAAGTAGAGATACCTGGCCTGTGCTTTCTATCAACCTGGGTCTAAAAGACAGATTGATAGGGAGTTGTTGTGTACTTTTATAAAATCTTTAACTTCTGTGATGTCACTGGAAAAAGTGGATCTTGCCCAGTGAGGCATAACAGTGTAGATGTGTGTTGTGATGCGTGAATGGCCACATTTTGATTTTTCAGGGAAAATCTGAGGCAATTAAGGAAACTAAGGAAATTTTCTCCTTATTCCTAACCCTATGCCATTTTTCTCTCATTTACTTATTGGTTGGAAATGTGACAAACACATTCACCCCTATTGAGGTCAAATTCCGTGTGCTCGCTGGGAGACAAAAATTGGATCTCCACCCATATACCATTTTCCTCTGGTGATGCAAGGGTTTAGAGGTCCACTAAAAGTACTTCAGATTTTTAAAGTTTGTGCAAAAATATGGAAATCCTTCTGAGGAATCAGGAACAGCCTTAAAAAGTATATGTATAATATTTTGACACCTTCAAGTATCATGATTAGATGTTGTCTTATAATATAGATGTGTTAGTTAATGCAAGAGTTCATCACAGATCAGTCCTGAACAGTAATTTGACCCTCATATTAACCAGCCTTGTGTAATTTTTCACATTCATTATTGTGCTTTTCCAATGATAAAAGGACCATAGCATCCATAAAAATGTAAAAGATGAAGCATCCTCTGCTATCATGTTTTATGCTCTGAGTTAATTGGAATGACAGATCTGTTTTTATTTTAAAAGTCCTACTTATGAAGGTTGAAAAAAAAATGTGAACCTGCACCCCCTCCATAGATTGATAGTCATTTTTTTCTGAAGTAGAAATGGATATCTGTTTTGTCAGTGGAGCTGGAAGTTTTCCTTATGGCAGCTGTTCCATTATGAATGCTTAGCTAGGTTACAAAGACTTCAGCTCAGCAGATGGTCTTATTGATCAAAGCAGTACTGAAACTTTTATGAGCCTATTAGTAACAAATTATGTCTTTGATGTTTTGACTTGTTTACAAACTTAATAGGTCCTTAAAGGATTACAACCTTCCTGTCTCTTGGGGATTTTTAGTCCAGTATCAATGATACTAAGTTTGAATTCAATGCATTCTTAGATTGTCAAAGATTTCATGTTTGGCCAATGATTTTGGAATAACTCCCAATGCTATTATGTGGCTTTTGAGAGGTGTACCTAATTCATTTTGGGTAAGTGGATATGGGGGCTAAATTGTAGGGCCTAGAGGTAGTATGGGGAATGTAAGTTTGCATTATGCTGGAATGGGGGAATTTAAAGTGACATGTGGTGGCAGAAAGAATCTGAGGAGGTATGGGTGGCATCAGGAAATGTGTGATAGGTTACTTTGGCATGGTGGTTGGTGGCAATGAAGGTTGAGGGGCCTTTCGGTGAAGCTGAAAGCTGGGTTGTTGCATTGGAGAGCTGAGGCAGGCCTTTTTACAGCTATCACAGCTCTCAAAATGCATTGAAATCCCATGTTGATGCAACGGTCAAGAAGGTACAACAATGCCTCATCTTTCTCAGGAGGCTATGGAAATTCAGTATGTCCATAAGGACTCTCACCAACCTTTACAGATGCACCATAGAAAGCATTCTATCTGGATACATCACAGCTTGATATTGCCCAGGACTGTAAGAAACTACAGAGCATTGTGAACACAGTCCAGCCTATCACTCAAGCCAACCTTCTATCCATTGACTCCATCTACACTTCTCGTTACTGCGGAAAGGCAGCCAACATCATCAAAGACCCTCCCACTCCAGTTATAATCTCATCAAACTTCTTCCATCAGGCAGGAGAGACAAAAGGTTAAACACACATACCAACAGGTTCAAGAACAGCTTCTTCCCTGCTGTTAATAGACTGCTGAATGGACCTCTCAAATTTCAAATCTAATGTTGATCGTGTTTTTTGTGCATATTCTTTGTGGCCATAACTTTGGTATTCCTCGCTCTGTTAAATCACTCTGTGATCTTTGTATGTTATGATCTGCCTGTACCGCATGCAAAACAAAAGTTTTCACTGTACATAAGTACATGTGACAATTATAAATGAAATGAAATCAAATTCAATCAAATCGACCCTTGTGTGAAGACACAAATAAATGCCATAAAGTCACATATGTTTTGAGTGACTATTCTGCAATCAGTAAAAGTGCCCAGGGCAGGTTTTTTTCAGAATCCAGACTGAATCCAGCCCTATGACTTCATGTGCTTATTACAGTAATGCATTTCCTTTCCTATGGAAGGTTGTCATTAGTAGAATTCTATGGTTCCATTTCTGGTCAGATGAGAAAACAATATTATACAATCCCTTTCTGTAATATGATATCATAAAATTTTGTATTGAGAAATCCAACAGGCTTTTGAATTAAACAGGTGAGAACCTTTAATCTGTTCACATGAAATTATTTTCTCCTTTGATAAATACTTTAGCCCACTAAAAAATCTTCCAGATAAAATTCTATATTGAGCAGTGCAGAGCCTGAATGATTTTCAGTCACTTTGTTGTGCTATCAGTTTTATAAATAGAAATATTACCTGAAGCAGAATTATTTACTTTACAGAAAACCATTTCCTCCATGCAAGATTGGTTTCCTAGGAAACCCAAGAAGTTCTTTGTCGAGCACTTCATATTTTTTATGGCAGGTTTAATGTTAACATTCCAACTGTTTACAACGTAAACATAACCTGTATAATTTTGTTGCAGCACCATGTCCTCACATCATTTATATAACCAGAGAAATTTGCTAATTCTTAACATAAAGAACTCAATTTACAGGAAATGTTCCAAGGAAAACAACACATTTTTGCAATAATTTTAAACGTATGTTTGAATACTATTTTTCAGCATTATGTCAGGCATTGTCAATTCTTCATCCTTCAATTCAGCTACAATTTGAAACGATATGAAAGTATAACAGTGGTGCATTAAAATGCAATGTTTCTATATTGGGTGCAATTGGCAACCAAGGTGTTGTTGTTCTCAGTAACATTATGGATTTAGTTGCTACCAAAACTATGCTTTATGACAAATGTAAAATCTTACAAAATCAGTCAGTGCAAAGAAACATACACCTTTTTTTTATTGTTTGCACTAAAAACAATTAAGTGATGCGTTTAAGAGTGATAACCTGCTGCAGCTATGACAAAAAGTAGCCACTTCATCCAGAGTGCCCAGCCTTCTACCTATAAGCAATCTGATTTTAAATAATTGAACATATTTTTTAAAAATCCATATTGGGCATAATTTGTTGAATTGATATACAATGTATATGTCTATAAAGTATTTTTAATACATCAAGTCTTTTCAAACATGCCTAATACATATGCCACTTAAAATGTAATTTGAACAGCCTCTGTGAATAGCCACAAATAGTGCAATCAGTAGAAATTGGCCAACCTGATCATTTTGAACTGAAATGTGTCCATTTTTGAGGTAGTATGGGGAATATAAGTTCGCATGATGCTGGCATGGGGGAATAAAAAGTGACATGTGGTGGCAGAAAGAATCTGAGGAGGTATGGGTGCAATCAGGAAATGTGTGATAGGTTATGGTGGCATGGTGGTTGGTGGCAATGAAGGTTGAGGGGCTTTCAGTGAAGCTGAAAGCTGGGTTGTTGCGTTGGAGAGCTGAGGCAGGCCTTTTTACAGCTATCAAAATGCACTGAGATTCCACGTTGATGCAATGATCAAAAAGGTCTTATGCTATGACTTTTTAAAATTCATAGATTCCCTACAGTGTGGAAACAGGCCATTCAGCCCAACAAGCCCATAGCGCCCTGCCGAAGAGCATCCCACCCAGACCCATTCCCCTACCACTGCATTTCCCATGTCTAACCCACCTAACCTAAACATTCTTGGACACTATGGGTAATTTAGCATGGCCAATCCAACTACATTGCACATCTTTGGACCGTGGGAGGAAACTGGAGCACCTGGAAGAAACCCATGCAGAATCGGGGAGAATGTGCAAACTCCACACAGACAGTCGCCTGAGGGTGGAATTGAACCCGGGGCCCCAGTGCTGTGAAGCAGTAGTGCTAACCACTGAGCCACCATGACTCTCTTTAACCAACTTTAAAAATGATTGCCAAATCTTACTTTCATAGAATTCCTACCGTGCAGGTAGATGCCATTTGGTTCTTCAAGTCTGTACTGACCCTCAGAAGAACATCCCACACCCCCACCGTATCCCTGTAACCCTACATTAACCCCCTAACCTGCACAACCGTGGTTGCTACAGTGCAGTAAACATGGCCAATCCACCTAACCTGCACATCTTTAGAGTGTGGGAGGAAACCAGGGCACCCGATGGAAGCCCGCACAGACACAGGGGGAACACGCAAACTCTACACATGACAGTCATCCAAAGCTGGAATCAAACCCGGCTGCCTGGTGCTGTGAGGCAACAATACTAGCCACTGAGCCACACCAAGGAATTTGGTTGCGGTGGGATCTGAACCTGCACTTCCAAAAATGTTTGCAAGATGGCGGTGGCAGAGTATGAAATGTTCTCCTGGCCCATTTGCCTCTGATCACCAGGCCTGCCGCATCCTTTTCTTATCTTAAAATTAATCTTACCTTCTTTTGACTGCTTCAGGGGAGGAAGTAGGTATCGAGAGGCTGCTGCAGTGGACAATGCGGTGTGAATCCGACTGTTCCTTGTGGTCATTGCGTTCCTTGTGGTCCTGGTGGGTCCTACGATGTGGCGAGCTGCTTTGCAGGCAGCTTCAGTGAAGAGGTGGATCAGGGTCTAGGATTCCAATGGCACGGAATTCCTTGCGGCAGCTTCTTTGGTGTTGTGGTGGGCCTGGCCCAGCCTCGGATTCCTTGCGGTGGCTTCAGTGTTGCATTTCCTCGACCTCAGCAACAATGGAGCAGTGAATTAAGCTAGGATGAACTTTTTCTTAAATTGTTTTCATATATAATTTCTATTTGACAATGGCTTCGGAGTATGGTGACATAAACGCTTCTCGTTGTATTTTTACAGAAAAAATACAAGTCACAATGAACTACTGTTCTATTCAATTCTATGAGATAGGACCCTTAATCCAGTGCCTTAGACCGCTCAATCCTTTATACTTACTTTAACTTGTTCTAAAATTGTGCTGTCTTTTGCAGAGATGCGGACAATTCCAGCCATTGTAATTTTAGAAGTCAAAATCTTGCTGCTGTCTCTGTTGTAATTTATTTTGCCTTTTTCCTCTAAAGAGCCATTACATAGAGAAAATGTACAATTCTATCTGGTGGCATAAACTGTGAAAGCACTGAGAGTTCTTTTAATGTGGGAATAGATTACTTTCTGGTTGATGCATAACCTTGGGCACCAGAAGCATGGCCTGTCTAGATATTAAATTCCAAAGGGATTTGTAGCAGATCTGATTAGCTAAACAACTCATCAATGAACCAGAACCAAATCTTTTGAAAAAAGGCTTTAAGTTTTCCTCCATGATATTTGTCAATTGCTTTGATCTTACGGTCTTGAAAACTGACTGGTTGAGGTATAATTACTATAACAGGAGTGAAAATGAACAGTGTTAAGCTAAGCCCTCATATTATTACTTCAACTTCTTTCATAACACTCAGACTACTGAACTGAATTGCCAATAATTCATTGAATTATTCTGGCCTTTCTCTGTGTGGGAGTCTGGAAGGGTTGTAGCTGTAGCAATAAGAACTATCGTAAAGATGTTTTTTGAGTGTCACAAATTAGATTGTACTGGTGCAGTGTGAAGTTCTCTTAAATCTGTTCCTTTCCAACTCCCAACATTTTGGATGGCGCAGAGATTTTCTCCTCCCTGAGGTGGTGCAAAAAATGGCAAGTGTGATGAGTTAATCAGATTCTTGCCATTGAGATAAATTTTCACAATTAAGTTTATCTTCCTTAGATGGGGAGGTCACTTCCTCTTCCCCATTAATCTCTGTCCAACTGGGATACTTATGCCTCAGAAGTTCACTGTATAAGCCACGCGTGTACCTGTTGACTTTGCTTTTCAACCTCCAGTCTGGGGGAATACATTAGCTTTGGCTGACTCTAGCAAAATCTTTTCAATGTCCCTTACCCCAATTCTGCTGTAACCTCTACAACTAGAATAGGCATGTCCATGAGCACCAAGACAAGAAGTGCCCCAGTCCAATCACAGAGTTCAACGGGAGAAGCAATGTGTTTCCTGCTTTCTGTTTGCCTCCGTTGTTTTTTAAACAGGGTGTTACATTAGCTGTCCTTCCATTCATAGAATTGTTCCAGAGTCTATTGAGTCTTGAAAAATGGCACCAATGCATCCACTATTTCTGGGGCTACTTACTTAAGTACTCTGGAAAGTAGATTATCAAGCTCTGAGCATTTATTGGCCTTCAATCCCATCAATTTCCCCAGCACCATTTCTCTATTAACAATGATTTCCTTCAGTTCCTCCCTCTCACTGCACCCTGTCAATCTCAACGATTTAGGGACATTGTTTGTATCCATTTTGTGAAACCAAAATAAATAAAAATGTATTTAATTGCATTGTTATTTCTTAGTTCCACATTGTAACTTACTCTGTTTCTGATTGTAAGGGACTTACATTAGTCTTTACTAATTTTTAAAATTCATTTGTGGGATGTGGGTGTCACCGGCTGGCCAGTATTTATTGCTCATCCCTAGTTGCCTTTGAGAAGGTGGTGGTGAGTTAGCTTCTTGAACTGCTGCAGTCCACCTGCTGTGGGTTGACCCACAATGCTATAAGGGAGAAAATTCCAGGATTATGACCCAGTGACAGTGAAGGAATGACAATATACTTCCAAGTCAGGATGGTGAGTGATTTGGAGGGAAACTTCCAGGCAGTGGTGTTCCCATATATCTGCTGCCCTTGTCCTTCCAGATGGGAGTGGTCATGGGTTTGGAAGGTGCTGTCTGAGGATCTTCGGTGAATTTCTGCAGTGCATCTTGTAGATAGTACACACTGCTGTTACTGAGTGAGTGGAAGCTTGCGGATGTGGTGCCAATCAAGTGGGCTACTTTGTCTGTGATGGTGTCAAGCTTCTTGAGTGTTGTTGGAGCTGCATCCATCCAGGCAAATGGGGAGTGTTCCATCATACGCCTGATTTGTGCTTTGTAGATGATGGACAGGCTTTGGGGAATTAGGAAGTGAGTTACTCGGCTAGTATTCCTAGCTTCTGACCTGCTCTTGTTGCCAGCACGTTTATGTGGTGAGTCCAGTTGAGTTTCTGATCAATGGTAACCCCCAGGATGTTGATAGTGGGGGATTCAGTGATGGTAATGCCATTGAATGTCACGGAGCAATGATTAGATTGTCTGTTATTGGAGTGGTCATTTCCTGGATTTGTATGATGTGAACATTACTTCCCACTTAGCCCATGCTTGGATATTGTCCAGATGTTGTTGCATTTGAACATGGACTGCTTCAGTATCTGAGGAGTCACGAATGATGCTGAACATTATGCAAACATCCGCACTTCTGGCCTTATGATGGCGTGAAGATCATTGACGAAGCAGCTAAAGATGGTTGGGCTTAGGACACTAACCTGAGGAACTCCTGTAGAGATGACCTGGAGCTGAGATGACTGACCTCCAAAAACCACAATCATCTTCCTATGTGTCAGGTATGACTCCAACCACTAGAGAGTTTGCCCCCTGATATCCATTGATTCCAGGTTTGCTAGGGCTCCTTGATGCCACACTTGGTCAAATGCTGCCTTAATGTCGAGGGCTGTCACTCTCACCTCACCTCTGGAATTCAGCTATTTTGTCCAGGTTTGAACCAAGGCTGTAATGAAGTCAGGAGCTGAGTGGCCCTGGCAGAACCCAAACTGGGCATTATTGAGCAGCTTATTGCTGAGCAAATGCTGCTTGATAGCACTGTTGATGACACCTTCCATCACTTTACTGATGCTTGAGAGTAGACTGGTGGGCAGTAATTGGCTAGGTTGGATTTGTCCTGCTTTTTATGTACAGGATGTACCTGGGCAATTTTTCATATTGTCAGGTAGATGCCAGTGTTGTAACTTTACTGGAAGAGCTTGGCTAGGGGACCAGCAAGTTCTGGGGCACAAGTCTTCCGTACTATTGCCTGAATGTTGTCTGAACCAGTAGCCTTTGCAGTATCCAGTGTCTCCAATCGTTTCTTGACGTCACATGAAGTGAATCAAATTGGCTGAAGACTGGTAATTGAAATGCTGGGGACTATTGAAGGAGGCCGAAATGGATTGTCCACTTGGCACTTCTGGCTGAAAATTGCTGCAAATGTTTCAGCCTTATCTTTTGCATTGATGTGCTGGGCTCTTCCATCATTGAGGATGGGGATATTTGTGGAGCCTCCTCCTCCAGTGAGTTGTTTAATTGTCCACCACTATTCATGACTGGATATGGTAGGACTGTAGAGCTTAGATCTGATCTGTTAGTTGTGGTGTCACTTATCTCTGTCTATCACTTGCTGCTTATACTGTTTGGCATACAAGTGGTCCTGTTTGATAATTTCATCAGGTTGACATCTCATTTTTAGGTATATATGGTGCTGCTCCTGGCATGCCCTCCTGCACTCTCCATTGAACCAGGATTGATCCCCCGGGCTTGATGGTAATGTTTGAGTACAGGTTATTCCGGGCCATGAGGTTACAGATTGTGCTGGAGTACAATTCTGCTGCTGTTGATGGCCCACATGTTTCGTTTGTAGATTAGCCTGCTTGATGATTGTTTAAGCATAATATATCTTATCAGCTCAATAATTTCTAATGTTCAGCATGCCATATTAATGATAATGGCTGATAATCTGGGATTGATGAACTTCTGAGTTAGTTTATTTAAATCAGTAAAACACATTATAAGTTAAAAAGCAGATATTGCAGCAAAGCAACTAATTACTTTGTGTACAGCTTGCGAACACATATCAGATGAACTAGCAAGCAGAATTGCAACATTGTAAATACACAGTACTTGATGTCCTTAACGGTGATGTCATAGAACCCCTACAGTGCAGATAGAGGCCATTCAGTCCATCAAGTCTGCACCAACCCTCCAAAGAGCATTCCACATCCTACCCTATTCCCACATTTACCATAGCTAACCCATCTAGTCTGCACAACCCTGAACACGATGGGGCAATTTAGTATGGCCAATAACAAGCATAAAAAACAATACTGCTTTGATATTTAGCACAATCAGAAAGCTTTGAATTACTTGCAGCCTCTACTTAAGAAATCCAATACTCAGAATCCCTGGCTCCTGTGCCTTAGTCTGATGACCTCCATCAGAATGACATGGGTTAAAGAACTCTCCATGGTGCAGCCTCATTCCTTTTGACTCCTGACAGTCACATAATCCACTTAGATAACAAGGTGTAGAGCTGGATGAACACAGCAGGCCAAGCAGCATCAGAGGAGCAGGAAAACTGATGTTTCGGGTCTGGACCCTTCTTCAGAAAAAAATCTACTATCACTACTATCACAATACTATTCCTACTATCCTACTATCACATAATCCACGTAGATATTTTGATCGCCAAAGAAAATTTCTTTCTACGGCTTTTTAAAGAGAATGATGTGACCACTACACTTAAAGTTGTTGCAGAACCTGAAATCTGAACTGGAGAAAATAGACATACAAAGTGCAATGATCTTGGACTTTGGGGTGTCTTGACTGAGGTTAATATTAAATCTGATACATAAAATTTCTCAGTATCAACGTTGGAGTGACCCATTTGAGAAATCAAAGTAGTAATTCAAAAACCAAAATAGAAATTGTTCAAAAGTTCTATTACATTCAAGAAAAGTTAATGGTGAAAGATACAATCCAAGATCATTTTCCCATAGAACACTTCTTAAATTTGTTTTAATTAGAAAAGCACAGTGGTAGAAGTATGGCCAACATTGTGTTGGAGTGGAGGGGACTTCAGCCTTCCCTCTTCTGGCAACTGTGGTCCCACAGGCTGCATCACCAGCCTATGTCTTGGTGACCGTAAGATTAAAACACCACCGGTCATCTCTCTCTAATGAGAGAGTAGCTGTCTGGTCCTATGGGGTTTTTAGATTTTACTTCCCACTGATATAATCCTAAATTTCCCCCACCTTGCCTTCTTTGCACTGAGGGAGGTTAGAGTCTGAGGGAAGATACAGTGACTGAATTAGTCTCTGTGTCATCCACCAGTGATAGTTAACAAGTTAGAAGCATGTGAAGCAAATGCAGAGGGGATGTTGTATTTAAAAGTGACTTGTCGTTTCAGCATGCATATTAAAAAGTGAAATGCAGCATTTCACAATTTGTGTGATCACATTAAATGCCTGACTATTGGACACAGTCAGGGCTTTTTCTGAGTACATACAAACAAGGAGCAAGGGTAGGCCATTCAGACTTTCAAGCCTGCCCCGTTAATTAATTAGATCATGGCTGATTTCAAGTTTGCAATCCTGCCTTCTTGCATAACAAAAATCCATCCACCTTTGCCTTAAAAATATTCAAAGTCTCTGGTTTCTTCGCCTTTCAGAAAGAGAGTTTCAATGACTCGTAAACATCTATGAGAAAAACTCTTGCCTCATATCTATTTATTTTTAAATAGTGACCCCTAGTACTAGATACATCCAAAAGAGGATACATCCTTTCTACATGTATTCTTTCAAGACACCTAAAGATTTTGTATGTTCAACAAGGTTGCATCTTACTCTTTTAAATATCAGTCAGTAGAAGCCTAACCTGTCCAACTTTTCCTGACAGGACAACCTGCCTATTCCAATATTAATCCAGTAAACCTTCAAAAAACTGCTGCTATTGCATTTAAATCCTTTCCAAAATAAGGTGGCCAACACTGCAAAAAGTCTTCAGATGAGATTTCACTTGTGCCCTGTACAACCTCCCTACGTTTGTCTTCAGCTTCGCTCAGAATAAAAGATAATATTCTTGAATATTATTGAAAGGAGATAAGAAATCAAAGCCTTTTGTCTTGCTGTAATCAAGACTAGGACACAAGAATCAAGCTTGAAAAACTGAACACCAAGAGGAAGGGTCACTGGACCCGAAATGTTAACTGTATTTTTTCCTGATTTGCTGAACTTTTCCAGCAATTTTGTTTTTGTACCAAGTTATACAACATGAGAAGAGAGTGCTGATAGGTTTGGCCATAGTTAGCAAGGGAGTGCAGGAGGAACAATCTTATTTCTCATACCACGCAAGTAGACTCTAATTGGTCAGGGTTCAACCATCAGAATGCAGCAGATATTGGCACTCTCCATGACCTTTAACTTCTACTGACAAAAGTGCAATGTACCAATTCCTTTTATGAAATAGGGTCCTGTGTGTTGATATAGTACACCAAATGTAGCACACTTCACATCCAATTATTAAAAAAAAAAGTAAATTGATTTTCAGTGTAATTTTTAGCAGATTATTTAATAAATGATATTCAATAGCAGCATCACATCTAATAGTGCACTCAGTATTCTGAGGCTGTAAATACAGCCTGGGTGAGCACCATCAGCATTCTACTCCCTGAACAGTCAACAGGGTTTGAGGTTTGATACAGTCTGCCAATCATTAGGATGTACGGCCTACATGTATAACAATAGAACTGAAGACTATTTACGTGAACGTGCAAGGAAACCTCATAAAGAATCTGTGTGTCAAAAGGTTGTGATTTCAATTCCCGCTCCAGGGAACTGAGCTCCAAATTCACGCTCGCACTTCAGTGCTGTGCTGAGGGAGAGGAAGATGCTGTCTTTCAGATGAGATATTTAACCAACAATTTATCTGTAGAAAAGTCCTTGACCTGAAACATCAATTCTGTTACTTTCTGCACAAATGTTGTTGGACACTATAGAGTATTTTAAGCATTTCTGTTTTTGTAACTCATACACCCTCTCAGATGTAAAAGATTCCAAAGCACTATTGCAATAAAGAGCTAGGAAGTTATCCCAGTTGTCCTGTTATCTGGGAAGTTATCCCTGTTGGACAATATTTATTACTCAAATAAAATGACTTGCAGAAAAATGACCTGGTAAGTATCTAATTGCTGTTTGTGAAATCTTACTGTGTTCACATCAACTGCTGGCTTTTACATGATAACAGTTTTAGCATTAAAAAGTACTTCATTGGCTCTAAAGAGTTTTCAAATGTCCTCAAGTCATGAAAGAAGCAATAGAAATTCAAGTCCTCTTTTCTCTAATTTGGATTTTGTTACAGATTTGAATGTAATATGAATTTCTGCATTTCTTAACACAGTTTGACATCATATTAATCCAGCTTTGGCTTAAAGGTATGACATGACCAATCCTCTGCTTATCCAAAATGTATGCGGTTGGATGCTGTGACACTTTTGGTGCAGTTACTCATTCAGCGTATTGCAGTCTGATTAGGCGCTCAGCCACTTGCCTTTGTGAGTGTAAAAGAACTTTGTCTGACTGGACGTATATCAGATGTTTAACTGATCAGTGGCAGAACTCAACAAGAAAGAGAGAGTAGAGTCCATTAAAGATCAAAGAGGTCATCTTTGTGTTGAACCTCAGGAGATAGGAGAGATATTAAATGAATATTTTGTGTTAGTTTTTACAGTGGAGAATGAAATGGAGGCTAGAGAAATGAGGGAAATAAATATTAAAGTTTTTGAAAACAGTTTACATGACAGAAGAGGAAGTGCTGGAGGTCTTAAAAAAAAGGTGAATAAATCTCTGGGACCTGACCTATGTATCCCAGGGACGTTAGGGAGGAAATTGTGGGTTCTCTTGCAGAAATATTTGTATCATCTATAACTATGGGTGAGGTGCTGGATGACTGGAGTACGGCTAATGTTGTACCTTTGTTTAAGAAGGCACGTAAGGAGAAGCCTGAGAACTATAGGCCTATGAGTTTGACTTCGGTGGTGGGTAAGTTAAATAATATAACATAAGAACTAGGAGCAGGAGTAGGCCATCTGGCCCCTCAAGCCTGCCCCGCCATTTAATAAGATCATGGCTAATCTTTTTGAGACTCAGCTCCACTTACCCGCCTGCACACCATAACCCTTAATTCCTTTACTGTTCAAAAGTTTATCTAGCCTTGCCTTAAAAACATTCAGTGAGGTAGCTTCAAACGCTTCACTGGGCAGGAAATTCCACAGATTCACAACCCTTTGGGTGAAGAAGTTCCTCCTGACCTCAGTCCTACATCTGCTTCCCTTTATTTTGAGGCGATGCCCTCTAGTCCTAGTTTCACCTGCTAGCGGAAACAACCTCCCTGCCTTCACCTTATCTATTCCCTTCATAATCTTATATGTTTCTATAAGATCTCCCCTCATTCTTCTGAATTCCAAAGAGTATAATCCCAGTCTACTCAGTCTCTCCTCATAATCCAACCCTCTCAATTCTGGAATCAACCAAGTGAATCTCCTCTGCACCCCCACCAGTGCTAGTATATCTCTTCTCAAGTAAGGAGACCAAAACTGCACACAGTACACTCCAGGTGTGGCCTCACCAGGACCCTATACAGCTGCAGCATAGCCTCCCTGTTTTTGAACTCCATCAAGTTGTTGGAAGTGATTCTGAAAGTTGGATTTATCTGCATCTGGAGAGGCAACGAATGATTAGGGATAATCAGCATAGTTTTGTGTGAGGGAAATAGTGTGTCACAAACTTGATAGAGTTTTCTGAGGAAGCAACCAAGACGATTGACGAGAACAGAGTGGTAAACATTGTTTACCTGGACTTTAGTAGCACTTTTGACAAGATTCCCAATGGTGGACTAATTAGTAAAGTTAGATCACATGGGATTAAGGTTCACCTTCCCAATTGGATACAAAATTGGCTTAATGGCAAGAGACAGAGGGTGATGGTGGAGGGTTGTTTTTCGGACTGGAGGCCTGTGACCAATGGTGTTCCTCAGGGATTGTTACCGAGTCCACTTTTGTTTATCTTTTATATAAATGGTTTAGATGAGAATACAGAAGGCATGGTTAGTAAGTTTGCGGATGATCCCAAAATTAGTGATATAGTGGACAGTGAAGAAGGTTATCTAAGATTACAAAGAGATCTTGATCAATCGAGTCAATGGGCTGAAGAGTGGCAGATGGTAAAACAAACAAGGGCAGGACTTATACAATTAAAAGAAGGGCTTTGGGTACTGTTGTAGATCAGAGACCTAGGCGTTCAGGTACATGATGCTTTAAGTTTGTGTCAAATATAGATGGGGTGGTTAAGAAAGCGTTTAGCATGCTTACTTTCATTGCTCAGACTTTTGAATAAAGGAGTTGGAATGTAATGTTGAGTTTGTATAGGATGTTGGTGAGGCCTCTTCTGGAGTACTGTCTCCAGTTCTGGTCACCCTGTTATGGGAAGGATATTATTAATCTACAGAGGGTTCAGAAGAGATTTACCAGGATGTTGCTGGGAATGGAGGGTTTGAGTTATAAGGAAAGCTGGACAGGCTGGGAGTTTTGACTGGAGGATAGGTCGGGGGTGACCTTATTGAGGTTTATAAAATCATGTTGGGTATAGGTAAGGTGAATGGTAGGTGTCTTTTCTCTAGAGTGGGGGATTTCAAGACTAGGTGGCATATTTTTAACGTGAGAGGAGAAAGATTTTAAAAAGACATCAGAAACAATATTTTTACACAGAGAGTGGTTCATGTGAGGAATGAATTTACAGGGGAAGTGGTGAATGTGGGTAAAGTTACAATGTTTAAAAGGCATTTAGATATGTACATGAATAAGAAATGTTTGAAGGGATGTGGGTCAAGCTCGGGTGGTGGGTCTAGTTTAGTTTGGGATTATGATCGACATGGACTGGTTGGACAGGGGATCTGTTTCTATGCTGCATGGCTCTATGACTCTAAGGTCTGTGCTCCAGAAATGGCCGGTCCCTTGGCCAAGCTCTTCCTGAACAGTTATAACACTGGCATCTACCCAACAATGTGGAAAATTGCCCACAAAAAGCAGGACAAATCCAATCTGGTCAATTGCCATCAATCTACTCTTGATCATCAGTAAAGTGATGGAAGGTGTCATCAACACTGCTGTCAAGCAGCACCTGCTCGGCAATAACCTGCTCAGTGACGCCCAGTTTGGGTTCTGCCAGGGCCACTCAGCTACTGAACTCATTACTGCCTTGGTTCAAACCTGAATAAAAGAGCTGAATTCCAGAGTTGAGGTGAGAGTGACAGCTCTTGACATGAAGGCTGCATTGGACTGAATTTTGCATCAGGAACCCAAGCAAAACTAGGATTAATGGTTATCAGGGGGCAAACTCTCCGCTGATAGGAGGCATGCCTGGCACATAGGAAGATGGCCGTGGTTTTTGGAGATCGGTCATCTCAGCACCAGGACACCTCTGCAGGAGTTCCTTAGGATATTGTCCTAGGCCCAACCATCTTCAGTTGCTTAATCAATGATCTTCCTTCCATCATAAGGGCAGAAGTGGGATGTACACTGATAACTGCACGATGTTCAGCTCTGTTCATGCCTCCTCAGACACTGAAGCAGTCCATGTTCAAATACAGCAAGATCTGGACAATGTCCAGGCTTAGGCTGACAAGTTGCAAGTGACATTTATGCCACACCAATGCCAGGCCATGACCATCTCCAATAAGAGACTATCTAGCCATCAACCCTTGACATCCAATGGTGTTACCCTCACTGAATGACCCCACTGTCAACATCTTAGGGGTTACCATTGACTAAAAACTCTACTGGGCTCACCACATAAACACAGTGGCTACAACAGCAGGTCAGAGGCTTAGAATACTGCGGCAAGTAAGTCATCTCCTGATCCTCCAAAGCCTGTCCACCATCTACAAGATGCAAGTCAGGAGTGCAATGGCATACTCCCCACTTATTTGGATGAGTGCAGCTCCAAAAACACTCAAGAAGCTTGACACCATTCAGGACAAAGCAGCCCACCTGATTGGCACCACATCCACAAGCATCCACTCCCTCCACCACCGACGCTCAGTAGCAGCAGTATGTGCTATCTACAAGTTAGAATCATAGAATCCCTACCATGTGCAAGCAGGCCATTTGGCTCATCGAGTGCACATCAACCCTCTGAAGAGCAACCCACCCTAAACTTGTAACCCTGCATTTCCCATGACTAACCCTCCTAGACTGCACATACTTGGATACTATGGGCAATTTAGCATGGCCAACCCACCTAAACGGCACATCTTTGGACTGTGGGAGGAAAATGGAGCACTCAGAGGAAACTCATGTAGACACATGGAGAATGTGCAAACTCCATACAGACAGTCATCAGAGGCTGGAATCGATCCTGACTCCCTGGTGCTGTGAGGCAGTAGTGTTAACCACTGAGTCACAAAAGGTCCTTAGACATTCAATTTCCAAACCCACAGCCATTTCTATCTAGAAGGACAAGGGCAGTAGATACATGGAACATCATCACCTGGAATTTCACCTCGAAGACACTCACCATCCTGACTTGGAAATATATTGCAGTTCCTTCATTGTCACTAGTTCAAATCCTAGAATTCCTTCCCTGGGGAATTTTGGGGTCAACCGACAGCACGTGGACTGCAGAGGTTCAAGAAAGTAGTTCAGCATAAACTTCTCAAGGTCAACTAGGGACAGTAATAAATGATGGCCAGCCAGCGACACTTATGTCCATCAAGAGAATTAAAATAAAACATAGCTGACATCACATTGGCACTGAAACCAATTACTCATCGGTGCAAAATATCTTTTTCACCTGACAAGAACATCTTGATAAGAACTTCCCCAAGTGCCCTACTATAACTTCTTTGATACTGGCTTCTAACATAATTCCTATGACAAATTTTAAGCTAAGTAATGTGGAGTTTCTTTCTGTTTACTTCCCCTTTTGAACAAAGGAATTATATTGCTATCTTCCAACATAATGGATCATTCCCCAAATCAAAGGAGTTTTGAAAAGTTAAAATCAATGCATCAAATACCTCAGTAGTCAGTTCTTTTAACATCCAAGGACGAAGTCCATCAGGGCCTAACTTGCAGCTCCAACATCTTACTCAGTACCACTTCTGTGGTGATTGTAATTTTCCTGAGTTCCTCTGTCCCTACTATTTCCTGATTTATCACTGTTTCTGGGCTGTTAGTTGTATTCTCTATAGTAAAGACTGATGCCTGTTCAATTCATCTGCCTTCTCTTTATTTTCTGCTACCCATTCTCCAGATTCACTTTCTATCGAACTAATGTTCAATTTGTTAATTCTTTTCTTTTTAAAACATTTATGGAGTTTTTGTTATCTATTTTTGTACTTATGGCTAGCTTTCTCGCATATTCTAATTTTTCCCTTTTTATCAAATTTTCATCATTCTTTGTTGTTTTTATATTGTGTCCAATCTTCTGACAAGCCATCAATCTTTGCACAATTTATGCTTTTTCTTTACATTTGACACTACTTTAAACCTTACTAGCTATCCATGGACAATGAGTCTGTTCCTTGGAATTTTTCTTGTTGCAATTTTTCAGTATTTTGAAACATCCCATTAAATATATGCCACGGCATCTCTTTTGATCTATCTTTTATCCTTGTTTGCCAGTTCACTTTAGCCAGCTCTGCTTTCATTGCCCTTACTTGTGCTTGAGAAAAATATGAAGTGCAAATGGTGCAAAGTTTTGTGCGGAAAAATAAGCCACCCACTTTACCGCACCACTATTATTTGAAGTGCAGTTGACACAGATTTTGAGGGTGGGGTGAGTGCAGGTCAGATAAGGGATCTGGAAACAAGAGAAACAACAGGGCCTGATTTTGCTCCACTTCCCTGCTGCATTTGTATCCTCGTGCTCGTCTTATTGTGAAGGGATTTGGTTTCCTTAGCGATGGAATTAAATAAGAAGAGAACTAATCTAATTGTTGAAGGCATAGGAGGCCCATCACACAGATGCATAGAAGAGAATGGCAGGAGATAGCCCTGGAAGACAATGACAGGAGTCTGGTCCCAAGACCCTAATAAAATGGCGAATAATAGTTGGCCTGGTTAAAATAGCATGTATGTCATTGATACTGATGATAATGGGAAGTGATTAGTGTCATTTATCCAATATACGTGGCAGTCTGGGATAATTAGGTGATCTAACTGATAGAGATGCTGATATTACCCAAATGCATGGCTCAAGAATATCTATTAATCATATATCTGCTTATTAACAGTTAGAATATCAGCCAGAATTGACAAACTATCCAGACCAGTTCTCAATGTGGCATATTAAAGAACTACTAAAACAGCATTTATTCTCAGCAATGTCAGATGACTTACTCTGAACCTATGAGTGGAAAGGTTATCATCATGTGATCCTTTTGTGTATTGTGTTACTATTCCTGCAGATGGCAAAGTTTCACCATTTAACTTCATGCTCACTGGAGCAAGGAAGACATTTTCACATTGGACTTTGATAGTGTTGTGCCCATTTTTCAAGGTAGGATGTGAAAAATCTAAGAATGTACTTTAGCTGAGGAGGTATGGGAGATGGGCAGCAGAGCTTACTTTCTCTCAACTGCCACGTTTTAGTTAAAAATATCCACCCTTTGTGCAGGGGCATATTTCCATTTTATCTCAGCTGAGGGTGGAGGTTTAATTGATTTTCATGCTTCGGAGAGGAGACGAAAAAGGCAATTACTTACATTTTTCCTTGTGTAATGATTCTCCAGTTAGTGGGTAAAGATGGAAGGACTTCATGCATTTTTCTGTCTGAAGCGTCTCAATACAATTGCAATTACCCATGATATTTACACTGTAGATTTTATGTCAAGGATACTGCCTGAAGGTAAGGTTTTCAATCTTGTGGGATGCTATGGCAGATAGATCCTTACACAGTGTCCCCACTGATTTTTTTTTTGCAACAAATGCCCATCCTCTGGTGCATCCCTTACTGTTGCCATTACGCAACACTTGGCCATCACCAAATCTTAGCATTTGAAGATCAGCAAGTTTCAGGAAGGCCAAAAAGCATTTTTATTGAGTTGATGGTCCTCCAGCTGCGCTTTCGATTTATCTCAGGATGCATCTGTAGGAAGAGCCCATAGGGGCAGAGAATCCTGCCAATTGGAGCTATTGGGTGACAAAAATCTCTGCATTGGAGTAAGCTTCATACAGTCAGGAGGGAGAGATCACGACTAATGTGAGGCATTGCCTGAGTGAGTATACAGTTCAGGGAATTTGGAAGCAGTTTAAGCAGAGGGGGAAGAGGTACTCCTTGCTTGTTTTATTTTTTGCTCATAGCTTTAAATGTTTTTCTTAACAGGATAAATTGAAGCCCAGGCTCACGGGCCTGGCACAAAACAGTGAGATTGCAGATAAACCGTAAGTTCATTGGTTGGTGATAGCTATTAATTTCACTGTCTGTTGTGCGTTACTTTTCATATTGAAGATAATTGTAAGAAATATTTACAGGCTACAAACTAAGGATCAGTATGAAAATTTTAAAAATCAAATTAAGAATTAAGTAATTAAAATAGAAATTCCAAGCCAGGCAATGAGTTGTATGTGGGAGCTGGTGGACTCCATTTTGGTTCGTAGTGACCACATCTATAGCAAGTGTTGGTTGCTTGAGGAACTCAGAATTGATGAGCTGGAGTATGAGCTTTGAACACTGCACCACCTCAGGGAGGGTGAGAATTACTTGGATGCTGTGTTTTAGGAGGCATCACACCCATTGGATTAACTACCTTGAATTTGGTCAGTGGTGGGGGACAGGAGGGTGTGACTACCAGCGAGGCAGGTAGAGGGATCCAGGAGGTAGTGCTGAAGGAACCTCAGCCCTTGAGCATATCTAACAGGTTTGAGATTCTTCCTCCCTCTGTGAATGAGAGTGTGGGCTGTAGGGAGGATGAACAAACTGACAATAGCGCAATGGTACAGGGCGCCACTCAAGAAGGGGGAGAAAAGAGAAGTGTCATTGTAATCAGGCATAATGTAGTCAGGGGAATAGATACTGTTCTCTGTGGTCAGGATTGAAGGTCCCGAAGGCTGTCGCCTGCCTGGTTCCCAGGTTCAGGATATTTCATCTGGCCTGCAGCAGAACTTGGAGTAAGAGGGGAAAGATCCAGTTCTTGTGGTCCATATAAGTATGAACAATATAGGTAGAAAGAGGACAGAGGTTCTGCTGAGGGAATATGAGCAGCTAGGGGCTAAATTTAAAAATCATAACCAAAAGGGTAGTAATTCCTAGATTACTATCTCAGTCACAAGCAAATTGGCACAGGGTCAACAAGATTAAAAAGGTAAAGGTGTGACTCAAAGGTTGGTTTGGGAGAAACGGATTTCTTTGGTTAGGGCTTTCAACTAAATTGTGGGGTGCTGGGTTCAGTTGCACGGAAGATTATGGAATAGTTAAAGGGAGATAAGGCCCAGAAGAGGTTAAAGTTTCTAGGACAAATATTAGGACAGAGAGTATGGATAGGTCAGCAATCTAACTTCAGGCACAGCAGATAAGGGGACAACTTTTGAGAAGCAGGGCAATCAACACAGGACTGAAGTGATATACTTAAATGAAGGCAGTATTTGAAACAAGGTAAATGAGCTTGTAGCACAGATTGGAATTGGCACAATATTGTGGGTTTCACAGAGAAATAGCCCAAAGGATATCAGGGCTGAGAACTTAAATATCCAAGGATACACATGCAATCAAAAGGAAAGGCAGATGGGCAGAATGGGATGGGTTGCCTTGTTAGTAAGAAATGAAATTAAATCAATAGCAAGAAGTGATAGAGTTGGAGGGTGTAGAATCTGTTTGTGAAGACTTGAGGAACCACAAAGGAAAAAAGACTCTGATGGGAACTGTTTACAGGCCTCTAGCAATAGCCAGGATGTGGAAAAGAAAATAAATCAGGACTTAGAAAAGGCAGGTAAGATAGGAAGGCAGTATTACAGAGTCAGGGGGACTTCAATATGCAGGTGGAATGCGAAAATCAGGTTGGTAGCAGATCACAAGAAAAGGAATTTATGGAATGTCTACGAGATTTTTTGGAGTAGATTGTGGTAGAACCGTGTAGGGAACAGGCAATTCTGGATTTGGTGATGTGTAATGAAGCAGACGTGATTAGGGAGCTGAAGGTGAAGGAAACTCGAGGGGGCAATGACCATGATTTGATAGATTTTGAGATAACATAGTGTGGAGCTGGAGGAACACAGCAGGCCAGGCAGTAGAGGAGCAGGAAAGTT
>NC_063353.1:27117903-27160511 GCF_021869965.1 Rhincodon typus | reverse complement strand
GGCAAGTAAATTGGTTGTTGTGAACTGGCATAGTGAGTGCCCAGAAAATTTGAATAAGATATATTTCGGATATCATCCATTGTCTGAAGGCCAGTCACCGTCACGGAATTTTGTAACTTCAGTCCAATGTCGAGGATTAGAATCGGACCAGAACAATGTCTGATATAAAAGTTTTGTTTAAGTTTGGTAATATTTAAATATTGTCTTGTAGATCTTTTATAAAGCAATTACTTTTCTTTGTGTTGGAAGGGTGCACATTTACAAAATTCAGTATATTATTCCTCCAAAGCAATGCTACTGGTCTATGAAAAGGAGGAATTTTTTTTGTTATACGTTTATTTAAATAAGTCAGTGACCTTGCCACAATATCACCACCATGCCTTGCAGTGCCGGTAATGCTGATGTCATGGAGTTCCTAAACTGTAGTTGCTAAAATATTTGGCAGGCCAGACAGTATTTGTGGAGTAAACTACCAGCATGGACTATTCTTCAACTGCTGTCTAATGAAGAGATATGTGAAAGGTTCACTTCTGTTGAGTGAATAGATGAATAATCTGTCCTCAGTATTTGTGGCGTTTTCTGTTTCTCAGATCTCTACAAGGAACGGTTGTATTTCCTTACCATTTTGCTATGTAGCTTACCAGTACCAGCACTTATTATTGAGGTTAGATTCCAGTTGTACTCCATTTTTTTCCTTTCAAATCATGAGAGTGACCTTGTATATTGCTGTCATTCTATTATTAAAATGAACTGGCCATGAACTTGATATAATACTGACTGGACCTTTTCATGTTGTAAATGCATTTTATTGTTTTGCATATCTGGAAATAGCTTAACTGGAATGGGCTGTTGCAACAGTATGCACCTGCCTATCATACTGGGCTGCTGAGTATCATGATGTCCATTCTGAGACTACTCGGGCTGCCTTTTTTCAAGTTTTCTTTAGGTACACATTGTTATCAACGTGACTTTTTACAAGGTGGTTTTGTTCTGTGCTGTCCTCAACTCAAATCAAATGGACTAGGAAAGGGGTTATTTGGTTTGCTATGTATTCTGCCTGACAGCAAGCTTGTGTGGTTTGGTTGCAGCAAAGTTTAGGAACCCAGATTCAGAGCTACCAAGAGCAAGATGTCAAATGTTCACCTTTGAAAACCAAAACAGGAACAGCTGGGCTGAATGGACAAATTTTCTGTCTGAGATTTTGAGCGTTAAGTGTGCGAAAGAGGTCTAACAGAGAAACCGGTTATAACTGGTATGAGCAAAAGGGAAAAGGTTGCTGAGCCTGTGCATTTTATATTGCCTTTGCTACATATACCCCTGGAAGGGGAAAATATAGACTTCACAGAAAAAACAGCCAAGGACAGCAAAAAGAGTTTACACAATTTCCAAATAAAAACAACACAGATCCTGCTCAATGGGAAAGATACAAAAACCAGCAAAGGACCACACAGCAGCTTATAAGAGCTACTAATAGGGATTATGAAAGGGAATCCGAAAGGGACATCAAAATCAATAGAAGAAATGTTATAATTACATGAAAGGAAAGCAGGTGGTGGGAGCAATGTTGGTCTTCTAAAGACTGAAAGTAAGAATATTGTCAAAGACTATGATGAAATGGCAGACATGTTGAATAATTACATCTAGAGTAGAAAGGAAGGATAGGTTGAAGTTGATAGGAAATGACTAATGGATTGGGAATAGAGACTGTGGCTCAGTGGTTAGCACTGCTGCCTCACAGTGCCAGGGACCCAGGTTTGATTCTACCTTCGGGTGACTGTCTGTGTGGAGTTTGCACATTCTCCCGATGTCTGCGTGGGTTTCCTCCCACAGTCAGGCTAGCTGGATTGGTCATACTAAATTGTCCATAGTGTTTAGGGATGTGTAGATTAGGTGGGTTACTGGGGATGGGTCTGGGTGGGAAGCTCTGAGGGTTAGTGTGGACTTGTTGGGCAAAGGGCCTGTTTCCACACTGTAGGGATTCTATGATCTATGATCTATGATCTAAAGCATGGGTAATGAGGAAATAAATGAAATTTATGACAAATGACAAATCTCTGAGACCTGACAGTTTCCATTGAGGGTGTTAAAGGAAGTTGGAGAGAAAGCTGTAGACTCCCTAGCTATGTAATCTTTCAGAATTCCCAAGCTAAAACAGTCATCGTCTGGATTGGAAAGTTGCAGGTACCACTCTGCTTTTTGAGACGGGTGAAAGAGGAAAACCCAGGGAGTCACAGACCAGTTAACCTAACGTGTGTCACAGGGAAGGTTTTGGAGTCTATCATCAAGGATGGGGTAACTGAACATCTTGAAAATTCCCAGTTAGCCTGGGAGAACCAACATGGATTCGTGACAGGTTATGCCTGACAATCCTCATTGAATTTTTGAAGAGACGACTAAGGTAGTAGACAGAATGATGTTTATTGATGTTATTTATGGGGACTTCCAGGAGGCATTTAACAAATCCCACAAAAGAGATTGTTAACAAAGGTTGAAGTCCATGGTATTGATGGCAAATTACTGATATGGTTGGAAAATTGGTTGAGTGGCAAGTGGCAGAAAATAGCGATAACAGGTAGGTATTCAAATTAGCAGGATGTGATCATTGGTGTCCCACAAAGGTCTGTATTAGGGCCTCAGTTATTCCTATTATTTAGTAACAACTTGGATAATGGCCATAAAAAGTCATATATCCAAATTTGCTGATGTCAAAGTTTTGCAGCATTGTAGACAGTGTAGATAACATCATAAAATTAGAATGGGGTATTGATACACTAAGTGGATGGGCAAAACTATGGCAGATGTAAGCAATGTGAGGTTATCCATTTTAGGCCGTGAAAGGTTGGATCAGGGTACTTTATAGATGGTATGAAGTTAAGTACAATGGGTGCCCAAAAAGACATGGGGGTTCAAGTGCTTAGATCTTTAAAATATCACAAACAGGTGCAGCAAATAATCAAGAAAGCTAATAGAATGCTGGCCTTTATATCTAGAGGATTGGAGTACAAGGATGCAGAAATTAGACTGCAGTTATACAGAATCCTCTTTAGACCCCACTTGGAGTACTGGGTACCACCCCTGAGAAAGGATATCTTGGCCTTGGAGAGAGTACCGTGTACATAAATGATACCTGAGAGATTCAGAAGTTAAGTCATGACGAGAGATTACACAAATTTAAGCCTGTTTTTCCGTGGCATTTAGAAGGTTACGGAGTGTCTGACCAAAGCCTTAAAGATATTAACAAGAAGAAACAGGATAGATAATGATAAGCTATTTCCATTGGTTGAGAATTCCAGAACTAGGGGGTATAGTCTGAGAATTAGGGCCAGACCATTCAGGAGAGATGTTAGGAAGCACTTCTACACACAAAGGGTAGTAGATGTTTGGAATCCCTTCCACAAATGGCAGTGGATGCAGGACCAGTTGTTGGTACAAATTTAAGATAAATTTTTGTTAAGCAAGGTATTAAGGAAAATGAGCCAAAGGCAGGTGTATGGAGTAAGGCCACACGTCAGCCATGATCTAATTGAATAGTGGTGCAGGCGCAAAAGGCTGAATGACCTACTCCTGCTTGCCTGTTCCTATTGTCCTAAAGACTGTGCAGGATGTGTCCTAGTAAGGCCTAGGGAAAGAAATCACCAAAGTGAGTCTTTCTGTTGAATGTCGATACTTTAGGACTTAAAAGTCCACTCCAGTCTCCAATGTCTGGCGAGTAATGAAACTGGAAGATGAGAGTCCATTAGGATCTGGGGATAACTGTGGACTGTTTCCTGCAAAGACTGGAGTTCTATGGAGCTCCTCTGATGTTGCCTGACTTATGTTCCTCCAGCTCCACACTGTTTAACTCCAGCATCTGCAGTTCTTGCTATCTCCATAGTCTTGTGGAGAATTGTTTTTATTGTAATGATCCTAGTGAGTGTTGCCACTGGAGAAGCAAATATGAAGTGATGTTCTCTCACTAGAACATAAATGTGCTATGTTGCAGCTTTTGGTTTTAGCAATAACAGTTAATTACACACAGTGCAGGTAGTTCTCCTGTAACACGATAGTTACTTTCTTGTGTGACCTTGTTTTGTAGTAAATCACGCTAAAGAACATCGCATAATAGGGAAATCACTATACTATACAGTGGAAAGTTTGCATTATCCAAACAGTGTCCAGTATTCATCCATTGTGTTACAGCTAATTTGTGTTAACAAACACGTGTTATAGCGGAAATACCTGTGATTAAGAGTAGCAGAGCTATCTAAAGATAGCAAAGTTTGAAAGACTTCAAAACATATGGCAAAACAAAGTCCCCAACACATTCATTTTTACAGTTAATCAAAATCCGAAGAAAATTTCCTTTGTTCTCCAATTTGTAGATTTGACTGCTTTTTCTCTGTTCCTGTCCTTTTGAGGTATGAAGTCTTTTGCATGGCAGACTCAAACCTGAGAGCTTAGATTTTTTCAGTCTTTTAATAATCTGCAGAGTTCTAACCAATTGCTTCTAACTGGAAGTTTCACAAACTACACTTTTGCACTGAAGTATCATATTCCCGCAATTGCTCTAAGCAATCTTTTTAGGAGAGACTATTTGACTTCATTAGGGTCCCCCTTAAACTGAACTCAAGTTTTTTAAATAAACTTTTAAAATTTATTCTGCTGCAGCAAATGCCAAAGTATTTTTTTCTTGTTGTAATCCCCAGCAGTATAAACAAACTTTATTAACGTTTCAAGAGACATTGCAGTCACCTGCTTTCTGACCCATAGTGGTTTAAAGACATGATTCTGGAAAGACTGACCTAATTACTTTTGAATCAGAGATAGTAGGAACTGCAGATGCTGGAGAATCCGAGACAACAAGGTGCAGGGCTGGATGAAAACAAATGATAAAGCATAGGATTTTCCAGAATCTGTTGATCTGATGTTCTGACATGTGACCTTTGCTAATCATGCATGGTTGTGTCTGAAGTCTTACAATTACAACTTGCTCCGGAAATACAATCTTGAAATGTCCTTCCATTTACTTTTTCAAAAGAATCAATAGGTTTCACCCTGAAATAATATAGGGAGTTTTTTCTTGGTTTCAGAAATGGGAGAGATCAGCTGAGCAGCTTGTTCATAGCAAGCTGTTATTCAACTCAGTTGGTTCTTAGCAGACTTACACCTAACTGAATCAGATAAAACAAGAACCCTTCCAAGCTGGTCAGTGTTGAAACAGCCCCGGCATGGTGTACAGCAGAGTAATCTATTGTAACCAGTCATGTGATTTCTGTGAAGTTTTTTTTAGAAACCTATAATGTCCACACTGAATTTTCAATGATGTCTTTTAAAGAAACCATGTGAGGCACACTGAAAACTTAAAGTAAATTGCTTTTTCTACAATCTTTCAAATTTTATCTTTGAGTAATATTAAATATGTGTCTTTTTTGTAATGGCTGGGCATCTGATTTTGTTTTTTTTTTCAATGTCACTTGCAGAAAAGTAAAATTGTGCTGATATACTGTTCCAGCAGGTCGACTTGAAGTAAATTTGTGCTTGGTTACATAAGAGAAATAGCTTTTTGATCCCATTGTTGATCGTAGCTGCAAGGAAATAATTAACAAACAGATAAACACGTTCAGGCAGTTGTGCTTGTGCACCACATTCTGTTTGATATGCCCAAGTTATGTTAAAGGAAGAAATTGAAGCTTTAAGAAAAGTGCTAACGTTGTAATTGTACAGTGAGATATCGTGGTTGCAAAATGTTTGCTTTAGAAATAAGAGATTTATGTAGTAACAATTCAGAAGGTGTTTCATTAAAGAACAGGACACTCAGTGGATATTATTCATTAAATGCAGGATAATTGAAGCACATGTGTAAAAAAAAACTTGAATCAAAATAAGACTTGGTGAATTCTATAAATAACTCTTCTTGCAAAATTATACCTTTGTAAGAGACTGGTAGAAAGCCACATTAATTCCATGGGCCATTGCGTGGAACTAATTTCTGGTCTCAAACATAAAATGAGATTTACGCATATTGCAGATTTTGCACTGGTCTTCTTGCCTTTAATAATTGAATTCTGTTTTTAAATTTTTTTTGCATTGTAGTTTTGACTGCCTCCCTGACAAAGCATTTTATCTGTTTTCTGGCAGGCAGGGCTGGTTTTATTTGTGGACTTTTGTGACCAGATTTTGTGTATTGTTTTCTGAAATACATAAAAATCTGAAACACAATCAGAAATTGCTGGAAAAACTTAGCAGGTCTGGCACCATCTGTGGAGAGAAAACAGAGTTAATTCTTCCGGTCTAGTGACCCTTGTTCAGAACTGATACGCTAAGGAAAGATTGATATACGTACTAGAGAAGGATGGGAGAGGGGAAGGAGTAAACGATAGATGGAGATGCAGAGAGGGAGAAAAACAGTTGGGTAGACAAAGTATAGGGTAAGGGTCATCCTCGGAGTATGAATAGCTGCTAATAGGGACCATTGTTAGCAAAGTGGAAAAGTTCATCGATTTCCCACCCTACCGTCACTTTCACCTGGTCTATTTCTGACTCCTCTCTTCACTTCCTTGGTGTCTCTGTTTCCATTTCTGGGGATTGACTGGCCAGTAATATCCACTACAAGCCTACAGACTCTCACAGCTACCTGGACTATACATCCTTGCACCCTGTTTCCTGTAAAGATTCCATTCCATGCTCCCAGTTCCTCTGAATCAATCGCATATATTCCGATGAGTTCAACTTTGACAAGGGACCCTGTGAAATGTCAACATTCTTCATGTTCAAAAAGCACACAATTTGTAGGTACAGTCAGTCAATGGGACATTTTATAAATTCCTGCTTTGCAAATAAAACCAGTCTGGCTCCAGGTTAAAACACAGACAGATTCTAAACAAGGCCTCACACCTAAAATGCATTGTCTGACCCGAGATGTCACCTATTTTATACACTAATAAAACCTTTAGTTATTTCGGGGCAGTGACTTGAAAGAAATTCTGGGATTTGTTTTCTAACCAATTGAAACCTGCATCTCCTTTCTAACTGATTAAAGATTTAACAGGTGGGAGTCAGCCAGCTATTTTAGGGTTATTGAATACATTTGCATCATTTGAATGATCCTTTGATCTTTTACTTACAAATTCTGTGTCTTGATACCTCCTGTCTCACTACACCTGAGAAAGCTAGTGTTTCCAAATAAACCTTTTGGACTATAACCTTGTGTTGTGTCATCTTTGACCTTGTCCAACCCAGTCCAACACTGGTACCTCCATATCATTTTTTAGTCAGAACTGGGAACAAGTAGCAATGTGATGGGTTTTAAACAAGAGATGACAGGTGATGATTATGGAAGCTATTTGATAGGGTGCAACATAGGAGAGATTGAGTGACAATTTTTCTTACAGGGACAAAGGGAATGATAATGGAGCAAGAAAGGAAACAAAGATGTGTAATGATCAGGTATGTGGCTTTCTGAAAGAAAAAAAAAGAAAAACTGAAACAAAATGGGCTTGAAATTGAACTTGTGTCCAGAAGGTTGTAAAGTGCCCAAATGAATGATGAAGTGCTGCTCCTCAAGCTATATTGAGCTTCACTAGAACAGCAAAGCAGGCCAAGGACTGAGATCTCAGTGTGAGAGCAAGTTGGAGAATTAAAATGACAGGTCTCTGGGAGCTTGGAGTCATACTTGTAGACTGAGCATAAGTATTCTGCAGTGCAGTTGTCCAGTCTGTGTTTGGTGTTAATGTTGAGCAATGTGAGCAGTGAATGTAGTACAATAAATTGAAAGTTTATAGCTGGAAGTAGTGTTGGACCTTGGAGGAAGTAAAAAGGCAGGTGTTACATTTACTGTATTTGAATGGAAAGCTCCAGGGTAAAGGATTTGAATGCTTCACCAAGATATGAAAGGAACAATCCCTTTTTGGAATGCTGAAAGTGTAGGGGATGATGTGCTTTGTGGCATTGTACCAAGATAGACTTTGCAATGAGAAACTAGCACACTCATCTCGGTGATAATTGAGCGAATGCAAGCTTAAGTTTTATTTCTAAATTTTAAACTTTTTATAAGCAGACTTAAGTATATAGTACAGACCTGGGATGAATGTAGAAACAACTCTTCAGATCAGCGATGGGATGGGAAATATGGAATCAGGGGAAGACTGTTGATGTGTTTGATAGAGTAAGCAATTCAGTGTTCTTGTTTTTGTGACTGCCCAGATAGGAGCTGTATTTTTGCTCCTTTTGTTTTTGATTTATCACTGGATGTAGACAATGCTGGTTGGGCCAGCACTTATTGCTCCATCCTAGTTGCCCTTGAGAAGATGGTGGTAAGTTGCCACTTTGAGCTGCTGCAGTCCATGTGGTACATAAACACTCTCAATACTGTTAAGGAGGGAGCTCCAGGATTTTGAGTGAAGAAACAGCAATATACTTCTAAGTCTGGATGGTGAATGTTTTTGGGGGGGGGGGGTGGGGAATCTTGCAAGTGATGGAGTTCCTATGAATCTGCTGCCCTTTTCTCTTTTAGAATGTAGTGGTCGTAGATTTAGAAGGTGCTATCTAAGGAACAGTGAATTTCTGAAGTGAATTGTTTTGTAGGTGGTACACAGTGCTGCTACTGAGTTTTGATGGTGGAGGTATGGAATGGCACCACATCCACAAACAGTCAGACTGCTTTGGCTTGGATGGTGTCAAAGTTCCTTGAGTGTAGTTGGCACTGCACTCGTCTGGGCAACTGGAATGTATTCCATCACACACCTGACTTGTGCCTTGTAGACAGTGGACAGGTTTTGTAGAGCCAGAAAGTGAGTTTATTGCTGCTGCAAAATTCCTAGCTTTTGGCCTGCTCTTGTAGCCAAATTCCCAAATCACGAGTCCAGTTCAGTTTTTGGTAACCCTCATGATATTGATAGTTGGGGATTCAGTGGCGATACCATTGACCATCAATGAGTAATGGTTAAATTCTCTCTCGCTGGAGATTGTCATTGCATGTCACCATGTGATATGCATGTTACTGGTAATTTGTCAGCCCTTACCTGGATTTTGTCTAAGCCTTGCTACAATTGGTCATGGACTGCTTCAGTTTCTATGTTTCTCTTAAATTAGGTTAGAGAATATTGAAATAGAGTACCCTGAATATTTGAATTTTCAGTTTTACAGAGACAATCCGAATAATGGGCCATTGCATCTAATGCTTCCTCGTGAACTTGGTGTGCTTGTTGCTGAAAACATTTCTCATTGCAATATTATGCACAGGTTTTAGTTTTTTTATTATATTTTCTTTATTGAAACATAATTGTGGTAGAGAACATTAATTTTTTTAATATATGCTTATTGCGAATGCTCCCTGCTTTTGTCTCTGTCATGGGGATTAATGTGCAGGAAGGTACCAGAGTTCTTTAACTAATCTCTAATGATCATGTACTTGCTCCTATCCCTAACTTAAGAGAAAGTGTATTACATTTATATGGTACCTTTATGACCTTGCAGTATCTCAAATACTTAACAGCTAAGTAAGAACTTTTTAAAATGTTATCATTGTGATAGTACATGAAACATGACAGCCAATAAGTGCACACACAACCCCACAAACATCAAGAGATATGACTTGATCTTAATTGATCGTTGTTGAGGGATCCTCTTGAGAACACCTCAGCTAAAGATAGTGCAGTAGTCCTTCAGTATTGCACTTGTGTGTTAGTCAAGACCTTGTGCTGCAATATTTTAAAGTGGAACTTGAATACTCAATCTCCTGACTTGGGTGACAGTGCTAACTGCAAAAAGTCCACTTGAATTATCTAAAAGCCTGTCAGCAATAATGTTTATTTTAGATTAAACATGCAAATCTTCATTTTTTTTAATAATCATCGACTCTCTACCATTTGCTTTTTATTTGATATCGATGTAACTCTTTGTAAATCATACGTGGCAAAAGTTCTACATTCCTTTACATAAAGTACTTTTTAAAATTTTAATCTTTTTCCAATTTGATACTTGTTCATTCCCTTCTGGATGTGAATTTGCTTTTTATAAATTTTCCAAGATGATGTGACCAACTTGCACAACTTGGCTTGTGTTTATTCACTTGCACTCTATTACAATTCAAAACTTGTGCAAACGGGGGGGTGAAGAAAACAAATTAATTACATTAAGCTCATGTACAACTGAAGGTATTTCTGCCTTTTACAGGTGCAGGGGAGTCTGGCAAAAGTACCATTGTTAAACAGATGAAGTAAGTATGCAGTTTATCTGCTGGACAAGTAGGTGAAAAGATGTCCAATTTTTCTTCTGTTCAGATACTTTCTTTCCCTTTGTAAATTTTACATTATGTTTTTGTTAATAGGATTATACATGAGGCTGGTTATTCAGAAGAAGAATGCAAACAATATAAAGCTGTTGTGTACAGCAACACCATTCAGTCTATTATTGCGATTATTCGAGCAATGGGAAGATTGAAGATAGACTTTGGTGATCCTGCAAGAGCAGTAAGTAGCAAAAAGAAATTGGCTTTGTGATATCTATCTCAATATTAATCTTGAATAGAATAATGCTTCCTGTTTGGTACAGAAAAAGGAAATGTGCAAATTAATTTTGGGCCAAACTGTGAAGTGTTCAAAATTAATAGCTTATTAAACCCAATGTTACCGCAGAAAGGAAAAAAAATACACATTCACTGATCATTTCAGTTTGCATTTAAAATGTTCTCTGTTTAAAGGCAAAAATATTGTGTATGCTGGAAGTCTGAAACAAACACAATGCTGGAGAAAGTCAGCAGATCTTGGAAGACAGAAATAACATTAAATTTTCGAGTCCAGTATGACTTCTTCAAAACTGCATTTCTCCAGCATTCTCTGTGCTTGATTTGTGCTTGCTGTTTTTTTTTTCCAAAAATAAAACCAATTTGTGTGAAACTTTTTAATTTGTTTTGGAGAAATTGAAATACTGCAAGTTATTAATGAACATCTATTTGCACTGGTCCAAGCAGTTATTCTGCCTAAACCATGGCTGGATGTTCAGTTGCTAGTGGGGTTGGAAATGGGTGTAGGTAAGATTTAAAATTGGGTTCCTATAGCGCTCATCTGTATTGTGATACATGTGAGATGCATTGTAATTTTCAAAGTGAGATTGGGATGGCAGAGGTGAAGGAAACTAACAATGAACCTGCTCACATCTAATCAATGGTATATTAAGTTCCTTAAGGAGCTTGCTAATGGGCAGGAGAGGTTGGGTCTACAATTGCCAAAAGTGAGTTAGCTGAACCTGAACAGTCCAGTGCATACTAGCGCATAGCTGTTGTCTTCAAAGTGAGATGAATGGGAAGTTTTATTAGTGAATTGCAAATTGTCAGGCCCTTGGGGATCTTGTGCTAGATTACGCACATTACCTCTGATTTGGTCATATTTTCAATGTCTGAATGTGTGTTGCTGGCTTTCCACTGGTGCGCCTTGTCTTTTCGACATTGCAGTGAGATGCCCCTACTGGAGTTGCCAATCACTTGTCCTTGTATGGTATCTCCTCCTCTTGGAGTCATTTGGTGCTGCTATTTGGGAACTGAATTTGTCTTCTTCCCACTTACTGTACTTGCATTTCAAAATGGCACTATGTGAGCAACACAGTTGGAGTGCAGAGTTGGGATTGGGAATTCATCTGGGTGTTGTGTTCTTGACAATAGTTTGAAAGTCTGGTCCATTGTTTATATTTTTCAAAGAGTGAAACGTAATTACTGGCTAATATGCATGAATGTGAAAATGTGACAGGTTGAAATCCTATTTGGAAGTTACATAACTAACATATAACAAAATCTGGGCTCTACAGTGGCATCTTTAGTTAAAGTAAACTCTGCAAACTGTTCCTACTTATTATTAAAGGCAAACAGTGCTTTTTGTTTTTCTTTAAACAGTACTGTTCTGAAGGTTGAATAGAAGATATTAATAGCTTTGGATCTTTATTTTATTAATAGAGGAATAAAATATGAAAACAAAGTAATTATGCTAGAACTTTATAAATTCATCTGGTTCAGTCAGGGCTGGTATGTTGGGACAGATCTAGGTACTAGATTTCTTTTGAGTTATAAGGAGAGGCTGGATAGATTGGGTCTTCTTTTTCTGGAGCATAGGAGGCTGAGGGGTGATCTTTATACATCATAAGAGGCATAGATAAGGTGAATAGGCAGAATAGCCAGGGTCTTTTCCCCAAGGTAGGAGAGAGCATAGTTTAAGGTGAGAGGGAAAGATTTAGAAGGGACCTGAGGGGCAGCTTTTTCTCAGAGAGTGGTGCATGTATGGAATGAGCTGCCAGAGGAAATATAGAGGTGAGTATAATTACATGGTTTAAAAGACATTTGGGCAGGATAGGAAAGATTTAGAGGGTTGTAGGCCAAATGCAGGCAAATAGGACAAGTTCAGTTTAGGAAACATGGTCGCCATGGACGACTTGGGCCAAAGGGTCTGTTTCTGTGCTGTGTGACTCTAGAGTCACAGAGTCCATTGGAGGTTTGCTAATCTGTTACCAGAAGTAAGCACCTTAACTTGCATGGAGAAGTTAGAATTATAATCTGCACAGAGAAGTTTTGAGGAGGATGCTTATGATGCAATGGTGGTATCTCTACGTGAAGCAAACTGCTTTGTCCAGGATCTTATCAAACATCAAACATCAAGCTTCACACACCTTGGCAAGTGGGCAAGTATCCATTCGCAGTCTTGACTTGTGCCTTGTAGATGTTGGACAGCATCTGGGGAGTCAGGAGGTGAGGTACTTGCTGCAGTATTCATAATCTCTGACCTGCTTTTAGAGACACTGTGTTTATGTGGCAAGTCCAGTTGAATTTCTGGTCAACGGTAACCCTCAAGATGTTGGTAGTGGGAGATTCATTTATGGTAACAGCATTGACTGTCACAGGGCGATGGTTAGACTGTCTGTTACTGAAAATGGTCATTGCCTATCATTTGTGTGGTGCAAATGTTACTTGCCACTTGTCAGCCCAAGCCTGGATAGTGTGCAGATCTTGTTGCAATTGAACACAGACTACTTCAGTATCTGAGGAGTCATGAATAGTGCAAATGTTGTGCAATCATTGGCAAACATACCTAATGATGGAGGAAAGGCCATTGATGAAGCAACTGAAGATGGTTGAGCCTAAGACACTACCCTGAGGAACTCCTGCAGAGATATCCTGGAGTTGAGAAGACCAACATCCTACAACCACAACCATCTTCCTATGTGTCAGTTATGACTCCAACCAGCAGAGAGTTTGCCCCCGATACTCATTGATTCCAGTTTTGCTAGGGCCCTTTGATGCCACAGTCGAATGATGTCAAGGGCTGCCACTCTCACCTCACCTCTGAAATTCAGCTGTTTTCATCCATGTTCAAACCGATCGTAATGAGGTCAGGAGCTGAGTGGTCCTGGCAGAACCCAAACTGGGCATCACTAAATAGGTTATTGGCGAGCAGGTGTGTGCTTGACAGCACTGTTAATGACACCTCCTGTTACCTTACTGATGATTGAGATTAGACTGATGGGGTGGTAATTGACTCCGTGGGGCTTGTCCACCTTTTGTGTACAGGATATACCTGGGCAATTTTCCACATTGTCGGATAGATGCCAGTATTGTAACTCTACCGGAAGAGCTTGGCCCTGGGAGCAGCAAGTTCTGGAGCACAAGACTACAGTACTATTGCCACAATGTTGTTATTGCCAATAGCCTTTGTGTTTTTGATATCACATGGAGTAAATGTAATTGACTGATCATGGTACCTGTGATAGGGGGCACCACTGGAGGAGTCTGAGACGGATCATCCATTTGGCACTTCTTGCTGAAGATTGCTGCAAATGCTTCAGCCTTATCTTTTGTACTGAAGTGTTGAACTCCTCCATCCTTGAGGATGGGGATATTTGTGGATCTGCTTCCTCCAGTGAATTGTTTAATTGCCCACTACCATTTACCACTGGATGTGGCAGAACTGTAGAGCTTGGATCTGACCCATTGGTTATGGGGTTGCCTAACTCTGTCTATCACTTACTGCTTATGCTGTTTGGCATGTAAGTAGTCCTTTTGGTAGCTTCACCAGGTTGACACCTCATTCTTGGGTATCCCTGGTACTGCTCCTGGCATGCCCTTCTGCACTCTCCATTCAACCATGGTTGAATCCCTGGCTTGATGTTAATAGTTGAGTGGGGAATATGCTGGACCATGAGATTGCAGATTGTACCGGAGTACAATTTTGCAGCTGTTGGTGACTCACATTGTTTATGGATGCACATAGAGTTGCTAGTTAGGTTCAAAATCTGCCCCATTTACCATGATGATAGTGCCACAGAACATTTTGGAGGGTATTCTCAATGTGAAGGTGGGACTTTGTCTCCCCAGCGACTGTGCAGTGGTCTCTCTTACTGATACCGTTATGGATAGATGCACCTGCAGCCAGTAGATTGGTAAGGATAGGGTCAAATATGTTTCTCCTTCTTGATTGCCTCATCACTTGCAGCAGACCCAGTCTAGCAGCTATGTCCTTCAGGACCTGACTAGCTTGATCAGTAGTGCTGCTGCCGAGCCACTATTGGTCGTCGATATTGAAATCCCCACCCAGCATTCATTTTGAGCCCTTGCTACCCTCTATGCTTCCTCCAAGAGTTGCTTCCACACCTGTAACCCTTCGAAAGTCTCTGTTTGAATTGGAGATGTCGGAGGGTTCAGATGAAAGAAAACAAAATAATTGCTTAGAAAATGTTAGATTATAATTACATACATTGCTTAACTCCTGAGTCACTACTCAGTTGGCCACATACTGGCCTTGTGCACTGACGTAACCAACTACACCTCATGCAGATCACTCTCAGACCCTGGCACCCAGACCTGACCTGACCCGACCCTCTGAGATCAGATCCATCCTGATTTTTCTTCCCACTCCACTGCCCCACCAAAACCTTTGTTGCATCCAAACACCTCAGACTCGACAGTTAGCCTGTTCCACCCCAAACTACCTTAAACATTGCATCACTTGCCTTGCCACCTTGCAACCTGGAACAATACTTACCTGGCACCCTTCCTTACTCATTTGGCATCCTAACCCAGCATCCTACCAACTGGCACCCTACTCTCTATTCATCTGACACCTTAAATCCCACCCATCTGGCACTCCACATTTTCGGTACCCTACAATTCCAGCACCCAAACATCGTACTTGCTTTATGTCTTTGCTGTTTGACAGCACCTTCAAAGTTTACATTTCAGAATACAGCAGCAGATTGGTGTGAAAAGAGGGTGTGGTTTGCTTTCCCCTTTTAATTCTTTATTATAAAAACACTGTCAGAATGGTGCTACCACTGTGCATTTCTGAAAGAATCCGATTGGGATTGGAATCTCCTCTCAGAAATGCAGAGCTCCCTTTTCTGTTTGCTGGAAAAGAAACAAAACCAGAGTGGTAATCTGCATGTGATTGTCACTCTTGAAAAATCTGGCTCAACAGATCAGTATTACTGTCTTGCAGAGACTTCTAACCTATAAAATATTGTACTTGTTTTTCAAATCACTATATTTGTATTGTTACTCCATTGAAGTCGCAGAAACTGTTGCTTTAACCTGTATTTCAGAGCTGCTGCATTAACTTGACATTCAAAATTTGATCTGTTACTGATACTAATTTACCATATATGCATTTACTTGTCTTACTAAGTCTGTATTACAAGAAAACAGTTAACTTCCAACATGTGCTTTATGTTTGAACTTGTTTTAATGAGCGGTGTTTTCAAAATGCGCATCAGTTGAGTAGTTCAATTTAGCACTAAATTCATCATCTTTTTTTAAAACAAGAATTAATGTCAGTCATTTCAGGTGATGGATCAGCTATGATACCTTACCCATTGAGAACATTTGATTTATTGATGACTCAAAATTTTGTGTGTATGGTAACAATATCTTGACCTTGAGCTTTCACTTAACTAAAATTACGTTTCGTATTATGCAAATTTTTCTTGAAACGGGGTTGTGATGAACTAATAATGGACGGCATAAACTAAAATTGCTTGTTAACAGTCTTCAAAATTGACAACATTTTGAGTCCTTTTAACAAAGAAAACAAAGAACTGCAGATGCTGGAAATTGGAAACATAAACAGAAATTGCTGGAAAAACTTTGTAGGTCTGTCAGCATCTGTAAAGAGAAAGCAGAGTTAATGTTTTGGGTCCAGGGACCCTTCTCCACTTGTGAAGTCCCAAAACATTAACTCTGCTTTCTCTTTACAGATGCTGCCAGACCTGCTGAGTGTTGCCAGCTGTTTCTGTTTTTGTCTTTGAGTCCCGTTGCCCCTCTGTTCGCTCTTTTCTTGTTCTATGACCTGATTATTTCTCTTCCCTAACTGGAACAGTTAGCTGCATTACTAAAGGTGCCAGCTTAGCTAAGCGCTTCAATCCCCCAGAGGAAACAGAGACACTTTATACCTCTTATTGCTATGACAATATCTAAACATAAGATCTTAATTAGCTGCACAATGGGATTGCTTGAATCATAATGCAAGTTAGCATATTGCATTACTGGCACAGAATGCTTGGATGTGAGTTGAACAGTTACATTAATTGTAATTAATTTATAAATTGTTGCAGATAATTTTGTCGACTATAGTATAAGGGGTATTTGTTGCCAATTTTGGATGCAATCTGTAGGAAAGCGCCCTAAATGCACTTGAAATTGCACTGGTTAGGTAATGGTTCAAGTCTAATTCAAACTTATTTGGATAATAGCATGTAAAATCTTCCATGGCCCTGTAATTAGGTAGCATAACAAAAAATACTTTTTTTTTTCTTTCTGTTTTAAAGCAGTATTCCTTGTGATAATGTGTAGTTTTATTAGCACAATTAGAAATGGTTTTATTGCCAGAAATAAATATTCTTAATAAACATCCAATCCACTACTTATGGGTAACTTGATTTAAGTTCACTTCAATGCTGAACCATTTACTAGTTGGTGTACACTAGTTAAAATTATTCGTAAATTAAATATTTGTTTTGATCGAAAACATTTCAAAAGGACCACAACTGGATAACTCTTTGTCAGCAGGCATTTTTGATCTCAACTTGTGTGGGAATTGCTACTCTTGTTGGCAGGACACATTCTAGTCACACTGAGTCCTAAACCAGCGTAAAAGATCATGGCATACATTAATGCAAGAAGGAATGTCTGGAGGCCTTGAGTTCTACAGGTGACATGACATTGAAACTGTACCCAGGGTTTTAAACAGACTTTTTTGGACTACGTTGAGTCTGTTCTGTTTTGGGTTGTTCTATTGGGTCAGATATTTTATAAGGTTAGCTCAACTGGATGAGAGAGGACAATCTCAATCCTGTACGTCAGTGATATGAGATAAGTTGAAGAAATTTAATACACTTTTACTTGTATTTAGTACATTGGTACATTTATTATTATACATTACCTAGTTTGTCTTCGATAAATTTCACATGTCCTGTCTTTCCTCTTGAAGTTTTTCAATTAATGCATTTGATAGAGTCTAATTGCTACTCTTTTTTTAATCCCCTGTTGCTAATTCTTACTATTCGTCCCTGCTTCTACATCAGAATACATGCCTAAAAACTTGCATCCCTTTCAAACTGACCTTATTTGTTTGCTCTTTCACATGATGCAGTATTCTTGCGATGCACTGGTATGTTGGATGAAATAGTGAACTTCATATATCGGTTTGAAAATACGTTGATTGGAATGTCACCAGCTTCTGACGTCTAGTCTGGAGCAGCTGCCATTGAATAAACTTGCCATTTCTTTTAAGGAAGGCAGCCAGGAATACCTTCTCTTAATGGCTGTCTTTCAGCCACCAACCTTAATGAATTTAAGCTTACTTGGTGTTTTCAGTGGCTGCACAAAGCATTTATCAGGCACCAGCTGCAGTAATATATAAGCACATTATTTAATGTAACTGAGCTTATCCTCCAACCTTTCTTGAATTACTAAAGATAATTGTTAGCTTTATTTACACATCCTTAATTTTTCTTCCTGCTATCCTCTTTAACTTTAACTTTAAACTGTTGTGAAAGACTCCATTAAGTTAATGTCAGAATTGGGGTGCAACTAATTCTTCATAAAACTTGCCTGCTGTTTATGGCTAAGGTACGTTTTGGTACAACTAAATTTAAATGCGTGTTGAGAAAAAAATTGCTTTGCTTTATCATCATTTGTTCACAAACTGTTGACATGTTACTGTGTAATACATAGCATGACCTAGCCTATCAAACAATATTGACATGTCCTGGGTGAACTAAAGATCCGGTAATTGCCTCTCTGGATTTACATAGCAATTTCTGCAAGTTGCATTTAGAATAGTTCCCTGTGGTTTACCAGATGAAATTGTTTGAAACTCAATATCACATTGGCTCAATTTCGAAAGAACCCTTTGATCTTTAATTTCAGTTTATTATGGCAACTGTGGAAAATGTTCGTTTTTTTTATAAAGGGTAATGGCTGGCAACAAAAGTAATTTATCCTGTGAACTGCTCAGGTTGAGGAGGGAAGGAGGGGAAAGAAATAATTAACTGGGAGTTTTGGAAAAGAGAGGATCTAGTTAACTCATTAAGGAGCAAAGAATCCTAAGAGTACAGCACCAAAACAAGACTCTTTGGTTCAACCCGTCTGCACCGACCAGACATCCTAATCTGACCTAGTTCCATTTGCCAGCATTTGACACACATCCCTCTAAACCTTTCCTATTCATATATCCGTCCAGATGCCTTTTAAATGTTGTAATTGTAACGTTCTCCACCACTTCCTCTGACAGCTCGTTCCATACGCACACCACCCTCTGCATGAAAAAGTTACCCCTCAGGTCTTCATTAAACCTTTCCCCATTCATGTTAAACCTATGCCCTCTAGTTTTGGACTCTACCACCCTTTGGCTATTCGCCCTATCCATGCCTCATGATTTTATAAACCTCTGTAAGGTCATCCCTCCGTCTCCAATGCTCTAAGAAAAAAGCCCCAGTCTATTCAGCCTCTACCAAAAGCTCAAACCTTCCAGTCCCAGCAACATCCTTGTAAATCTTTTCTGCACCCTCTAAGTTTTTAACAACATCCTTCCTACAGTAGGGCGACCAGAATTGTACGCAGTATTCTAAAAGTGGCCTCACAATGTCCTGTACAACTGCAACATGACACCCCAACTGCTATACTCAATGTCTGACCAATGAAGGCAAGTGTAACAAATGCCTTCTTCATCACCCTGTCTACCAGTGACTCCACTTTCACCCTGCACCCCGAGGTCTCTTTGTTCAGCAGCACTCCCTAGGGCACTACCATTAATTGTATAAATCCTGCCCTGATATGCTTTGCCAAAGTACAACACCTCACATTTATCTAAATTAAGCACCATCTGCCATCCCTAGGCCCATTGGCCTATCTGATCAAGGTCCCATTGTACTCTGAGGTAATCTTTGTCACTGTCCACTACACCACCTCTTTTGTTGTCACCTGCAAACTTACTAACCATACCTTCTATATTCTCATCCAAAGCGGTTATATAAATGACAAAAAGCAGTGAACCCAGCACCAATCCTTGCAATACACTGCTGGTCACAGGCCTCCAGTCTGAAAAGCAACTCTCTGCCACCATCCTCAGTCTCCAACCCTCAAGCTAATTTTGTATCCAGTTGGCTACCTGTCTCTGGATCTCATGTGATCTAACCTTACCAACCAGTTTACCATGTGGAACCTTGTTGAATGCTTTGCTGAAGTCCATATAGACAACGCGTACAGCTTTGCCTTCATCAATCATCTTTGTCACCTCTTCAAAAAACTCAGTTAAGTTAGTAAGATATGATTTCTCTCCCGCAAAGCTATGTTGACTATCCCTAATCAGTTCTTACCTTTCCAGATGCATGTAAATCCTGTCCCTCAGAATCTCCTCCAACAATTTACTCACCACTGATGTAAGGCTCACCAGTCTATAGTTCCCTGGCCTTTCCCTACAGCCTTTCTTAAATAATGGTATCCACATTAGCCAACCTATAGTCTTCCAGCACCTCACTCGTGGCTTTCAGTAATACAAATATCTCAGTTTGGGGTCTTGCAATCTCTTCCCTAGCTTCTCACAAAGTTCTGGGAAACACCCAAGTCTTGGGGATTAATCTACCTTTGTGTTTTCAGATCTCCGGTACCACCTCTTATGTAATATGATCTCTTTTCAAGACATCCCTGTTTATTTCCCAAGTTCCTGAGCTTCCATGTCTTTTTCCACTGTAAATACTGATGCAAAGTATTCATTTAGTATGCCACCCATCTCCTGTAGTTCCACAGACAGATGGCCATGGCCATGTTGATCTTTAAGGGGCTCTATTCCCTCCCTAGTTACGCTTTTGCCCTTAATGTATTTATGCAATCTCTTTGGATGCTCATTACACTATCTGCCAAATGTTTGAATTCTGATTTAATACATGCAATACCAATATTTTCTTCAGGATGATGCTCGCCAGTTGTTTGTATTGGCTGGTGCAGCAGAAGAAGGGTTTATGACTGTGGAGCTTGCCGGAGTAATCAAGAGACTGTGGAAGGATAGTGGCGTTCAGGCCTGTTTTAATCGGTCCAGAGAGTATCAACTTAATGATTCTTCTGCATAGTAAGTATTGTATGCTGCAGTGCTTAACATTACAGAGAATATAATAATGGACATTGCCACAGATGTCTGAAGCATTTTTAATGGCAAAAATGAATTCTAACCTCTGATAACAACTGAAAGCCATAGATGCTTTATCTCTCTTTTTTTGTAGGTAGTCAGTTCTTGTACTAGCTTCACTTTGTGTAATTATTTGGCCTTAGTTTTCCATGGAGCCTTGATTGAACTTTTGGTCATCCCACATTAGTAGCTTCTCCTTTTGGTTTGACATACATTCTCGTTTGTGCCTCTGTGAAATGGAATGTTTTACTATGTTAATGACACAATATAAATACAGGTTGTTTCTCGATATCCATATTTACGCCAGAACTCCTGACAGAAATATTGTCTTTTAGAAATACATTTATTTTCTATTTTATGTAACCCCAATACAAGTGTCTCACATTTGCTTATAATAGGCGATTTTCATCATAAACCCAGCAAATTTACATTTGAGTTTTCATTGGCTATGGCATTTTCTTTGGGAGCTGCCAACCAAGTATTTAAATATAAAATAGAAAGGTGAGAGTTGCCATTGGAAAATCTAATAAGAGAGTGGAAGACGTTTTGAAAAATAGCCACAGCCTCCTGATAATGGGAAATCTGACTAATTTATTACTCCGATGTGAAATCCAGAAAGCACTTTGATAGTTTTCCTGAATAATGACCTGATCAGGGGCAGCACAGTGGCTCATTAGTTAGCACCACTGCTTCACAGCGCCAGAGATCCGGGTTCAATTCCAGCCTCTGGCAATTGTCTGTGTGGAGTTTGCATTTTCTCCCCGTGTCTGCATGGGTTTCTGCTGGGTGCTCCGGTTTCCCCCGTCAGTCCAAGAATGTGCAAGTTAGGTGGTTTGGATGTGTATTCAGGGATGTATAGGTTAGGTGCGTTAGCCATGGTAAATGCAGGGTTACAGGGATAGGATAGGGGGGATGGGTCTGGGTAGGATGCTCTTCGGAGGGTTGGTGTGGTCTTGTTGGGCTGAATGGCTTGTTTCCACACTGTAAAGTTTCTATTCTATAAAAACTCTTCTGCATGATTAATAATACACCAGCATTCACTGTCAAAGTGGACATATAAATCATGCATACCTGAACATCAAATCAGAGAGTAAATTGGAAGAGCACTCATAAGCAGTCAGACTATTGGGAGGTGAGCAGAGAAACTTTTTTGGAGCATAAGAGTTTTCTATTTCAACCAAACACAAAGCTATTTCAAAGGACTGGAAGTTTGAATTGATGGCAATTGATTTAATGAAATCATTGTGGTATTTGGCATGTCATTTACTTCTCATTTTTGTTTAGTTATTTGAATGACTTGGACAGAGTAGCACAAGCAAGTTACATTCCAACTCAACAAGATGTTCTAAGGACCAGAGTTAAAACAACAGGTATCGTGGAGACCCATTTCACTTTTAAGGACCTGCATTTTAAGTAAGTACAAAAATGTTTTAAATTGTTTCAATTCTGTTTCATTTATCTACTCTCACTATTGAATTGAGTGATATTCTGAAATTTCAAATTGAGTAAGCAGAAAGTAGATAAATAATTCAAATAACAATATTTTTTAAAATATGTACTTACAAGAAGATTAATTTAAATTACTGAATTGAGAGTAATTTGTGTAAGTCTTTAATGTGTTTTCTTGTACAGTTCTAATTCAAGGAGCAGTATATTTTATGAAATTTATGCTTTTTATTTGCAATATTCCATGTTTCAAGAGCCACTTATGGGGTTAGACAAATGAGTCAAAATTCAGTCAACACTTTGAGAATAATGTTTGATAATGAGAGGTAGAGTAGAAAATGTCTTTTTTAACTTGTGGAATAAAATTGTCAATAGAGGACTTCATTTAAATAGGATGAAGATTCTGTAGAATGCAGTTATGTAATATAGTAAAAGAAAAGCATGGAGAGATTGGGAATGGGATTTGAGTAATGAATTATATCCTGGGATTAGGAAGATGGTGCTTTTAATGTTCAAATCGCTGCAAGACATGAAAGGCAAGAATTATTTGAAATGTTGCATTTTCTATCAGTCATTTTGACTGATTTGAAATGCAGTAATAAAATGTCCTACCCACCCTGAAGCATTAGAATACTTTTAAAGTGCAGAAAATATGAAAGTACATTTGAAACAGAAGAACAGAATTCATTCTGCTTAAATTAACTTCTCTTGTGATGTGCTGTTAATCAGCTGTCTTTGGGTTTCATTTTATGTATTACTTTGATAACCCTAAGTCTAGGCACTGCCTTAGTCTACAGAAGTTCAAAATTGTGAACAAAGCCTTCCCTAAATAGTCTCTTAAAACCGTTCTTAACATGGGTTGATATTGGACTTGTTTGTATTGCTTTCAAGTGATGCAATTCCATTTGTTAGGTGAAAGTACTGCTAGTGTGTTTAATTTACTTGTAAAAACACAAGAAGGCTTTCCAAATATACGTACTTTTGTATTTTGAAAGACAGTGGCAAGTAAGTGGCATAAAGCTCTCATAAATGGAAAAACTCATTATTACAATTTTCTCTTAGAATGTTTGATGTCGGTGGTCAGAGGTCTGAGCGCAAAAAATGGATCCATTGCTTTGAAGGAGTGACTGCCATTATATTTTGCGTGGCACTTAGTGATTACGATCTTGTCCTTGCAGAGGATGAGGAAATGGTAAGTGGATTGATCGTATTCTTTAGGATTGTTAATAGACAGATGTGTGTATTGTTTTATTGCTAAACTATTGTTCAGCATAAGTATCAGTTTTTAACCCTTTTCTTTTGAATCCTCTACCTATCCAGAACCTGATTTTCCTCACTGTACAGGAAACAAAAAACAGCTTTTGAATTATATTTTCTAATCAACCTGTTTTGCAATGTTATTACACATGTTTGGAACAGTTCGGAATTGAAGCCAGGCCTCTGGCTGAGCCACTGCACCACAAGATTACAAAATTGAGTAAGCATCACCTGCTCTCAATTAACTCTTTTGAAGTTGTTCTGGTTTACCTTTAAAAGGACTTGCATTTCTAACACTGTTGGGGATAAATATTTAAGACAATCATAAAAACGATGTAGTGTACATCCAAATGTTTTTCTTTCCATAACTGCTCAAATATTCATTAATTCACAAGTGACTTTCTGTGCCTTGTTCATTGTTAAAGGCAATTGATTTTTCCCTGAAGCTGGATAGAACCATTAACGAATCACATCCTCAGATAACTCCTCCATCCCCATAATAGAGGGTTCTTCTCTGGTACTGAGGTAGCAGGAGAAGATGAGTGGGGGAAAGATTGCAGGCCAGCTTAGATGCTGCTATGCACCTCTAGCATTCAGCTCAAAACAGCATTAAAAGAGGGCATAAAACAAGAATACTGCGTCATTTGTAAGGGCCAGATAACTAGGGAGCAATCGGATGTCTGTTAACACTTTCCTTTTGTTTTGTAACTTTTCTGTTTTAGTATAGTTTGCCTTTTGAAGTGGTATATTCAGGATCTAAAATTAGTTTTAAAGAGAAAATTCTCAACTCGTTACATTGTCAGTAGTTGCATTACTGTACAGAAACTTTGCAATCTGTTGAATGATTTTGAGTGCATGATAAATTTATGAGAAGCCAAAGAAGATGTGTGCTGATCTTTAAATTATGCAGCTGGTTTTGTATTCAACCATATTAGGTTGTAATATTTTGTGGACAGACATTCATTCATGTCATGGATGAATATTTGTCTTGGCTATGTCAATGATAAAACTTGCTGTGGCAATGTGACTTGCATGACTACCTTAGTCTGTTCACAAGGGAAGCTAGCTGGCTTTAACTAAGTTTATTTTTATTTGCAAAGGTAGTTTTTTATGGAGCTTTATCTTTCATTTTCCTTTTTTAAAGTAGTTGCTTTCCAAAGATTTTTACCTCTTGATTTTCTTTCTTTCCTTCCTCCTAGTGTCAGTTGGTTCCAATAGTACTGTGCTTAATCATTGTCAGAAGGTTGTAAGATCAACTTGTAGTGCAGTAATGTTTTATTTTTCTAGTATTATGTTGTAGCCTATCACTTAAATGTTGCACATGGGGAGCAGTACATTATCGTGTGCCATCTGTTTTGATGGGATGTTAAACCAACATGCTGTCTGCCTGCTCAAGTGAATGAAAGGGAGGCACAGGACATTGGAACATAGGCCTGAAAAGCAGTCAGTGTTTTTGGAGACCAAAAACAGTACTGGAGAACTCAGCAGGTCTGGCAGTATCTGAAGAATCAGAGCTAAAGTTCTGACAAAGGGTCACTGATCTCTTTAAGTCTTCACTCAGTTTTCTCTCAACAGATGTTGCCATACCAGCTGAGTTTCCCCAGCACTTTTCGTTTTTGTTTCATATTCCCAGCATCTGCAGTCTTTGTTTTATTTTGGTGTTTTTGGATATCCTAATGTGATGACATATAAATGATTATATGACAGATTTATATATTCTTTTATTTCTTACTTTCATGGTGCTTTGCCTGTCTTCACCTTTTTCTGTCTCGTCCCTGTGAAAAGTCATAATTATCTGTTTTGTAAGCTGCATATTTCAGTAACTAACCGTGAAGGAAAGCCATTAATTCTATATCAGTAGATCTTATCTGGTAAGAACCTAAAGTTCCTGTATCACATGGGTCCAAATATTCCATAGAGTGGCAATTATAGTCAATTGCCACTCAAATCTTTTTTTATTTGCCCCGCCAGAAATTCCATATTTCTTACCTGAGCTTCTGATTCGGGTCTCGTGAGAAACATCAGAATGTATCTGATCTAGAAGCCTTCTGGCATAGTACGGGGTCAGCATTAGAGACCAAACCACACCCATCAATGGTTAGCAGTAACTGCCAATTTTAGGGTTTAAGTGTCCCAAAGGCCGTTTGACAAGCTGCAAAGAGAGGTTAGTGAGTGAAGGGGGCAGGGGTGCTGTCATGTCATATCAGGTTGGGGAATACAGTGCTGGGTGGGTCAGCGGGGAGAGGGCTCAGTTTTATAGTTATCCAGGAGTTACAGCAAGTTTTAATTCCTTAAGCTTCTTCTGGGTAATATCCAGGTAAATAAGAACTCTCTGCCTGCAACTCTAACTTCAGATTTGTACACGTTTTCGGAGGGTGCCAGAACTGGGGGTAATTGAATTTCAGTTTGGGCAATTTCTGGGTAGTTCCTGCATCAAGACTTTCAAGTGATCCTGTAGTGCATATTTCAGGGTATTTTGCCAACTGCCTTCCATTCAACTGAATGTGATTGACCTTATTCAGAAATAAGGGCCCTATGCTTAAAATATCTCAGCTCTGGCACCTGCCATGGTGGATTGAATTAATGTTTGAGGCTTGAAAATTCAAATAACAGGTCACAGACCTGAATTGGTAACTATGTCTCTCTTTCTCCATAATTGTTCTTAGACCTGCTGGCTATTTCCAGCTTTTTCTACATCTATTTAGCCTTGTTAAATTGGAAACTCAATGATCCACTTCTCATTTGCTGATAAGCTTGGGACACAGTGTTGGAGTACTCCAGCTGACTCCATCTTATTGAGCACTGTTACAGATTTAAAATGTTAGCAATTTTCCCATTATCAGTTAATTTTCAATTACTAACTCATTCAAACTAATTTCTTTGCTGTGAAGCATTTTTTCTGCAATTTTACAAATTGCATCCTTTTAAAAGTTTCCTTTTCGCATGTAGTCCATGCTATTAGATAAGTACAACATGAGATTGGACAAAATCCCACTAAAGCAATTGAGGTGGGTAGCCAGTTGGCCTAATTTTGCTGGTGATGGTTGAGAAAGGAATGCTGATGAGATCATTGGGAAAATTGTGCTGTTCAAAAAGTGCTACATTATTTTTTACAAGCACTTGTACAGCAGAAGTTTAGTTGAACATCTCATCCAGAAGACAGCATCTGTGAAAATGCAGTGCTCCTTCAGTGTTGTAGTGAAGTAGTCTAGGTTATTTTCATAAATCCAGTTGAATGGACTGTTTGAATTTAATTGTACTTAATCGAATAATTGTGTAATTCAACAGAACAGGATGCATGAGAGCATGAAGCTGTTTGACAGCATCTGTAACAACAAGTGGTTTACAGACACATCTATCATTCTATTCTTGAATAAGAAGGATCTCTTTGAAGAAAAGATTAAAAGAAGCCCCCTTACAATCTGCTACCCTGAATATGCAGGTAAAAATATAGAACTGATAATGTTTTAATTTTTGCACGACAACAATGTAGGTTTTAAGATCAAAATCTTGGATGAGCTTAATCACCTTTCTACTGATGACTTATGAAAACCGCTGGCCTTGTAACTTGACAGCAATGATTGCGGACACGAGTCTTTGCTCATTGCCTATGCCAAGTCTTTCCTCCATGCCTAATATTCTCCGCTTACAAAATGGATCAGTGAATATATGGTGGCAAGTGGTCATGTTAAGGCTTTTAACTTTCAGCTATGAAAGCTTGTACAGGTTAGTCAGAAAGTAGCATTAAAATTAAAAATAGGACAAAGTAGGGAAAGCACCATGGGAGGAAAAAGCAACTTCATGTTGAATGTATGTGAAATTAACATACTTTACTCAAGCTTTTAGTTAATACAATAAAGGAACTGAGTTGATTAGAAATTTGGGTGGTTTAGTTGAAAACCAAGACAGTTGGCATGAGATGAGAGGTTTGACCTGGAAGTTCCCTCGTTTCATCAATATAGTTTAAAAGAGATGTCCACACCATCTTGCCTGCAGTTGAAGCTAATTTTTCCTGAAATTCCAACTCTGTCATTCGTATAGTAAGCTGTTTGTAATGCCAAAAGAACATGGCAATTAAGGATTACTGAACTGAAAAATTGGAGCCTTTGCAAAATGCTCTAAATCTTGTTATTTACTGTAGAAATTAAAATTTCCAAGTGAATGTAGCCCATTTTGGTTACTGAAGCAGTGTTGTTCCAAAATGTTGATCTAACGAGGAGTCCACATCTTTAATATCATCCTTGAAACACATATAGTGGAGAATTGAGGCTGAAGGTCTAGCTGCTCCATCCTAACTCATGGCTCCCTCAGGATGGTCACCATCTTGTGGAAGCATTGCCTTATCAGTGTGTGGGCATGCTGCATGTTAAACTGCAGAACTCTCCAGTGAACTATTGTGGTGTCTGTTCATTTTATTCTGTAAATCTTATTACAGGGATAAGATTTTATGAAAGGCTGGTAATCCAACCTGTTGCATGCTTACATTGTGGCTCTTCCCATTGCTGTATTTTAAAGTAATATTGTCCCAACTACTTTGCAATTTCAAAGAAAAGATGGTGTACATTTGAAATAAACTGGAAGTTCTGTGTCAGAGAATGAGCTATGTCTTTAATTTGTATTTAAAACTTAGCTTTTATTTCATACAGGATCAAATACATATGAAGAAGCTGCAGCATATATACAATGTCAATTTGAAGATCTAAACAAACGAAAAGACACTAAGGAAATCTACACTCATTTCACATGTGCCACAGACACCAAAAATGTGCAGTTTGTGTTTGATGCAGTTACTGATGTCATTATAAAGAATAACTTGAAAGATTGTGGTCTTTTTTAAAGGGATTGGTAAGTTGCCTCAGTTTCTTTTCAAAATTTACTAAGACAAGCAACTTTGATTTTACAAAAAATATCAGGTTGAATTTTCATCACATTCATTGTTAAAAATCTTTTCATTTGTCAAATAATGACTGCAGTTTTTTTTGTCATGATTCAGTTACTTACAGGAAAACTGTTTTCAATCAAAGGTTTTCTAACCCTTTTGAACAAACCATCTGTACTTGCATTTTAATTTCAAGGTATCCTTGATTCAGTCACATTCTCAGCTTTATCTGCTGATTTGCTGCAATTGTTCTATTTTAGCCTTTTAAAGTTTACATGCATGATAACCATCAGGCACGTTTTTGCATTCATTTTCACCACCTCCTGCCCTCCCGTGGAAAAATCCTCATGCAAGATTGATTCAACTGGAGTTAACTAAGAAGTAGCATGTCAAGAGATGAGTACCTTTGTTCTCTCAATGGCCTGGCTGCAGTACCCTCCCCCAGACATAACCTGAAAAGTTGCATGTCAGAACTATGCTGAGTTCTCAATGCACCAACGACCTGTAATGCTGGGGCCATTCAAATTTATCAAATTCAAGTTCAAAAGTAGTCCCATCTTTAACCATTCTTACAGCTGATGCCAATTAGTCTCATTTCTGCTATTGTACCCACACATCTTCCCCTCCACAATTCAAGTCCTCAAGCCAAACTGTATCCAGAAAAGGAGAACTAGTTCCTAGTTTGAGATTACTCTTGAAGACACTTCTGTCAAGACCAAGCGTATGGATGTCACTATCAGGATAATGGATTTTAATAAATTTATGACTTGGTTATAGAGCAGCCGGCAGGATTTTGAATTGTTCTAAATACAGGATCTAAAATGAAATCTCATTTTTGTTTTGCAGAGTGAAGACATCTATTCAGTAGACTTGAATTTTTCTGCTTCTGCATATAAATAAAGGAAGATATACTGAATGGACCAGTACTGTACAATTTGCCACTTGTAACAGCTGTATTTATGTTTGTCTTGTAAATTTTTTACGTAATTAGGGTAGTCTACATTGAACATTTTTGTGTTTAATTTGTATGCGTGTAACTGTAGCTATGTTTATTGTAAAACATTTTGAAATTTTTTTATGGCCTTCACTATTCCTTTTGGAAGGGGAAAGATGGGTCTCCAGCTTACCTAAGGAATGGCTGATTACACAACACATCTGTTTCCACCTTTGTTAATTCTGCATGCCTTTCTAATTGTATGAGATACTTTGCTTAGCAGAATGTAGAATGAATACTTTAAGCTAACTGGTTTATTGGGATCACCTCATTTGTTCTCTTACAATGAATGGGACCACACTGCTATACACTGCTCCATTTCGAAAGGGATTTTTTTAATCAATTTGCTCACTGCTTAGTAAAGCAGAAAGAGTACTGTCAGTCTTCATTGCGCATTGCCTGAAAGGTAGTGCCAAAGTTTTATACATTTAAATTGAAATGAAATAAGCTTTTGTTTGTAATTAGGAGTTATAGTTTGTAGTTGTATACTTTTAAAGTATCTGTAGGCACTTGGTAGGGAAAGAGTAATGTGACCAGACACATCACTGAATAGGACTGTAGTAGCTCAGGCAGTGTTGAAAATCTTCTGAGTATTTGAACATCCACAAAAGTCTACTCTACTCAATAAGGGGAAAGAAAAACCTTTTTGTAATATTGAAAATTACAATAAAGAGTGGACCGTTGTCGTTAATACCAGAAATTAAGGTACTTTGAATTTACATTGCTACAAAAGGTTTGTTTTTTTAAGCTATGTTCTGACTGTATACAGCTTAGGTCACAGTTTATTCAAATCTATTTCCGATGTTTTCTGCTGTATAGAATACCACCTCATGGACTATTTCTGACAACTGTATTTTGATTCGGTGAAGTATTAGAATTCAATTTTTTTTTGCTCATTTACACAAATTTGAAATGTTGTTGCATTCTTGGAAGTTTTTGGTTTGAACTTGCTCTTTAGGTAGTCCCATATTGTGGTGGTAAAAAGTGTATCCATGAGAACTATGGAAGGTAGCACCTAGTGAATTGTAGTAGCTTTACATTTTTGGCTCTGGTTCTAGAAAAAGTTTTCAGTATAATCTAGTTTATTGTAGATGTGCATGCATTTAATCAACTTTGGCAGTTAATTGATATTGAAAATAGGCCAGAAATACATGCACTCTGTGAAACAGAACCACAATCACTATCAATATGATTTTCTACTGTTAAAACTGTTATGGTGGTCCTAAAGAATATTGCAGACTAAGAATAGGGACCAAAAGAACAAATTTTTTTTGGGCATTTGAATGACATGGGTCAAGATTATTGGTTATATGTACGAACTGTACAGATGAATTTATGTAGAGTTTATTTTTAGTTATTTGTCCTACAGATAGAAGTATGAAAAACCATTACAACCTTTACTCTAATTTAACAATGTAACAAAAAAAGGCATTTATAAAGCAACCAAGACATTTATTTGTATGTTGGGCCAACAAATGTATGTATATTGCTTTTTAAATTGTCCTAGTTAGCTTTCTGAAATAAATTCTCCTCTTTGCACTTCCTGAAAGAGGCAATTGGGACTTGGATGACCAATAATTGATAAAGGGTTACTTACAATTAGTCCAAATACTTGTGCCTTGCTGGTGAACAACTCTTGTCAACCAGATCTTATTTCATGAAACATTTTCTGATAGAAACAGCTAATCCACAAGCTATGATCATACTTGATACAAAAGTAATTGGTGGAATTGAATTGTGAGACCATCTTCTGTTATTTCTGAAAATGTAAGGAGTTTAAGTCAAAAACAAAACTACTGACTCAAATTTTGGTGATCATCACTACTGCTTTTTGAATGTGATCTATACCATTATGGATGTCAGTAAGTAGCTTAATAAAACTGAATTCTTAAATTTTAAGATGTCTAAAATTTTTTGTGATACAACATTTGAGATTCAGTGTGCATTTCTCAGTTGAAACTTGGTTTGTTTCCATCACAATGGGGTTGTATCCATCGTCTAATCTTGTTTGTGAGAAGTACAAGGGAACAAAAAACTCAATTTTTCCCAGTGAGTTATTGAATATTAAATGGGAGAATGGGATCAGATGGTGGAAAGAGTTTACAAAGTGGGAATTAAACATATGAAGTACAAGAAACTGCTGGTTTTTTTAAATCCCCAGAGATTGTCTCAATATTTTCAGCTGGTTCTGCTGGGCATCTTGACATTCTCAATTTTCAAATATGGTGCCCCAAGTTGACTTGTCTTGAAAACAGATCATCAGGTACTTGCTCTGTCTGCTCTTTTTTTTTCCCTTCCCACCCGCACACTACCACACCTTCACGTGTATGCCATGCACACATTCACCCACACGCCATACACTCTACCACACCTCACCACCCTACCCACACACGTGACAATCATTTTCCCACATCTGTTATCCATTGCAACCTCTCCTCTAACCCCTAAGTAAATTTTTTTGAATGTTGGTCTGGTCTCCGTTTCTGTAATTCACGCAGTACATTCACAGACTCAACACCGAAACAAAAACTTTCTCCTGTACTCTAACCTAACAATAGTTCGATCCTTTGTTTGCTTCTTCTGGATTCCTCAAACACTGGAAACTAATCTACTGAAAGTACTAAACGCTTCTAACAAATCATGTTATGAAATCTCTCAATGAAAATGAGTTCAGTTTTATTTTGCAATCTTTATATTTCCTCAGCTTCTATTTTGTAGTGTACAGCCTAAAATTCACACAGGATTCCAAATGTCAACTTGCATAGATTCAGCATTATATCTTTTATCTTCTGAAACTTCTGGCACAAAACAAACATTTTTTTCTCAGATGATTTTATCTATTCGTTATGTTCCTTTTTTAAATGTTGCTGCATTCCTTTGCTTTTGTGCATTGTTCAAACTTATTCCATTCAAAAGATTAAATCACACTTGCTTTGTTTGGAATTTGACTATTATGTCAGTAGATTTGGGCTGACACTACAGTACTGTATTATATGTGTATACTTTATCTTTAAAAGGGTTCAGGAATCCTCTACTATGTTACCAGTTCATGACGACTGAAAACTTGTCTTTATCATCCTGTTGTCTTTCGAATTTGTTTTAATCTAATTTCCTACCCATCCCCATTTTCATATTTCTTAACTTTTTCCTATCATGTGCCTTATCACTAGACATTTGTCACAATACTTGAGTCTACGCATCTAGCATCTATCCATTCTCCTTTTCACCATGTCTGGCAACCCCTAAAAGAACTTTCCGGTTTGTCGAGCTTTATCTTCCTTTCTAACCTTCCATCTTGGTCTTAGCTGATATAATGGAATAGCTCCTTGGTACACCCTCAGTAGCTCTTGCAGGTCACTAATACTCTTCCTTTTTGTCTTTGAAATATGTACTTCCATCTTGGTCTGGAAGACTATTCTGTGCACAGTGAATTTAAACGAAAGAGTGGGGGATGAGGTGCTGCTGGTGGTGATTCAGCTTTTGTCAAATTAGATGAATATGTTTGATGAATGTGCTGAATAACTTAACTGTGGCCCCTTTTAAATTTTATTTTTTGGCTTTCTTCCTATAAGCAGTCTGGCAGGTTTGGATGCCTTTCATTTGGGAAATCTATGAAAGCGGGTGGGTGAATTTGTTGGTGAAGAGAAAGAAAAATCAGTAGTGGGTGAGATTCACTAGTGGTGTTGGGAAAAGCATCCTAATTGGGCAGGGTTTATTGTATAGACGATAGGTCCTGGAGAAAGCACTTCTTCTCTTGCCCAGAAACCACTCTATGAAGTACTTGCCTTTTGAATTCAGCATTTTTCACCATCTTGTCCTAATAGCTTTCCTCAACTTTCAGAAACCTAGCCACCTGTTGTTAAAGATCGAGTACCAATGAAAATGACAGCATACAGCCTAATTTCAATATTTAAACGGACAACTCACTTCTTTTGAGCAAAATGGATTCTTGGTTTCATTCTGTTCTCTTCTAGACGTTTTGCATTTCACTCTCTAATACTATTGCTCTGACCCAACCTCTTAATTCATATCACTCAGCCCTTGGAGTCAACAAAATCTGGCGAAGGAAAATGGACTCCAAAAAGTCCAAAGAAAATGTTTGAGAACAAAAGATGAAAAAGATTCATTTAATTTGTGTACGGCTGGAGTAGCTGACATTTTTCAAAAATTAGCAGAAAGTCAGCTAGTTGTGCTAGATATCAACTGTTTAAAAGAAGTAATCTTACAGAGTGGGAAGAAACCACACACAGATAAAATTCACTTAAATTCTTTAGAAGAAAGAATCTAATTCAAATATATGATAAATTTCTACAAAAAATTCACCAAAAGTCAGCTGTTGAAAATGATAGTATTTTACTGTAGAATGCTTGTATCTAATCCCTGAATATCACTTGGCCAAGGAAAATGATGTAAAAAATTCCTGATTTTCATGTAAAAGATTCATTCTCAAAGTTAATTCTTCTGTGTCAAAGCCATCTCCTGCAGCACATCACCAGGTTGACTATTGTGTTGACGTTGCTGACATCTGTCAACAATATAGAAACAGCATAAAATATCTGTGACACAATTTAGCTGCTATAAAGAGAAACCCACATGATTTTAGGGAGAGGCCCTATAATCAGTACAGCAACAAAGCTCTCAAATACTAGTGACATGGAAAGCAATTGTAACTGTGCCAACAATAATTGTACCATTTAACAGCTGGCACTTTATTTTGTATGAGCACATTTAAGGTCTAAAATTTTCTGGGACCAGGGTCATTAACAACAAATAGTATCATATACAGCATGGAGTGTGTGCTGATATTGCAAGTCAATGATGTGCATTCCCGTAACATTTTTTAAAAATGTAAATTGAATGGAGGTCAGATTCAAGGGCAAATCATTTTAATGACACAGCGCCCACCTGAAACAAAATTTTGAAATTCATGAAATGCCATTTTATCAATCTTTTCAAATTCTGTTTCCAGACTTCTTGTCCCATCGGTTGTTTAAGACAGGCTGCCCATTTATCATAAAAAAAATCCAAACTTGATATACACCTGGACCAAGCAAATCCCATCTAAAATTGCTTGTAGGGGTCCTCACAAGACTTCTGGTTCTCTCTGCAGTTTGTGCAACCAAATTTATTCTTCTGCTTTATGTATAAAATTGTTATTCTCCCTTTCTTTTCATTTGAAAAACACATCTTTGTTCATGCCTTTAAAGCTAGGATGTGTGGCATCTCCACCCCTTTGAATCTGTCCAAGTGACATTGGCAAACCTTGATCATGGATAAAACATAGGGCTGAGACAATTCACTAGCCCAGACTTTAAATGCAAAACATGTTTGCAATATTTCTAATATTTATAACTGTTACTGAAGGGTAAAAAGAACAAAACAATTTTATTGGTAAACATCAATACATTATTGAATTGCACTTTCAGCATTGATTATCTGGCTGTTTTGGGCTAGCTGGTTCTATGTTCCTAATGCTACATCATTTTGTCTCTGGCATGGACCTTCTCACAGATTGCATGCTGCTGCAAGATCATTACACAAAGGATAATCTGGAACAGTGCGGAAATGGCCAAATCCCAAGGACAGAGCATCCCCATTGCTCCCCTAATTCATTGCAAGGTAAAAGTCACGAATCATTTGCAGCATCACTGATACTGGTGGAAAAGTTTTAATTTGACATCTGGAGAAACTCGTAAACTGCTGGAATTGCAGGTGAACTTGTAGAAGTGTTTTTGTTTTTGCTAAGTGCTTTAATAGAGCAAGTAAAACAATATTGTAGAGGCTAGATAATATTGCTAAACTCAGATGCTTTGCCATAAGTTCAGAATTCTATTAAAGCTCCAAATTATGGAGGAGAAGGCAGGTGGTGATTTACAATGGTGCTGAATTTTCTTCTGCTGGAAACCAATGGGAATGACTAATTACGTCAACGTCAGTAGGCAAGACTAGTATTTCGGGCTGGAACCAATTTCACTAGAAATTTGTGAAAAAAGATCTGTAGAGACAGAAACAGCAAGTTGGGGCTAGGAGGATTGGTGTCAGGACAAGAGATATTTGGGGAAAACACAAGGTAAATAAGACCTGTTCTACCTGGGCTGCAAAAAACCTTACCAACATTTTTTTAGAAAGGATACTTGTGCCTCTTCTACCCAGATGTTTTTTATCACCAGCTTCCAAGAAAAACTTAGACTGTGGAAACTGCAAAATTATTTTTTGATTTATTAGCCTTGCTTTACCTGCATCCTTACCTCTTCCTAGAAACAAAACTTAGTCCACGACTCCATTATCACTAGAGGGAAAAGTTCCCTTGTCTTAACTTCCCTGCTAATTGCTAATTTCTCATTTTTTATGTGTTAATTTGCCATAGTTAATCATTTCTATCAATTTTTCCAAATGATCAATACTTAAATTTGATCATTGTATTAAAATTTCCAGTGAAAAGATGACCAGGTAAAAAATATACTTGTGGGTATTGAGCATCAACAAAGTCTCTGGATTAATTTTTCCATAATAAACGTGTTTTGTTTTACTTTAACAAACAACAAGTTATAAAATTAATCATTCGAAATGTTATGAAGAACAATGACAACATTCCAGCATTTCTCACTCCAGGTTATTCTCAGCGCAAGAGATACTGAGGCAGTGATAAACACAAACAACTTTCCGATAGTATTTTCATATATGTGTTTCCCAATGGAATTATGCAAATAAATGTCAAATAAGGAGCATACAGGATGGAGGCAATTCGATAGGTAACTTCAGCCAGAACTGAACTGAGCTGGCATGAACCCAATGATTGTTCAGCAAGCAAGTTGTGACACAGTATGAAGGTGCACTGTGATGCCCAAAAACAAATATCACTCTTGTTGATCACTTTGGAATGTTACATCTCAGATTGAAAAACTAAAACTTTGAAATCACAGATTTAACTTCAGCAAAAAATTAAATTAAGCTTTAATGGAAGTTAATTCTTGCTGATCCTACATGTGCTATCTGACCTTGGACCCCCAGGGTAATGTGATTTCATATGTAGTGTGCAGTGTTAGTTTCAGTTTCTTATCCAAACACCATAAAGCCAACACCATCATCATGATAACTCTTTGTGTTGTCCTTTTTAGCTCAATGGATAAACTTTTGAAATAGAAATCTATTTTGGTCAAAATGCAAATAGGGTCACTATTTCAGCCTTGGCTTCTTGTTAGTCTTCATCCCAAAATGGGGCACAGACTCACTGGCATTCTGCCACTTTTTATTTTGTGCAACACAGGATATTTTCCCCAGCTCTGCCAATTCAACAGTTTCTACAACAAAACTCAACTGTTTCCTGATTGAACCTGTGCGAACTGCCTGACCTCTTGGATATTTCTATCTCTGTGAAATTTGACTCCTGTTGCTAAGTGACAGTAGTTTTTTTCTATTCCTTCTTTTTTCCGTAATGCACTGAACTGTTCACCTCAAGCTCTCTTACAGGGCTGTGATACATTCATTTTTCATGAAGGTATCAATAAAATTCAGATATAGCAGAATTATTCACAGTACAAATCTAAAATGAGACTAAAACCATGAGTCCCCTCCTTAACACATGCAAATTAGAAATGCAAGTCAAACTTAATGCTGTGCATCGTCTTTCCACTTTAGAACTAAAGTTTCATAATAATAATATCTTAGGAACTTTCATCGCAATATGTTGAATGTAAACATTGGGATTGCCTGGAGATCAATACAGACCAGAGATTTAAAATTCCAATCAAACTACACCACCTCCAATAATCCATGTGTCTCAAGCATAGATTTCACATTTTTGGTTCATTATTGCTGGGTCTTGATCTTCCTTTTAATGTCAAATCGACACTGACAGCAAATTCTTTAAGGAATGTTTTTATATCTGAGGGAACAGTGCAGCTACAGGAATAATGGTCACCCAATTCTGACACTATGTTTCACTACAAAACGGTTAGAAGCTCTATAAGAATTAATGAGGATTATTAATAATGGATTAGATGACCTTATTCAACTTTACTATAATTATGTTTCAAATATAAATTGAAACATACCACATTGGTACTGCAAATTCAGTACAACACCAATATATCACTATGTCAACTGTGCCTTACTGAATTAATTCATTTTAAGCTATTTGTGATGATATTTTGTCATTAAAGTTATGAAGTAGTAAGCAGCAATGTAGAAATATCCCATTAACTGACTCTCGGGTGAAGGAGTTAGTAAGTTTTCACGGCTGGCAAAATAAATCTCAGAGCCCTGTTGTTATAGTGATTATACCCATATTTAATTTATCTGCATTCTGTTCACATACAAACAATCCATGATTGTATATTTTGTTGAAAAACAATAGTACCCTAAAGATTTTGTAGAATAGATAGCATTCAACATAACTTTAATGTTTTTTCTAACATTTTATGATTTTGTTTCAGATGACTTTCTTTGTCGACAAAACCTTTTGTGTTATTTTTATACTCTAACTTCCTTTTCACCTTCTCAAGAGCAGGACCTCCCCACCTTAACTTTCTGACAGCTTTATCATTAAATGATTCTTGCAAGGTGTAAGCATCTTTAATGGAGTTCTGCAATTCTACACTTCAGTATCTTTTTTTTTTAAGAACAAAGAACAGGACAGCACAGGAACAGGTCCTTTGGTCCACCAAGAATGCACCAGCACGATACCTTTCCAAACTAAAATCCTTTTGCTTCTATGCAGTCTGTATCTTTCTACTGCCTATTCATGTATCTGTCAAAATGTCTGTTGAACATTGCTCTTGCAACAGCTCCACCATCTCCTCTGGCAGCACATTCCAGGCATTTAACTACCATCTATGTACAAAAACATGTTCCTCTCATCTCCTTTAAATATACCCCGCTTTTACTTTAAACCTAGGCCTCCTAGTAATTGACATATCTATCCCGGAGAAAGACTCCATCTATCCATTCTATCCATGCCTCATAATTTTGTAAACTTCTATCTGGTCACCCCTCAGCCTTTGACATTCAAGGGAAAACAAACCAAGTTAGTCCAATCTCTTTTCATAGTTAATACCCTCCAAACCAAACAATATCTTGAAAAACCATTTCTGTACCCTCTCCAAAGCCTCCACATCTTTCTGGTAGTGTGGCGACCAGAACTGTACACAATATTCCAAACGTGACTGATATGAAGACCTGTAAAGCTGCGACGTGACTTGCCAATTTTTATACTCTTTGCCCAGATCAATGAAGGCAAGCATGCCGTACTCCTTCCTGACCACTTTATCCACCTCTGTTGTCACTTTCAGAGAACTGTGGACCTGTATGCCTATATTCCTCTGTATGTTGATGTTACTAAGGGTTCTGCCATTTACTGTTTCCTTCCCACTTGCATTCAATTTTCCAAAATGCATCATTTTGCAGTTGTGCAGACTAAACTCCATCTGCCATTTCTCCTCCCAAGTCTCCAGCCTACCTATATCCTGCTGTATCCTGGGGCAATCCTCCTCACTATCCCACAATCTTTGTTCATCTGCACACTTACTATTCAGGCCATCTACATTCTCTTCAGAATCACTTATATATTTTACAACCAGTAGGGTCCTAATTCCGATCTCTGCAAACACCACTGGTCACAGATCTCCAGTCAGAAAAGAACCCTTCCACTGCTGTTCTCTGTCATCTATACCTAAGCGAATTCTGTACCCACCTTACGAGCTCACCATGGATCCCATGTGACTTCACCTTTTGCATCAGTCTGCCATGAGAGACTTGCTAAAGCCCACATAGACATAATCTACTGCCCTGCCCTCATCAGCCATCTTTGTTGCTTCCTCAAAAGACTTGAGCAGGTTTGTGAAACATGTCCTTTCCCACACAGAGCCATATTGCCTATTATTAATAAGTCCATATTTTTCCAAATGTGAGTAAATCCTATCTCTAAGAATCTTCTCCAATAGTTTTCCTACCTCTGATGTAAGGCTCACCAGCTTGTAATTTCCTGGATTATCCCAGTTGTCCCTCTTAAACAAAATAACTACGTTGGCTATTTTCCAGTCCTTTGGGAACTCTCCCATGACTAAAAATGATATAAAGATTTTGTACAAGGCCCTAGCAATTTCCTCACTTGCCTCCCTCTGGGTCCTGGGGACCTGTCAACCTTAATGCTTTTCAAAACACCAATAACCTCTTTCTTTTTTATATGTTAACATCCCATCTTGCTTCCTGATATAACTATAATTCTTGTGTCATCTGCACACTTACTAATCAGGCCACCTACATTTTCCTCAAAATCACTTATATATTTTACAACCAGCAGGATCCCAGCACTGATCCTTGAAAACACCACTGGCTACAGATCTCCAGTCAGAAAAGCACTTCTGCTCTTGGCCAATTCTGCATCCATCTTACTAGCTCACCATGGATCCCACAATGCCTTGAGATTTTCCTTGTTCCTGTTTGCCAAAGACATTTCATGGCCCCTTTTAGCCCTCCTAATTTCTTGTTCGAGTGCTTTCTTTCTTTGAGGGCTCTGTCTGTCTTCAATTTCCTATAACTCCTTTCCTTTTTTCATTAAGCTCATAATTTCTCTTGTCATGCAAGGTTCCTGAATCTTGCCATTCTTATTCTTCATTTTCGTACGAAGATGTTAGTCCTGAACTCTAATCAACTGGCCTTTAAAAGATTCCGACATGCCAGATATGGATTTATCGTCAAATAGCTGTCCCCAACCTTCATTCCCCAGTTCCAGCCTAATACTGTTGTAGCTAGCTTTCCCCCAGTTTAGTACTTTCACTCAAGGTCTATGTTTAATCCCTATCCATACATAATTTAAAACTTACCGAATTATGGTCACTGTTCCTGAAATGCTCCCCCACTGAAACTTTGATCACCTGGCAGGGCTCATTCCCCTGTACCAGGTCTAGTATAGCCCCTTCCCTAGTTGGACTATTTACATATTGCTTCAAAAAAAAACATCCAGGACACTCTTAATAAACTCCACATCCATGCCCCTGGCACTAAGCGGCTCCCAGTCAATACATGGGAAGTTAAAATCACCTTCCACAACAACCCTGTTGAGAGGCCATGCCTCCACAACAATATCCAATACAGTTAAGCCCAGAGGATTTAACATTGAGTTCTCTAATTTCAAACTTCCGCCTGGGCACCCTACAGCCCAGAGGACTTAACATTGAGTTCTCTAATTTCAAATAACTTTCCCACCCATTCCCTGGCTCTCTTTCCAGCCCAGCCTCTTCCCTTCCATTCCATCTGCCATGTCTCCCCTTCCATTCCAGCTACCAACCAGATTCATCCCTCCCATCAACCAACTGGGTCGTACCTACTACCAGTGTCCACCCATCACCACCATTCCGCTACCTTCCCCCCCAACTTTATCTGTAGCTCCTCCTACCCCCACATCCAGTCCTGAAGAAGGGTAATACCTGAAACGTTGACTTCTCCTTTCCTGCAGATGCTGCCTGGTTTGCTGTGTTCTTCAATCCTCCTGGTTGTCTACATCCAATACAATATACCTGTTGGAGAGGGGAATGGCCACAGGGGACTGCTGCACTGCCTGTCCACATTTACTCGTCGTCCTGGTGGTCGCCCTGTTTGTGTAGCCCTTACTGGTGGTGTGACCAGCTAAACATACTATCCATGACATTGTCAGCCTCAGGGATACTCCAGCGTGGGAAATTAGGAACTGTAGCTGAACACACTTCCTGCATGATCACCGTGGGCACTGAAAATATCCCTGATTTCCCACATATTGCAGGAGGACCATTCCACAGGGCCATTTTGAACCTTATCAACTACGGACAATAATCCAGGAACTGATTACACAATCTTACCCAGTTGTCACCAATCTCAGGTCTCTCCCTCCCACTCCCTATTCCCAGCAGACTACAATACCAAAAATAAGCACTTTATCTCACTTGAACTGACTTCAGTCCAGGCCCTGCTCCTTATGTATTTATCCTGCTACTGCTGTTCAACGCCAGGTTTGCTTTGTTGTTGTTGTTGTTGTTGTTGTTGTTGTTGTTGCTCTCACTGACCTTCAAACAGATTAGTTTTTCTTCTTGAAATCCTTAGCTTGAAGTGTTCCTATCTGCAGTTCAGAACATTTTCATAAAATTGAAATGAGGTTGACATTCAGCAGGAATACCTGGAATCTGCCATTTGTACGTTGTCCATCTCCTTATCTGAGTTTCTGAGCTTTTGGTGCATACAGTCATAATTCAGCAGGAACTCCATTAAATATCACTCCTGATCGGGATTCAAAGAGTGGCTACATTAAAACCAATAGCTTCCAGTGAATATACTCAACAGGGTTCCTTCTAAATATTGCCAGAGGGATTGATTCATTTCAACTTGAATGAAATAATTTTCTTTGCCCAAGAGTGCACCATCCAACTGGAGCTGCATTTATATTAAAATATAGATGTTTCATGAAATAACTTCTAAATAGATTTATTTTTTACTACTTGTTTTTGGAAAATCTCATGTTGCTCTCAACGAACAGAATAGATTAGCTCCTTTGCATTGACAGCTTTGACACTGGTACCATTAGTGATAATTCTGTGATATAAAAAAGGTGCTATTGATACCTTCGCTAGCTTGAAATCATTTCAGTGTTTTGCCACACTCAGTAACCCACTTTGCAATGTCAGCAGTAAGAACTTCATTTCACTGGCCGTGGCAGCACATTCCCAAACCACGAGCTGTGGAGATTTGACACCCTCCTAAGTTAAAGAGTTTGGCTTTGTCTCACTTCAGCGACTTGAGTACTGGCATCAAAGCTGACACTCCGATGTGGTGTCGTCTTTCAGATGAGGTGATAAACCAAGGCTGTATCTCCTCTCACAGATGGCTCTGAAAGATCCTATGCAAAATTTCAAAGAGGAGTAAAGAAATTATCCAGGATTTTGGCCATTATTTATCCCCTAATCAACATCAATAGAATAGATGACAAGGTGCAGAGCTGGATGAACACAGCAGGCTAAGCAGCATCAGAGGAGCAGAAAGGCTGACGTTTCGGGCCTAGACCCTTCATCAGAAATGGGGGAGGGGAAGGGTGTTCTGAAATAAATAGGGAGAGAGGGGGAGGCAGATAGAAGATGGATAGAGGAGAGGATAGGTGGAGAGGAAACAAACAGGTCGAAGAGGCGGGGATGGAGCCAGTAAAGGTGAGTGTAGGTGGGGAGTTAGGGAGGGGGTAGGTCAAGGGGGCGGGATGAGGTTAGTAGGTAGGAGATGGGGGTGCGGCTTGAGGTGGGAGGAGGGGATAGGTGGGAGGAAGAACAGGTTAGGGAGGCAGGGACGAGCTGGGCTGGTTTTGGGATGCGGTAGGGGGAGGGGAGATTTTGAAGCTTGTGAAATCCACATTGATACCATTGGGCTGCAGGGTTCCCAAGCG
>NC_063353.1:27094894-27107903 GCF_021869965.1 Rhincodon typus | reverse complement strand
GTTTTTGTTCTTGATTTACAGCATCTGCAGTTCTTTCAGTTTTTATACAAAGCTTCAAGCTAAGTTTAAATAAATATGATGCTAAGATAGAGAAAGTAGAAAACCACAACTCAAATATTGACAAGAATACCAGTTGATCAACCACAGCAGGAAGACAGGAACTTCCTTGATGAAGTAGAAATTTTCACATACTTGACTATCATACACATGACTGCAACTGCAAGAAAGCTACAGAAATTTAGTCAAGCACAGAAAAATGATGATGGATGTATGAGGATATAGGAATATGGCCTTGGAGGATAGCCTCTATACATCCCAAGCAACCCCCTCCAAAAGCAGTATTTCAAACAATGTAGGCACCTTAGTATCATTGATGACCTATTAGTTTGCAACAAGAGGTAAATAATTTCCAGAGCCCTTTATTTTGACATCGTTCAAAAGATCCAAGCATTGGGGCTAGAACACAACATTTGGTATGGTAGCTCGGAATTTCAAGATTTTTGAAAAATATAGTCTCCAATTGTACCACCTGCTCTGTGTGCTGACAAGAACAGGGGGAAACACTTCTTTGTTTATTTCTAGGCCATAAGAACACCTTGGCATAGAATTGTTTGAGTTTTGAGGGAAGCTATAACTTATTAGCATAGATTACTATTCTTGCTGTATTCTTGAAATAAAACAGGTACATGGGCTTACTTCTGAATCCATCATCACCTTCCCTAAAGATATCTTCTTAGCACACTGCATTCCAGGTATTCTTATCACAGACAATGAACTGCACTTTGCAATGCGGTGTTGTTAAGAAAATGTTCACGATTGTAGGCTGCACGTGGCTGGTGTCCATGGATCATGCCTCAGATGTTGGTGATTGGTGTCCAACATGGAGGTCCTTTGGAGCAAATGGTGAGTTTAATCCAGCAAAAACCTGCAATGGTTTCCATGTTGAGTTTTTCTGATGACTTGTTTGTGCGGTGAATTTGGTAAGATCACAACTTTTAGTGAGTTGGACTGTTAACAAACCATTTAACAATCAGCAAAATGTGTCAGTTGGGAACTTGCTGCTCACTGGTCAGAATATTACCACACAGCCTAAGCAAAGGTGATGCGAATTGAAGGGGGAGTTGCTGTGAGATGATCTTGATGTCAAGATGACCATCTTACCTGAATCTTCCCATCATCTCAATGCAACCAATGTCACTCAGAGCCTGTAAGACTCCTCCCAACAGCTTTAACTAACCCTATTACTCTGCACACCATTACAAAATGGTCTAGTCCTGTGTGACCTCCTAATAAGTGGAGGCTAAAGACCCAACTCCCTTTTCTCTCACTCAGCCTGATGCAAAGTAAGGAAGGGAATGGGAGGAAAAACATTGGATAGGCCAAACCTACAAATTAATCTATAACTTGGGGCCCTTCACCTGCTGTAGCTGGAAGCTGGAGAAACAGTGCGGATCTGAGATGGCATCAGGAAGACACATTTATAGAAAAGATGCAACATCTGAGGCCAGAGCTCTTTGAAACTGGTAATGGGACTATTTGACGAAACAAGAGTGCATTGGTATAATAAGAAAAAATTATTTAGTAGGAAGGATGCTTAGGAAGAAAACAAGAGCAAACAACTTATGTTCTTCAATTATGTAAACAATGACTGTGACAGTAAATGCAAACTTGAAGAGAACAGATTCTCAATAACCTCGAAGGAAACTTTGAATGGGAGATGTGTCACACTGGTCATCTCTGTGAAACAGAGACTTCAGGGGTGATATAGAAGAATGTAAATACTGTTTAAAAGCAATGACTTGGAGAAGATGTATAGCAAATTGTTAACACTTGACTATGTAAAAAGAAAGCTATACCAATAATGTTGTAATAGATTACATAATAATGCACGGTCTCTAAAGAGAGAAACAATAGTCTAAACATTGTTCTAAGAGAATATAGTTGGTAGAATATTGTTAAGCAGTTACTTTGAAAATACCTTAGACTCAAACCACTTCTCTTTGATAAATTAGTGCAACAAACCTCCTCCAAGACAATCCACACAGCAATAGAGATGGTGGCCATCAAGTTTTATAATAGGACCTTTAATTTTATTGAACATGTGTTAACATTAAGATTGCACAATGAAAGAGAAGCTGGCCACATTAAGCTGTCATTCATGAAGAGGAAGAACTTCGTCTCAGAAGAGCTGTATGTTCTCAATTTATTGTACAAAGAACAGCACAGCACAGGAACATGCCCTTTGGCCCTCCATGCCTGCTTCAACACATTTTGCCCTTCCATATTTAAACTGTCTCCACTTACAGGGTCTGTATCTCTATATTCCCTTCTTATTCATGTATTCGTCCAGGTGCTTCTTGAATGCTGCTATTGTGTCTGCTTCCACCATCTCCTCTGGCAGCATGTTCCAGGCATTCATCAGTCTTTGTGTATAAAACTTGCCTCGCACATCTCTTTTAAACTCCCCTCCCCAACCTGTGTCCCTTTGTAATTGAAGACAATAAGGACTGCAGAGACTGGAAGCTAGATTCAAAAAATGTGGAGCTGGAAAAGCACAGGAGGTCAGACAGCATCCGAGGAGCAGGAAAGTCAAAGTTTCAGGCTGAAACCCTTTGTCAGGACCCTGATGAAGGGATTCAGCCCAAAACATTGACATTCCTACCCCTCGGATGTTGTCAGACCTGCAGTGCCTTTTCAGCTCTATATTCCCTAGTAAATGACCCCTCCACCCTGGGAAAAAGCCTCATATTTACCATTCTATCCATGTCATTCACAATCTTATAAAGTTCTATGAGGTCGCCCCTCAACCTCCTGCATTCCAGTGAAAACAAGGGTTCCGACCCGAAACGTCAGCTTTTCTGTTCCTCTGATGCTGCCTGGCCTACCGTGTTCCTCCAGCTCCACACTGTGTTATCCCAGTCTTGCCAACCTTTCTTCATAGCTAAATGAAGGCAACATCCTGTAAACCTTTTCTGTACCCTCTCCAAAGCATCCACGCCCTTCTGGTAGTGTGGTGACCAGAACTGTACACAATATTCCATGCATGGCTTAACTAAAGTTCTATAAAGCTGCAACATAACGTGCCTATCCTTATACTCGATGCCTCTTTCAATGAAGGCAAGCATGCCATAGGCCTTTTCTGCTGCCTTATCTACTAGCGCTGCCACCTTCAGCGACCTGTGGACCTGCGCACACAGATCTTTCTGCATATCAATACTCCTAAGTGTTCTGCCATTCTGCTACCTTACATGCCCTTCCAAAATGCATCATCTCACATTTGTCTGGATTAAACTTCATGTGACATTTTCTGCCCATGCCTCCAACTGATCTATATCCTGCTGTATCCTCTGACAATCCTCCTCATTGTCCACAACTCCATCAATCTTTGTATCATCTGCAATCTTACTAATTAGACCAACTATGTTTTCCTCCAAAACATTTATTTCGATCATGAATAGCAGAGGTCCCAGCACTGACCCCTGTGGAACACCATTAGTCACAGTCCTCCATTCCGAAAAGCATCCTTCCACCGCTACCCTCTGTCTCCTATGACTAAGTCAGTTTTCTATCCATCTTTCCAGCTCATCCTGATACCATGAGACTTCACCTTTTGTATCAGTCTGCTGTCAGGGACCTTGTCAAAGGCTTTACTGAAGTCCATGTAGACAACATCAACTGTTTTACCCTCATCAAGCATCTTCGTCACCTCCTCAAAAAGCTTGATCAAGTTAGTGAGCCACGACCTCCCCTACACAAAACCATGCAGTTTATTGCTAATCAGTCCATTTGCTTCTAAATGCTTACAGATCTTGCCCCTGAGAATCTTTTCCAGTAACCACGGAAATGAGGGTCACAGGCCTGTAATTATCCCTGTTATCATTTTTAAACAATGGGACAACATTAGCTGTTCTCCAGTCCCCTGGGATCTCATCCTTGACCAAAAAGGATACAAAGATGTCTGTCAATGCTCCAGCAATTTGTTCTCTTGCCTCCCTCAATATTCTGGGATAGACCCAATCAGGACCTGAGGATTTATCTATCTCGTATTGAAGATGTTGAGATATTTCTGTCTCAGCAGCAATTACACACAAAAAGATTACCATTCTAGTTTAGCAGGTGCTAAATGGGACAGGCTTTGAACAGGTCAGCAACTCAAGACTGGGCATCCGTAAAGCACTGTGCTATCAACAGCAACAGAACTGTACTCCAGCACAATCTTTAACCTCATGATCCAGCAAATCCTCCACTCAACCATTATGATCAAACCAAGAGATCAACCCTAGTTCAATGGGGGATGTAAGAGGGATTGTCAGGAGAAGCACCAGGCAAGCCCAAAAATGAAGTGTCAGTCTGGTGAAACTACTGATCAGGACCACTTGGGCCCTGACAACATTCCAGCAATAGTATTGAAGACTTGTGCTCCAAAACTTGCTGCTCCCCTAGCCAAGCTGTTCCAGTACAGTTATAACACTGGCATCTACCCAACAGTATGAAAATCTACCCAGATACATCCTGTAATAAAAATTAGATCTAAATCTAAAATTAAATCTAAACTGACCAGTTACCACCCCATCCGTCTACTCTTGATCATCAATAAAGTGATGGAGAAGGTGACATCAACAGCGCTATCAAACAGCACCTGCTCAGAAATAACCTGCTCAGTGATGCCCAGTTTGGGCTCCACCAGGGCCACTCAGCTCCTGACCTCATTACAGCCTTAGTTCAAACATTGACAAAAGAGCTGAATTCCAGGGGTGAGGTGAGAGTGACAGCCTTTGATATCAAGGCAGGATTCGACCAAGCATGGCATCAAGGACCCCTAGCAAAACTGGAATCAATGGGTATTGGAGTCATACCTGGCACATGGAAGATGGTCCTGGTTTATCACCTCAGCTCCAGGACATCTCTGCAGGAGTTCTTCGGGGTAGCGAATTAGGCCCAAACACTTTTAGCTGCTTCATCAATGACCTTCCTTCCATGATAAAGTCATAAATGAGGATGTTCACCAATCATTGCACAATGTTCAGCATCATTTAAGACTCCTCAGATACTGAAGCAGTCCATGTTTAAATGCAATAAGATCTGGACAATATCCAGGATTAGACTGACAAGTGTTAAGTAACATTTGCAGTAAACAAATACCAGACCATGACCATCTCCAACAAGAAACAATCTAACCACCGCCCCTTGACATTCAATGGTTTTACTATTACTGAAACCCCCACGATCAACATCCTGGGTGTTACCATTGACCAGAAAGTCAACTGGACTCACCACATAATTGCAGTGGCTACAAGAGCATCAGAAGCTAGGAATATTGCAGCGAGTAACTCATCTCCTGACTCCCCAGAGTCTGTCCACTATCTACAAGGCACAAATCAAGAGTGTGATGGAGCACTCCCCTCTTGCTTGGATGGGTGCAACTCCAACAACACTCAAGAAGCTTGACACCATCCAGCACAAAACAGCGTGAATGATTGGCGCCACATCCATAAACATCCACTTCCTCCGCCACTGTAGTAGCAGTGTGTACTATCTACAAGATGCACTGTAGAAATTCACCAAAGATCATTAAACTCCACCTTCCAAACTCATGACCACTTCCATCTAGAAGGACAAGGGCAGCAGATACATGGGAGCACCACCACCTGCAAGTTCCCCTCCAAGCCACTCACTATCTTGACTTGGAAATATATCGCTGTTCCTTCACTGTTGCTTGGTCAAACAGTAGAAATTAAAAAAAAAAAAAAGAAAGACAGCAGATGAGACAGGAGAAGCCCAAGGCTCAGGAGTCCGCACAGAGGCCTGCGAATCCGCTGCCATCTTGTTCAAAATGCATACATTCAAAATTATATTTTAAAAACAATAAAGTCCACCAAACACACTTTCAATAATTATTTTCCTGTGCCACATTATGTGAAGTAGATGCAAACAATTTTGAAAGGTCACCATTCAGAAGAAAATTAACACATGGCAAAGTTTGTTGGAAAATGTTAAAGTGAGTTTTTTGTGTCTATCCTTACCAAGGAACATAATACAAATATATACCATTCAAGTACAGTATGGATAAATATGTAGAGAAAAAAAAAGAGATAAATAAACAGGAAGAAAAGAAGCATGTAAGAAAGCATGTCAGAAATAGTCTATGGAAAAATGAGGTAGAAAGGTTTACATTTTGTCTCAGACATAACAGTCGGCTGGCTGACCTTGACTAACAAATGAAATATTATAACTCAACCAACAACCTTGAGACCAGAGCAGAGACAAATGTCAGATTGAAGCAAATCATCAGTGGAGCAGCCTGGAGGGAGATACCACTGTGTTCTCACAAGGGTCAAATGTTGCTTTTATGTTGATTATTTTTAGCAGAAAATAGAAGACCTCTACTCTGTATACGTAGACTACATAGCAATAAGACTCTTTATACTTCCATCTTCCAGTGAAGTATTTTGAAGGCTGTGTTATACACATTTTACAGAATATATTCACAGAACTGACTTCACAGAATGTCAAAATATGAAGAACTTTTGTTTTTAGTGCTGCTAATAGCATTATATTTAGACCCCGATCTATGAGTATCTGGATTTTATTAGACTGGAACCCTACAGAAGGCCCAACAGGCTGTGGGATTTTCTTGCTAAATTTTAACTTCCAAAGGCCAATTCTTTGCGACCCTCCATAAAAGTCTTTGACTCTGAACTAGAGTCTGAAACTTCAGACAGAGCATGGTCTAACTCTTGGATATGTACAGAAGTAACACTAATAACTCCCATTGACCTTCCAACTATCCTCCTGACCACACCAACCCCCAACTAACCATCTCTAGTTCTGAAAACTTGACTACGACTCTACCCTCCTGTCAGCTCACTTACCTCTCACCACATACATCTGAATGGTGCTATGTAATTGGTAGTCTTTTTTCCTTTCTTATTGCCTATTCCTACCTGTGGGTGGCACAGTGGCTCAGTAATCGGCACTGCTGCCTCACAGTGCCAGTGACCTGTGTTTGATTCCACCCTATTTATGTCTATTTATGTGGAGTTTGTGTAGTCTCCCCTTGTCTACATGGGTTTGCTCTGGTTTCCTCCCACAGTTGTAAACACATGCAGGTTGGGTGGATCAGCTACACTAAATTGCCCATGATGTGCAGGCTCGGTGGATTAGCCATGGTAAATGTGGGGTTACAGAGTAGGGGATTGGGTTTGGGAAGGATGCTTTTCGGAGGGATAGTGTGGGCTCGATGGGTTGAATGGTTTGTTTCCATGCTGTGGCGATTCTATTAAAAAAAACCTTGAAATCTTTTGCCAAAAACCTTTTGCTGATGGTTTTGGCAAAATTGCCTTGGCATGTACCTGAATCAGGAAGGAGTCTATTTATGTGATGTCGCAGAACGATGATTTAATTTTCCGTGACATAGTGTCTGCTATTGTATCCACAAATGCATGCACAACACAATGGTCTGAAAATAGATATGCCCGAGGTTCACCTGTTAATCAGCCTTGGGCCTCATTTACATGAAAATGATGAGCTGTCGGCTCTTCCAAAGCATCCCTAGGCAGTTCACTGGTGACTTACATCGTATTTAAAGTTCAAATATGGTGTCATAAGCCGAGACCGTTGGGCTGGTCCATAGAGTTTAGTAGATGATCAGGAGAGGCTGGATGGGGCCTAACAACAGTCATTGACACTCTTGCACCACATGGCTCCATTTATGAAGTTTGATGTTTGCTTTGACTATGAAAGTGTTCTCCTAATTTTGCCATCAGCCCCCGATGTTAGTAAGGAGGAATTTGCAGGATTGACAGGTCCTACTTAAGCAGACCCGGTCCCTTCCCCCTCCCCATTTCTGAAGAAGGGTCCCGACCCGAAACATCAGCATTCCTGTTCCTATGATGCTGCCTGACCTGCTGTGTTGCTCCAGTTCCACACTGTATTGAGATTGCCTTGTTATTTCCAGTGGCTAAACTACTGAGTAGTGTTGACAGGCGGTTTGTCCACTTTCATTCTTTTGTTGAGACATTTTAAGGGTTAGATACAACTGAGGGGCTTGTTTGTTCATTTCAGAGGCCATTTAAGAGTCTGTCACATTGCTGTAAGTCTGGAGTCACATGTAGGTCAGACCAGGTAAGGATGGCAGATTCCCTTCCCTAAAGGACAACAGTGAACCAGACTTTTTTTAAAACAATCAACAAATGCTTCATAGTCATCATTAGACTTCTAATTCCAGATTTTTAAAATTTAAAGTATCACCATCTGCTGTGGCGTGATTCAAACCTGCAATTTATGCATTATGCCTGTACAGCATCAACCGATTTCTTTTACTTTAATGTTAGGATATGTAAACTGCTGAGGCATACAGCTTGAAAATGTTAATTCAAGCAGGCCACTCAGACCTCCACTAGTTTACGTGTACATGATTATGTAACTGGCATCTGCAGTCCATCAAGATATTTACATATCTTGCAGACATTACCGTAAATTTTCTACTCTATTGCGACTAAAAGCAGTGAAATTTCACTGGAAGAAAGAAAGTAACAGATTGTTCATTTGCACTTGGGTAGAGCAGATACAACTTCATGTGGGAAGCATTCCTTATTAAAGTTAAACCTTGGATTGATGTAATTAATGTTTGTCAGCAACAAAGTCCTCAAAAATTTACTTAAACATTTCTCCATGGCAAAGCAAGGAGTTGTTTACTTTGTAATCCTTGGAAAAATTTCAAGCTTTTTTTCTGCTCTTCAGCAGTGAAAAATTTTTGCAATTCATCTTATGAATCATTATCAAATGGCAAGACATACTAAAAGTGAACAAATTTTAATAATCCTTTCAGCATTACTGACACCATTAACTATGACTAGGCTTGACAGACTTGCATTGATAGCAGGGGGCTTTGGTATTAGTTTCTGTGAAGTGGTGTTTTCAAAGGCTCTGCTTACTATCAATTGCCAACGGCCAGATGGTGTTGCAAATACATTGTGCTCACAATATTTAATTTTACTATTTCAAAACCACAGAGAATGAACGCATAGAGCTTCGCAAATCAAACTGTCCAGAGGCTGTTCCCATGCAAATCAGTAGATAAATTGATAGTGTGGTTGATAAGGACCATAGCTAGATCAGGCACATATAATGCTGTAACTGGACTAAAAGGCCTCTCACACCTAAAATAAACAAACATCAAAAGTCATACTAGAAAGTAGTTAGTATTGGCTAGAAGCTGCAATATTAGGTATGATACATCAACACCAGTGCAAGAAGTATAAGGATACCTCAGTTCCCAGCAATGTTCAGAAGGCAGCCTTTGCATTTTCTGTTACCTTTGGGGAAACCACCTAGAAGGTGTCCAAAAATAGAGTGGAAAGTGAGATGTCAAACTGGTGAAGTTACACAGCTGAACTATTTGAGTTCCAAACAGAGGCAGCAACATGCAATATACAGCCCTAAGCAATCCTGCAACTAATGGATCAGATCTAAGCTCAGTAGTCCTTTCACACCCAGTTATGAATGGTGCTGGACAAGTAAACAACTAAGAGAAGGAGCATGTTCCAGAAAAGTTCCTGTACTCAATGATGGGGAGCTCAGCACATCAGTACAGAAATCAATACTGATGCATTTGCAGCCATCTTCAGTCAGAACTGCTGAGTGGACGATTCACCTTTGCCTCCACTTGGGATCCCAACATGACAGATGTCAGTCTTCAATGAGTTAATGTGTTATCAAGAAATAGCTGGAGGTACTGGATACTGACAGAGCTATGGTTCAATATTTTGGCAATAATACTGAAGACTTGTGTTCCAGAACTAGCTGTGACCAAGCCAAGCTGTTCCAGTAAAATTACAACACTGACATTGACTCAACAATGTGGAAAATTCCTTATGTATGTTTTGTCCACAAACATCAGGACAAATCCAACCCAGTTACCACCCATCAGCCTACTGTTGATAGTTAACAAAATGATGGAAGGAGTCATCACCAACAGTGCCGAAACGTCTGTGGAACAACAAACCAGCTCGGCGAGCCAACCAACCTCAACACCCACAACCCGAGCTACAGATCTACTCCAAAACCTTAGAAGCAGCACTTACTCAGCAATTACCTGCTCACTAACGCATGGTTTGGATTTTACCTGGGCTGCTCAGCTCCTTGACTTCCTTTCAAACTTCATCTGAACATGAATTCCACAAGCGAGGGAAGAGTGACTACTCTTCACATCAAGGTGGCATTTTACCAAGTATGGTATCAAGGAGCCCTAGCAAATAGCATATAGGGGAGACAATGGCCTAGTGGTTTTATCAGTAGACTATTAGTCCAGGAACTCAGTGAATGTTCAGAGATGTGAGTTCAAATCCTGCCATGGCAGATGGAAAAATTTGAATTCAATAAATAATCTGGAATTAAGGGTCTAATGATGACCATGGAAACACCCATCTGGTTCATGAATGTCTTTTAGGGAAGGAAATATGCCACCCTTTTTCTGGTCTGGCCTCCATATAACTCCAGACCTACAGTAATGTGGTTGACTCTTAACTGCCCTCTGGGCAATTAGGGATGGGCAACAAATGCCAGCCTAGCCAGAGGCACCCACATCCTATGAATGAATTTTTAAAAAATGGAAACATTGAGGGAAAACTCTTCATTGGTTGGAATCACACGTACTACAAAGGAAAATGACTATGTTTTTCGGAGGTCAATTTTCTCATTTCCAAGACATTTCTGCAGGATTCTTCAGGGTAGTGTCCCAGATCCATGCATTTTTTTTATTCACTAGAGGGTATGTGGGCATCACTGGCTGGTCCAACATTTATTTCTATCCCTAGTTATCCTTGAGAAGGTGGTGGTGAGCTGTCTTCTTAAACTGATGTAATCCATTTGAAGTAGGTAGACCTACAATGCCATTAAGGAAGGACTTCTAAGATTTTTATCTAATGACATTGAATGAGCATGATATATTTCCAAGTCAAGATGGTGAGTGTCTTGAAGGGGGCTTGCAGGTGATGGTGTTTCCATGCATTTGTTGCCCTTCTCCTGTTTGATGGAAGCGATTGTGGTTTGGAAGCTGCTGTCTAAGGAGCCCCGATGAATTTCAGCAGTGCATTGTGAAGAAGTTACACATTGCTGCTACTGAGCATTGGTAGTGGAGGGAATGGATGCTTGTGGATGTGATGCCAACCAAGCAGGCCATCTTGTCCTGAATGGTGTCAAGCTTCTTGAGTGGCTGCACCCAACAAGACAAGTGGTAGGTCATGCATTACATTCCTGACTTGTGCCTTTTGATGGTGGACAGGCTTTGGGGAGATGGGAGGTGAGTTCCTCACTGCAGAACTCCCAGTCTCTGACCTGCTGTTGCAGCCACTGTATTCATATGGCTAGTCCAGTTTAAGTTTTGATCAATTGTAAACCTCAGAATGATCATAGTAGGGGATTTTGTGATGGTTATGGCATTGAATGTCAAGGGCAATGATTAGATTTTCTGCAGATTGCCTGGCACTTGTGTGGCACAGATGTTACTTGCCACTTGTCAGCCCAAAGTTAGATACTTTCCAGGTCTTGCTGCATATGAACTGCAAGATTGTAAGCCCAGAGACAGAGGAGCAGAATTAAGCCCATCAAGTCTGCTCTGTCATTCTATCATGGCTGATATATTTCTCAATCCCATTCTCTTGCCTTCTACCTGTAACCCTTGATTCTCTTAGCAACCAAGAACCTCTGTTGCAAATACACTCAATGATTCCACAGCCTTCTGCTGCAATGAGTTCCACAGATTAACCACCCTCTGGCTGAAGAAATTCCTCCTCACTTCAATTCTAAAAGGTGGTCCCTTTATTCTGAAGCTGTGCCCTCTGGTCCTGGTCTCCCCTGGAGGAAATATCTTCTCCATGTCCACACTATCCAGGCCTCTGAGTATTATGTGAGTTTGAGAGAGATCCCCTTCATCCTTCTAAATTCCATTGACTACAGACTACAGAATAAGGTAGCCGCTGAGCCAATTATCAGCATTTGTGGTAGATAATATAATATACAGGACATTGTTAGTGCTGTAGTGAATGGTGTTATAATACAAAGTATTATGCATTCATATAAGTCTCTTCCCATTTGTCCCTACCTTGATCAACCTCTGTATTTACCTCTTTCTCTACTCCTAATCTCCTGCCACTTGGACCATGATTTTTGTCACCTATCCTCATTTCTCGTTATATGGTTTAGTGTATTTTTTTCGTAATTGTTAAAGCAATCGAGGAGAGATGAATTCGTTTCCCTCTTCTCACCCTCCTCCATTGGCCACAACAAAGGTTGAAGTTACTTTTAGTGTGAGGCTATACCTCCCTCTATTAAAATGTAGTTACCCAATGTTTGTTGCATTAATAAGAGCCAATCACAAGGTTTTCTTAAGTGAAAGAGCAGTTTGTGATCTGCCAAATATAAAAGAACCATGTCATGCATATGGACACAGGTTTAAATTGAAAACGGGCTGTGTCTAGTTCAAAAGGAAGATGAAAAGAACAGAGAATTTAACATCTTCAGTATGTCCTTAGGAGATGTAAGGTTAGTTATATAAGTTTTGCTTTCAATCCTCAGGAGCAGCAAATATTTCAACTGGCCTTCGAATTTTTGTTTGATCTGATATTTAGTTTTAATCAAATTCTGTGACCAGGCAAATTTCGTCCTTGAGATGCCAAAACAGAGTGAGAGCTTTGCAGTTCTGCAGTCAAAAATCCAATTCCCTTGCTCTGACAAAACACTCACCTGAATTACTATCTGCTTTGTGTATTATGTCAGCAGAAGTTATGTTTCTTTAGCACAAAAACAGAAGTTGCTGGTAAAGCTCAGTAGGTCTGATAGCATCTGTGAAGGGAAATCAGAGTTAACGTTTCGGGTCCAATGGCCCTTCCTCAGAACAGCTGAGCTCTTCTAGCAACTTCTGTTTTTGTTTCTGATTTACAGCACCCGCATTTCTTTCAGTTTTACTCTATTATAATAATATAAAAAAAGCATTTGATACAAGTTTATT
>NC_063353.1:27087413-27094884 GCF_021869965.1 Rhincodon typus | reverse complement strand
TTACTCTATTATAATAATATAAAAAAAGCATTTGATACAAGTTTATTCAGCACTTGTTTGATAATGTTATTTAATATCTCATTGGTATCTCAGATGTGAAATTTTTTGGGGACTCTATTAGCTGGCTTATAAGATATATTGTACACATAAGGTGTTGGTTAGGATTGGAATTATTGGCAATCAACTAATTATCTTGAGTGGTGTTACAATTTTTAGAAGGGATTTTGTAAACAGATAGAGAACTCAATCATTTAGAAAATAACTCACAGGCCATGGGTAAGAATATAAATTAGTTTCCAGATGGTTCTTGGATTTGACTATTCTGTATTTGCAATGCATGATGACATCAACAGCACAGGTTCAATTCTCCAACTGGCTGAGAGTTCACATGAAGATCCCACCTTTGCGGTGATGCCTAAGACATGGTGAACCTCAAGTTTAACTCAACACCAATCATCTCGCTCCTGTGGTCCTCTGGAATTATGGAGATTTCCACTTTCACCTCACAATCTAAGTTAAGTGCAGTACTAAAGCAACACAAATTATATGTATTTCACCACAGTACAAGATTTTGATAGAAAAACGTCAGAAATATATGTAATAGATATGCTCTAGACATGACATTTTGAAGAAGAGCATTGAAGGTTTTATTAACGAACTCTTTGAAACCTATTTTCTATTCAACCTGCTCAGCAATGTTACTACACACCTTTGGAACAGGTGTGACTTTAACCAAGTCCTCCTGACTCAAAGGTAGGGACATTACCACTGCTACACAACAGCGTCCCCCACTTTAACTAATCTTTTGATAAGATGTAGAGACTTTCAAAATTATCCTCAATCTTCATTGTACTTTACAAAGAAAAGTACACATTTAAACAAAGGCACTGCAAATTTAATTTAATTAATTTACTAATTTAATTACTATATTTAATCATTGAATTGAATTAGCTTTATTGCCACATGTACTCACATGAATACAGTGAAAAGTTTACAGTCATCATTTGCGGAGCCATTTTAGGTACAAAGGTTCTTGAATACAAATTCATAGGAAAAAAACTAGAAAAATAAAGAAATAAAAAGTCCAGCATTACAGACCTTCAAAAGTACAAAATCACAGCGATAATTTAGAAAGATGAACAATTAAAAAGTTTAAAATAACAGGCCTTCTACGACAGTAAAGTTAAAAAATAAGAAATTAGTCCACTTCAATACTCAGGGCTGGGGGATTTGAACCCCACCCCCACTGTTGGAATCCTGGGTTAGATCCCACGATGCTGAAGAAATGTCGAAGGAGTTCAAGACTGATGCTGTAGCCTCCACAAGGACACTCAGAACGACGCTGATAAAAACCACCTCTAAAGCTACTGAAAAGGAGTCCCAGGCCAGTCATTGGAATTCCAGGCCCACCAGGACACAGCCATGAGGAACGACCGGATCCACACTGCATCATCTGCTGCAGCAGCCCTTCAGAGACTGCTTCATTATCCGAAGCCACCAAAAGAAGATAAGGTAAACTTAATGCTGGAAAAAAAAAGATACGAAAGGATGCTGCAGGCCTGGTAGTAGAAGCAGACCGGCTAGGAGCCCGAACACTTCCTACTCTGCTGCTGCTATCTTGATAACATTGTTTAATAGTGTGGCACTTAGATATTGCACAAAAGAGAGAGAGAAGTTGACTCTAATTGATGTGAACAGCAGAAGTAAATGTTATTCTGTATTAGTCATAATGTTGGCAAAAGCCCATTCTCTGGCCCAAGAGACTGTTTATGCCGTTGTCTGGATTTGGTCTCCATCTGACCATGCATTTGTGTAAATGACAGGAGGTAAAATATTAACACTTTACCAGTATTCATTGGCTGCTGTGGAACCAGTTGGGCCAAATGGCTAGCTTTTATTCTGTAAATTCTATGTACGTAGTTAATTTACTAAAATTAACCCTTTAAGCAGGGCTAAAATTGTAAGGACTGGCTCTCTAATTTCTCTTATTTAGAAAATTATTCAATATGCTCTTTTAGTAAAGATTCAGCAATTATTTTCACACATGTTATGTGAGCTTGACTTTGATAATTTTGTAGTTAGCTGTAGTGCTAACTGTGTTTCCTGTAATGAATTTACATTGTTTTCTCTTGTTCCCAATTTTTTTAGTGCTAACCTGATTAGAACTAATATAATTGTGGCAAACACAGCCCCTTGGGTTAGAGACAATGTATAAAAATAGTAATTTATTTCACTTGTGACCCAACCATGGTAGATTACTGTAGTTGTTCAGTTCTGAACTGTGATCCATAGCTGTGCAAAATGATGATTTAGAACATTAGGGGCATTAAGCATCTGAGTAATAAAACCTCTGAGCTTAAAGTTCCATTTCCTTTTTTGATTTAAAATCGGGAAGATAAATTTCAGATGAGAAATAACTTACCTTGTTGATGCTGAGTACAGTTGATTTAAAACAAGTTACATTTTAGAATAGATTTAACTGCAACAATCTTAAGGATCTGTTTTGATTAACGCTTGAGGTGCATTGGACCCCTTAAGCTATTTAATCAACTGAAGAGAGATGCTTATGGTCATTTATGGACAATGGCTAATAATTTTAAATTTGTGTTTCATTACAGCATGGTACTCACATTTACATTGCAATGGGAGATTCTTTTACTTTTCCACCTTTCAGATTTATATTGCAGGGCGATTGGGGAATTAAGTTATTTTGTTGCTCATGGAAATTCTAGGATCTCTGTGATAAAGCATTAACTGCTGCATGTTCTAATGTGTTTGCTGAAATCTAAATAAAGCCTAAGGTGATGCCTGACAGCGGCAAATGAAAGAGAGAAGTTAGGTATCCAACAGTGACAAAATCACCACCGAGCAGCTTGTTGGGGTAGAACCATTTAACAGATTTTTTTTGCAGCTATTTGGAAAATCTTGAATGTCACATCAGCCAAGGTGCCTCTATATTTGTGTTCAGAATAGTTAATAGCAAATGTGCTCTGTAGCTAGTACTGCCATTGGTAAGCTGTCTATATAGAAACTCCACCGTTTTGTTTGTCTCTAATATCAATAAGATGCTGTATAACAACATAGCCAAGGTTAACCAGTTGCTGATCAGCCCAAGTACTCTTAACCTAATAAAATGAAAAGTTGCCCTAGAAGTGGATCCCTTTCCCCGAAGCATGTCCAACAAAAACAGGTAGATGCAGAGGACTACAGAGGAGTGCTGTAAATGAGGGTATTATAACTTAAATTTTAACATCAAATGTAGCAATGCCATCAATGCCATGATATTGTACTATTAGTTTATTTGCTGAGGTGAATTATCTTCAGAAGAAGACATAATTAAGCCCTTTGTAATCCATCCAGGTCTTCCTGAACTAATTCCAGTTCTTTGGGAAATCATTCCGTCTTGTTGCTTCTCTATTTCTTTATGGTGTCAGCTGGTAGCATTCTTACCTGATTCAGAAGGTTGTGGGGTCAAGTAACATTTTACAAACCTGAATGCAACATCAAAGCTGATACTCACATGAAGTAAAGAAGATGCTGGGTTTTGGATGATAAACCGACGCCTTTTCTGTTCATTAAATGGATGCAAAAGATTCCATGGAACTATTTTAAAGCTGAGCAGGGCAGTTATCTATGGTGCCCTTACCAATATTAAAGTCAAAGAATCCCTACAGTCCAGAATTAGGCCATTTGGCCCATTGAGTCTGCACTGACCCTCCAAAGAACATCTCAACCTATAACCCCACATGGCTAATCCACACATTGCTGGACACTATGGGATTTATTTTTAGCCTGACCAATCCACCCAACCTGCACAGCTTTGGACTGTGGGAAGAAATCCACACAGACAGAGGATGAATGTGCAACTTCCATAACAGACAGTCTACTAAGGCTGGAATTGAACCCAAGTCCCTGGCGCTATGAAGCAGCAGTGCTAGCCACTGTGTATCCTCTAAACTCTCAAAAATCAGAATACCTTGTCATTATCACAGCCCTGTCTGTGGGAACTTGCTGTGAGCAAACTGATTACCTTATTTCCTACAATGGAACAGTGACTACAGTTTAAAAACTATCACATTGGCTATAAAATGTTTCAGGCACTTCTGATGTTCATGAAAAGGTATTACATAAATGCAAGTCTTTTTATCTTTCTGTTGCTATTGGGTGGCAGTACAAACCAAATCAGGTCTTCAAATGCTGGTGGGTCCTTTTAGATTGTGTACTTGTTTTCCTCAAATTATAAATTTACTGTACAAACTTAGTGAAAAACTGCTTAAAAACAAAATTTAGCCCAAAAGGCACCTGCATAATAAATTCCAATGTCATCAACACAGTGATAAGGACGTGTTGCTTGGGGAAGATTTGACTTAATTTTAGTTTTATTTCAGTAGGGCTGTTAGCGTGAAGACTGATTTATTATGTTTCTTTACTTTATTTAGGGTGTTTTACCCTCAAAGAATTTTATGCTCCACTGTGAATTAAACTAAGATGGGCTTTGTCTTATTTGTAAAAAATACAAGAGGAAATAAATTGCTATGAAATTATGAAATACTGTGCTTCTTTCCTCCAATTTTTCTTCTCCTTTGTTCAAAACGTTCATTAGGGTAGCACATGTGCCAGTTCCCATGTGTTACCTCACCAATTTATAATTCTTTGTGTGTGATTTTGGGAATGGGGTCTGCATGGGAGACAACCATTGTAACAAAGCTGAATCCTGTCTATACTCGATGCCTGCACAGTTGCCAGCCAGAATCAACAGATGATGATCAAAACCCAGAATCATGAATGATCTATCTTTGCCTGATCCAGGGATGTGGAAACTGATTGTATGGCCTTCACTCTGGTCCCTAATAAATTCATATTCTATGAGCATAACCAAGAGTTTAATATGCAACCATGTGAGAAAGGAAACAAAAGTAAGCTTTAGCCCCTTGAGCCTGTCATGTAGTAAAATCACGGCTAATCTTTTTTACTTCAACTTTACTTTTCTGCTCTATCCTAATATGCTTTGATTCCTTTAATAACCTAGAAAATTGAACCCATTGAGCCCATGGGATGCTCCTGGTCTCTATGCCAATGTTCCACACCATACATTACACTTAAACACTAGTGCTTTTTTTAGGAGCAAAATCATATATTTTAATTTACCCCAATGTGGGATGGGGTCTGGTGGCATTTATATCCTATTATTTTCTTTGTGTTTCATTTTTTTTGTAGCAGCAGATTAAGTACTGCAGACATGAAAATCATTGGATTCTCTGTTGCCAGATCTCTGAAATACATGGTTATCACTGTCTGCGCTCCCCCAAATTCCTGGGCCCTGATCGTATGAACTGCATGAGTGATTCTCTGCTCAGCAGCTCCCACATCTGAAGCAAAGAAGACTTCAACTTGTGACATATGATAGTTTCCAGTGTGCAGTGCAACAGTCCCACTATTACTATTGTGAAACTAAAATTTATTTAAATACCACAACTGATTAACACTGAATGCAAAAATATCCCTGACTTCATAGATCAAATATTTATCTATGTCCTTCCAATTTCTCACGCAGATTGAAATTTAAATTAGTTTTGTGACAAATTATTGAACTATGCCATTTGAAAGCATCAACTGTGTTATTTCTGTTTATAAAGTAGGATGGAAAAAAAACATTCCCATTTCCACAGCTGCATAAGTTATGTAAATAAGAGAAATTTGGAAGTAAAAGCAGGATGCAACTATAGAATGATGGATACTTAGGAAAGACACAGGTTTTTGCTTAATTTGAAAGTCCTTTCTGTGTCATCGCAGTGCAGTCAAAACAGTGACTGAAACCATCGTAGCTCAACTTTGATTTCACTTTTTTAGTGATTTATTTCATAAGTTAACAGTGAAGAGTGTGGTGCCCTTGCAGTGATAGAAATAAGGCTCAAAGAAATGGAGTTTTAACATGTTGTCAAGACCCCAGACAAGTTTCCCTAATTTGTTACAGTTCCACACTATAGTGCCCCCAGGCTCCCTTTCTTTATTCATCTACCTTGTCAGCTGGTTGCAACAAGGTTAATTTAAAATATATGCTTTCCCTGTGGATACCTTTCTCCCAGAGCCAAATGAACTTATATTTAAAAGGGAGCCAATTTAACTAGGCTTTCTTGACTTAAAGAAAAAGTGTTTATTCTTTACTAATCATGTGAAGAACTAATAACACAACAGACACACACAGGATTAGAAATAAGAGGTCAGTCCAAAAGTTGAAAAGTTTTTTAAAAAAGCTCCTGTCTTTGAATTGCTCATGAAGCAGTTGAATGTTGTGCCCAATGGAGGTTACCAGTGATGTCAATGCTGGTAATTAGCAGACGATTTCATGATCCTTGCTTTGCAGATTGGCTGATTTAGTAGTTCCAATGTCTGGTTACTAGCTAACTATCTTGTAGCATTCAGAATAACAGCGGATCTGTAGCTGTAACACAGAGGTGACTAGGGAATAGTTCTTTGACCATGACTTTCACATATAAATGCTTGAAGGCTGATATGTACAAAAATGTTCAGTCAATTCAGAGAACAGACCCACTAGCACACTCCAGTTTAATTGAAATTGGCATTTTAACCCCTGTCGTTGTGTATTCTTCAAAGGGAAAAGCCCAACAAATGTCTGTAGCTTGGAACATAACTGGTCACCCTGCTATAGGAAGAATGTTATTAAATTGGAGTTAATAAAATAGGCTGGATAGGCTGGGACTTTTTTCACTGGAGCTTAGGAGGTTGAGAGGTGACCTTATATAGGTTTATAAATTCATGAGGGGTATAGATAAGGTGAATAGCAAGAATCCTTTCCCAAGGGTGTGGGATTTCAAAACTAGGGGGCATATTTTTAAGGTGTGAGGGGAAAGTTTTAAAAGGGCATGAGGGGTAACTTTTTTCACACAGAGAGTGATTCTCGAGTGGAAAGAACTTCCAGAGGAAGTGGTGGATGTAGGTACAGTTACAACATTTAAAAGACATTTGGATAAGTACATGAATAAGAAAGGTTTGGAGGAACATGGGCCAGATGCAGGCAAGTGGGACTAGTTTAGTTTGGGAACTTGGTCGGCTTGGATTATTTGGACTGAAGGGTGTACTTCCATGCTGTATGACCCTATGACTCTGTCCTGTGGATGGTGTACACTGCTGCTACTGTGCGTCAGTGGTGGAGGACATGATTGTTTATGGATGTGGTACATTCTGTGATTGTCTCTTAAACTGATCTCAACGTTGGAGACACTGGCCTGGTAAATGCAACATTTTATATCACTTAATCACTGATGTAACTCAATGATTGATACCATAGCCTAACACATCACCACCCCCCCCACACTTAGCCACAAACCCTTAATACCCTCCTGACCCAACTAACCTTCCCCTCGACCAGATTCATAGTATGCAAACTTGGTGATAGCCTTCAATACGACTCCCCCCTACCCTAGATAACAAGGTGTAGAGCTGGATGAAC
>NC_063353.1:27052504-27087013 GCF_021869965.1 Rhincodon typus | reverse complement strand
AAGGGTCTAGGCCCGAAACGTCAGCCTTCCTGCTCCTCTGATGCTGCTTGGCCTGCTGTGTTCATCCAGCTCTGCACTTTGTTATCTCAGATTCTCCAGCATCTGCAGTTCCTACTATCTCCCCGTTACGCTGTCTGATTACCCAAACCTCCAACCTAACTTGAACCGTTTAACAAGCACTAGACCTGATTTCCCAACTCCCTGACTTGATCGCGATGTTACCCCACCTCAACCCCTCAGCCCTTGATCAAAAGAGGCCACCTGCTGACATAACTACTTCCATCCCATTGTCCACTCCTTCACCCACTCAATCAGTGACCTATCCCAACCATTTACAACACTTACCGGCTCATCCATCCACTTACTCATTTCACTCATCATGTCACTTACTCATTCACCTATCCACTCACTCAGACTATGACACTCAGTAACTCACTCAGTGGAAGGCATGGGATCTTTGAAATCTTACCTGAATATGGTAGTTGATGTCGTAAAGTGAGGTGCTCGGTGGGTGTAAATTCTCTGCTGCTTCACTTTGCCAGTATTTTCCCTGGATGGCTGCACCAAAACTTTCTTATTCCAGTCAAAATTCAAGGTGCAAAGTGGAAATGCAAAAAAAAGGTAAGCTATAACGGTCTGTGCTGTCAGAAGGGATGTGTGCAACATCACTGTGGATCAGAGGATCTGGCCCATTTCCTCCTATGACAACTGTGAAGTTACAAATCTTGTAATTTAACTAAATTTTAACTTGGGCAACAGTTGCATTGATTTCCTTCAAACAAGTCCTTGTCACATTCAAAACTATTGGAGAGAGCCAAACTGCATTGAACACTACCTGTGACACAAAAATAAGTTGGACCAATGCCTTGTTAGAAACAAGCTGTTGAATTAATCAACATCTCAGACATTCATGTGATTGAGAGGATTCTTGTGGCACAGTGGTAGTGTCCCTACTTCTGAGTCAGGTGTCCCTGGTTCAAATCCCACCTGCTCCAGAGATGTTTAATAACATCACTGAGCAGATTGATTAGAAAGCATTTAAAATACCCTTCATACTCCAGGGTGATCTGCACATTTCTAACTTTCACCCTGTTTTATGCATTGCCTTTAAAACAAAATTCTAAGAAATTATGGCAGCACCTTTATCTTTACAGCAACACAATTAACATCAGTAACTTGTATTTCTATGGCATATTTAGCATTAAAAAATGTCTCATAGGACTTCACTGAACATTAAGGAAAGAAATTGATGCTGAGCCAGGGATGAGCTGTAGAATGGGTGATGATAAGCTTGATTAGGTTGGTGGACTTTAAAGGAGGAACTTGAAGATGAGAAGGAAGGTGGACAGACAGAGCATTTGAGGGGTGGAATTCCACATCTGCAACCAAGGCAGGTGTAGCTCTGGAAACCAGTAATAGAACACAGAAACTGAAGAATGCAAGACACCTAGAGAAAGAATGTGGGAGGGTGGATTGTGGGATTGAAGGGGATTCAATATTTCGGTTGTGTAAGACGAGGAGAGGATTTCAAAACAGAACTAGAATTTTAAAGTTGTTGTGTTGGGCCACTACGCAAGGGAAAGGAAAGCAAGTCATATATTTGGCATTCACTGCCTACTGTTCAACCATTCACTTTAATGAGACTAAAATTGTGATTAATGAATAATGAATCTGTAAGTCATGCTGAACAATTAGAAAACTCCAAATAATATTGGAATATTTATTCATTGGAGTGTGTCTGAATAAATTAGGTATTGGATCATTGCTTTTTATGTTGATTTTGTGCATAAATACAAACATCTTTTCAGAACACAGCTGCATATGACCTAAGTGGGACTGTCACAAGAAAATTATAGGAAAATGATAACCTATTTTTAGGCTGCTTGTAATTAGTTCCTAGCAATCCAGCTTCTTATAATCAGAAAAAAAAATGGATAAAGACATGTTTCCTTTATCACTTTCAGGCTCTACATCCAAAGCATATCCACAGGAATGATTTATCTGAATTGCCAGATTGCAATAAAGCTGAGAAACCAAGGCTTCCAAAATGAAAGACAAAATTAGTTTTCCACATCTGTTCATCTTCTCCGTATACTGACAGATAGACAGATTGTGGGTCATATTGTGTCTGCTCTTTCCCTGACCATCTAAAGGTTAGCCAAGAACGTTAGTTGTCTACTTGATAAGACTGCAACATCTGTACAAATTAGACCAGGCCTTCCTAAAGTAGGGCAGGACCCCAAGTAGTTTTACAAGGTGAAATTTTGGTGTTGTGAGTTCCAAGGCAATGATGGCCACTGTGGATCTCTGCTTTGAGTTTTAACAAGGGCATGCTGCACTAACTGAGAATCTCCGACTTATGCGGAAACCCCCTTGCTCTCACTGGTCTGCCACCCTTCTCACAGTTCTCACATACAGATTGCAACAATTTTCAACCTTCAATATAGAGGTTGCAGTAAGAAGACATTTGGGAAGCTCTGAAACAGACTCCAATTTGAATCACCAGACAATGGACCTTTTGCTTGGTACATCCTGAAATTGACTGCTTGACAACCTACCTCAATTATTTTGCACAAATGTCAGGTTCTCAATATTAACTGGTGTGCCTAGGATAGAAACAGAGTAGATGCTTCAGACAGAGAGAAAGAAAGAGAGAGAGAGAGAGAATTCGTCTAAACTAAAGTCATACATATGTCACCAATTCCGGAAACAAATTGGCTTCACTCTCATGTCCTCTTGCTGTGGAATGGTATCACTCTGTTGGGATGAGTACTAATTCTTCCCTATTTGCAAGATGAGAATTGTCCCCAGTAGCACTAATTGATGTGTAATTTAAATGCTTCCAGTAGCACTAATTGATGTGTAATTTAAATGCCATGCTGTCCATGATCAAACTAATGAAATGTACATCAATTTTGGAATATACTGGAAGGATCGCTAGTGGCAGTGCTCAAAGTAAACCTGGAACATGGGGCTGTTTGATGGTGGGTGGTGAGCACTGCTTGCAAAGGGGGTGGGTGTGAACACAGGAGCTCTATCGGGGACTGGAGGGGTTTGTTGTGGTAATGTAAAAACCGCTATGGCTATTATAGCCTTAACTTACAAGCATATGCTAGACATTCATGTGTAAAAATACACCAATGTCTTGCCCCAACACAGCCAGAACAACAATTTATAGTTTTAATTCTCACATTCCATTACAATTTTTCACAGTTCACTTGTCACTGACTATCTTAGCTCTTACATCTCATATACTTTTCAATAAACAGAGTTCATGCTCTGCAGATGTCCCATTTCATGTTCTCAGTAGCTCTGGGTTATTTGTTATTACTGTGAACCTGACAATGTCACCCATTTATTTCCATATTGCCATGAAAGCAGAGAGTGGGGATTAAAGGATCTTTCTCAGGATGGCAGCCGGTGACAAGTGGTGTTCTGCAAGGATCAATGTTGGTACCACATTATTCATTTTATTCATTAATGATCTAGATGAAGGAGCTGTGGGCATTCTGGCTAAGTTTACAGACAATACAAAGATAGGTAGAGGGAAGGTAGTATTGAGGAGGTGGGGAGGCTGCAGAAGGATTTGGGCAGGTTAGGAGAGTGGGCAAAGAAATGGTAGATGGAGTACAACGTGGGAAAGTGTGAGGTCATGCACTTTGGTAAGAAGAATAAAAGCATGGACTATTTTCTAAATAGGGAGAAAATTCGGAAATCTGAAGTGCAAAGAGACTTGGGAGTTCTAGTCCAGGATTCTCTCAAGGTAAACTTGCAGGTTGAGTCAGTAGTCAGGAAGGCAAATGCAATTTTAGCATTTATTTTGAGACGACTTGATTATAAAAGCAGGGATGTACTGCTGAGGCTTTATAAGGCCCTGGTCAGGCCACATTTGGAGTATTGCATGCAGTTTTAGGCCCCATATCTCAGGAAGGATGTACTGGCCCTGGAGCCGGTCCAGAGGACGTTCACGAGAATGACCCCACGATTGGAAAGCTTAACATATGAGGAACGTTTGAGGACTCTGGGATTATACTCATCGGAGTTTAGACAGATAAGGGGGAATCAAATTGAAACTTACAGAATACTGAATGGCCTGGACAAAGTGGATGTTGGGAAGATGCTTCCATTGGTAGGAGAGACTATGACCCGAGGGCACTGCTTTAGAGTAAAGGGAAGACCTTTTAGAACGGAGTTAAGGCGAAACTTCTTCAGCCAGAGAGTAGTGGATCTACGGAATTCACTGCCACAGAAGGCTGTGGAGGCCAGGTCATTGAGTACATTTAAGACTGAGATAGATAGGTTCTTAATTATCAAGGGGATCAAGGATTACAGGGAGAAAGCAAGAGAATGGGGTTGAGGAACTTATCAGCCAAGATTGAATGGTGGAGCAGACTCAATGGGCCGAATGGCCTAATTTCCGCTCCTATGTTGTATGGTCTTATGGTCTTATGGGTGCTGAGACGTGCAGCACTCCTCCAATTTAATTCTGTGGATATGCTGATGTCAGGGTTTCCTCAAGATGCCAAACACCTAAAGGGTCCAAGTTGAGTCAGAAGCCTTTCCCAAAATTAAAAGATTTAGGCGTGTAAGGAGGTTACAGCAGGACAGTTAGAATATCGCACTGTGATCCAAAAAAGTTAATATGGTTTTGTGAAAAGAAATTCATGTTTGATTTATTAGAGCACTTTGGGAAATTAACAAGCAATGCGAAAAGAGGGAATCTGTACATCTGATGTACTTGTATTTCCAAAAGATGTTAGATAGAGTGCCTTTTCAAAGATTAATTCACAAACTGAGAGTTCATGGCATTGGGGGAAACATATTAGCATGGATACAAGATTAGGGAGCTAACAGGAAGCAGAGAGGAGGGTATAGATGGTTTATGTTTAGGTTGGCAGGATGTGACTGGTGGAGTGCCACAGGGATCAGTGCTGTGGCCTGAGCGTTTACAATCCATGTCGGTGATTTGGATGAAGTGACCAAATCTTTCCTGGTTAAATTTGCAGATGGTTCAGAGAGAGCTAGGAAAGTAAATTGTCAAGAAGACATAAAGAGCTTACAGATGGATATAGGTAGGTTAAGTGAGTGGACACAATTTGGCAGATGGTGAATAATTTGGGAAAATATGAACTTATCCACTTCATTGGGGAGAATAGAAGAATAGTACACTATTTAAATAACTAATATTTGCAAAACTTTGTGCTACAGAAGCATTTGGGGATTCTGAAACATGAATCACAAAATGTTAGCATAGAAATACAGTAAGTGATTAAGAAGACAAATGTAATGTTGGTGTTTAATACAAGGGCAATGTAATATAAAAGCAGGGAAGTTTTGCTACAGTTGTACAGGGCCTTAATGAGACCATATCTTGAGTACCCTGTACAGTGTTGGTTTCTTTACTGAAAGAAAAGAATAAAATTGCAACAGGTAACGTCCACTCAACTGATCTTTAAATGAAGGAGTTCTCTTATGACAAAAGTTGGAAAAAGTTATGCCTATACTCATTGAAATTTACAGGAATGAGAAGTGACCTTATTTAAACATATAAGATCCTGATGGGATAACAAGGTGTAGAGCTGGATGAACACAGCAGGCCAAGCAGCATCAGAGGAGCAGGAAGGCTGAGGTTTTGGGCCTAGACCCTTCTTCAGATAGTCCCTGATGGGACTTAGCAGGGTGGACGATGTGAGGATGTTTCCACTATGGATGAGACTAGAACTAGGTGATATAATTTAAAAAGAAAAAATGTTCCAGGGTTGCCAGCCTGTGGACCTCCTCAGAGAGCAGTGAGGGCTGGGTCACTGGCTATATTTAGAGTGGAGTTAAATAGATACTTGATTTGCAAATAAGTTAAGTGTTATTGGGGGGAAAGCAGGAAAATGAATTTGAGGCCACATTCAGTATTTTATCAAATGGTGGAACAGGCTTAAGGGACCAAATGGTCTATTTTTACTCTTAATCTGTGTACTTGAAGGTTCATATATTCTTGTACAAGATTTTGGTGAGACCACACATAGAGTAATAGGTGCAGATTTGATTTCCAGATAAGACATACTTACGTTGGAGGCAGCACAGCAAAGGATCACTACATTAGTTCCTGGAATGAAAGGGTTGGCCCATGATGAGCAACTGAGTAAATTTGGTCTTTAATCTCTGGAACTTATCAGAATGAGAGGTGCTTTCATTTAAACTGTCAAAATTCTAGAGGGATTTGACAGAGTAGGCAACAACACAGTGTGGAGCTGGAGGAACACAGCAAGCCAGGCAGCATCAAAGGAGCAGGAAAGTTGATGTTTCGGGTCGGGACCTTTCTTCACTTATTCAGGGGAGGGGTAAGAGAGCTGGGAAATAAATAGAGAGAGGAGGGGTGGAACTGGGGAAGGTAGGTAGGACTGTGATAGGTGAGTGCAGGTAGGGAGTGGTGGGGATTGGTCAGTGGGATGGGTGGGGTGGATAAGTGGGAGAAAAGACGTTGTGTTAGGTCAAGGAGGCATGGATGAGAGGGAGGCTTGGACATGGGATAAGCCGAGGGTAGAGAAATTCTTAAATTGGTGAATTCCATGTTTAGATCATCGGGCTGTAGGCTGCTGAGGCAGAATCTGAGGTGCTGCTCCTCCAGTTTGCGGGTGGTGTCATTGTGACACTTGAGGAGGCCCAGGATGAACATGTCACCCAGGGAGTGGGAGGGGGAGATAAAATGGTTGGCGACCGGAAGGTGTTGTCGTTTGTCGTGTACAGAGCGCAGATGCTCTACAAAATGGTCTCTGAGTCTACGCTTCCTCTCTCCACTGTAGAGGAGGCCACATCGGGAGCAGCGGATGCAGTAGACGACATTGACGGATGTGCAGGTGAACCCCTGCCTAATGTGGGAGATTTGTTTTGTGCCTTGAATGGAGGTGAGGGGAGAGGTGTAGGGGCAGGTGTAGCACTGGGGAAGGTGCTGGGGATGGTGGGGTTAGTGGGGAGTGTGGAGCAGACGAGGGAGTGGCGGAGAGAGTGATCCCTACAGAAGGCAGATGGTGGGGGAGGGGGAGGGAAATATCTATTTGGTCGTGGGGTCGGATTGTAGGCAGCGGAAGTGGCGGAGAATGATACGTTGGATGCGGAGGTTGGTGGGGTAAAAAGTGAGGACAAGGGGGATTCTGTCTTTACTTTTGTTGGGGGGAGGGGATGTGAGGGCAGAAGTGCAGGAAATGCAAGAGATGCGGTTGAGGGCATTTTTGATCACCGGAGGGGGGAAGTTACGGTCCTTGAAATAGGACGACATGTGGGATGTTCGGGAGTGGAACACCCCATCTTAGAAGCAGATGCAGCAGAGGTGGAGGAATTGGGAATGGGGATGGCATTCTTGCAGGAAGGTGGGTGAGAGGAGGTGTAGTCTAGGTAGCTTTGGAAGTCGGTGGGCTTGAAATAGATGTCAGTTTCAAGGTGGTCACCAGAGATGGAGATGGAGAGGTCCAGGAAGGAGAGGGAGGTATCAGAGATGGTCCAGGTGAATTTGAGGTTGTGGTGAATGGTGTTAATAAAGTTGATGAGCTGTTCAAGCTCCTCATGGGAGCATGAGGTGGCACCAATACAGTCATACAACTCCCCCTCCCACTTCCTGGATGACATGTACATCCTGGGCCTCCTCCAGTGTCAAAAATGACACCACCCGCAAACTAGAGGAGCTACACCTCATATTTCGCCTCGGCAGCCTACAGCCCAGTGGTCTAAACATGGAATTCACCAGTTTTAAAATCTCCCCATCCCCAGCCTCATCCCATGTCCAAGCCTCCCTCTCAGACTCGTCTCCTGAAACTGACACAACCTGTCCATCTTCTCTCCCACCCGTCCCCCCCTCCTCCCAACCCACTGACCATTCCCCATCTTTCCCTACCGGCACTCACCTATCACAGTCCCACCTACCTTCCCCAGTCCCACCCCTTCTCTCTATTTATTTCCCAGCTCCCTTCCCCCTCTCCATTTCTGAAGAAGGGTCCCAACCTGAATTGTCAACTTTCTTGCTCCTCTGATGCTGTGCTCCTCCAGCTCCATACTGTGTTGTCTCTGACTCCAGCATCTGCAGTCTTGCCATCTCTCTTGACAGAGTAGATATTGGCTGATGAATCCAATATATGGGACACATAACTCAAGATAAACAGTTTATAATTTAGGCCAAGATGAGGAAAGATTTCTTCACTCAAATAGTGGTTAACCTGTGGAATTCTCTATTTTGAAGGGTTATGGATAAGCTGTCATTGGATAAGGCTGAGATAAGTGGATTTTAAATTGGGTGTAAATTCAGAATTCCAAGCTTAATGAACAGATTAATGCAAAAATTCTGAACTTGTTTGTCACTGAGTGCTTGTGTTCCTACAGCCCTCTACAGGCCCGTCAATCATTGGAATCTGTAGAACATTACCTCTTCTGTTCCCCCCTTGCTGTTAAATCAACTGCCTGCCCTCAAATAAAAAAAGATCAACGTTGCATCAATCAGGAGTTTGTAGCAGCAACGCGAGCATTAACAATTGCTGAACAGTAGAATTGGCCACATAGATAATATATTTGACAAGTCTTGCTTAGTGTCTCAATTTTATCAATTTGTAGGTTTTCTAAAACTTTAAAATTTTCTTTTGTTTAAATAAAGCTTTTCCAGAATATTTCAGCTTCTCTCTTCATCCCGTGAGTATGCTCCAATTGTAACAGGATAAATGAGTTTATTGATGGGTGATAAATTAGAGAATACGATAGAAGGAGAAGCAGCAAAAATTGTTAATGAATTCTAATCTAGGTGTAAACCCCTTGTTTAATGCTCTCTGACACCTTATTCTCACTAGTCCTTCAGATTTAGAGGGCTCCTTCATCCATGTAGGGGCAGTTAGTGTCTTGTCATTACTGTTATTGGATATTTTGTCGAGCAATGACAGTAAAAATAGTGACAAAAATACTCAAATACCTGTATGATGTGAGTTATGTTTTTGGCTTTTTTGCCTTGTTTGCTGTAGATTATATCAGCTTGTACATTTTAGAAAGCTCTGTCAGTAATTCTGTATTCGACCTCTGAGACCTAGCTTAGCTGTTCATGAAGCATACAAGAGACAAATGCAAAAACCTGGTGACTGCTTTCAGCTATTGGGTGTATTGTTTGCTTTCAACACCTCACCCTGTAAAGCAGTGGAGCATTATATCAATCTTGTCTTTTTTTACAAAACATTTCTGTTGGTTTGGATGCAGCATAGATTGGGAGAAGTAATACTTCTGGAGATTAAAGGCTATTTCATTGCCTTGAGGGTATCTGTGGTAAGGTTTGAAAATATTTTGGGACAGCTTAAGTTGGAGAAGGCTGTAAGTGCCCTACATTTTTAGTACATTGGATTCAAAGTTGGTCATAGTAAGTACTGGGTAAAATTCTTTTATAGTAGCTTGATGATTTCCAGGTTAAAAATAAAATTAGGATGTCTGCTCAATTCAGCTACTTAAGGCTATAAATTCTGAAACAGGATATAAACAACAGTGAGCTCTCGATAAGGACAATTTATGTACCAAGAGCTCTTTCACAATGAATAAACTAGACTGGCTCTGGAAACATGCATGGAGTAATATTCACATTTCACCTGAATTCTTGTTGTCGAAAGCACAACATCCTTGATTTTGTATAAAAGGACAAATCATTCCTGTTTCAAACGAAGTTGATGTAATCATTATCCTTTGTAGGAATGGTACACATTCTTTAATTATGCAATAAAACCTGCTAATAGTGGTTCCGCATCCAATTTTGTTATTCTCATGCAGCAATTGTCTTTTAAAATCCCAGCTCTTTCCTCCGTAGTTGTCAAAATTGCTTGTGCCATGCCATCTCCTTATAAAAGACAATTTGTAGAATTGTTGGGGGTAACATTCTTCCTTGTAGCCCTGGTGTTAATTGGATTGTTTTTAAACTTTTCATCTTTTATTTCCATTCCATTATTATCAACGTGATGATGAACGGACAGGACAATTGCTGAGGATTTTACTGACTCAGTGGTGAAGGTAAAAATTGACTCCATTTTAAAAGTAATTTGGTGGCAATGGTCATGATCATTTGAATGGTGGAGCAGGCTTAGAGGGTCAAGTGACCTCCGGTCTGTCTAGTACAGATAGCAATGTGATAGAATTATAGACTACTGTTTTAATATCACTTGATACTCGTAGAGTTAATTCTCTGAAAATAAATAGACTGCTGCAGTGTGTGCTTGGTGTGTGACTGATCTTCAGAATGTTATATTAAGGAGCTGTTGTTTGAATACACAGTTCCCTAGTGCTATGACATTTGCTCATCTGTACTTCCTCAGCAGTGACAAAATGCTTGCTGAGATCATAAGGATTAATAAACAGGTTGCTGTCAGAGATCTCCTGGGGCACTTGTTTGGCAGTATTATATTCCCAAAGCCCAGGAGTAGATTACGTTAATGAGATACTTGCTTGACATAAACTCTACTGTGAATACTGTAAAAAAAAAACCCAGAAACAGAATGTCAGCAAAAAATGAATAACGAACATCTTTAAGATGAAATAGTCCATTGCCACAAGCAAGAGGTCACAATAGTGATAACGTCATTGTCACGTCATGATTCTTTCCTTCTTTCAAAAAATCTAAAACTCATTAATGTATCAGGGAAGTGCTCAAGTTAAAAAAAGTAAATTTAAGCCCCTCTCCTATTTCTCTATTTTATTCCCAAAAGTCTAATACTTCCCTCTAATTGTTCTGATTATCCATTGGTTTTGGCAATCTATCTACCTTTATATTTCCCTCTCTAAAGGGCTTTTAATCTTTTTTTCTGCACTGAACTGTCTCACACATGCTGTGTTTCTGCAAATTTCTTATTCCTTCCATCTCCTGATCCCACTGTATTCTTTTACCCTCCTTTGCTTTCTTTCTACATTTTGCACCCTCTCTTTTACTTTCTGCCTGCCAATAAATCTTTCATTTTATTCTTTTGAATGGAGATTGAGAGGCTCACTTCTGAGTCACAAAACCCAAAACCTTGACCAGCTGAAAGATCAAAAAAGTCACATTTTATTGTTCAGCCAAAAATAGATTAGTGAAGCGTATTCATGGAATGCTGGGAAATGGGCTTGTGAGAGGCTGGGATAAAGCTAGTAACCAAATCCATGTGATCGCACATTAATCGGAATGGTATTGTCCTTGGTTAATGTTATCTCACTGTTCAAGAAACAATTATACAACAAACATATAATCCAGTAAAAGTTATATCCGTGTAACATTTATTATCAATAGAATGGATGAGTAATATTAGTGACAATGCCAGAAGTTATATAAATTTACATATTATCTTAATACAAAATGTACTTTTGATAAAGAGGTAATCATTCTGCATATTGTTAAAACTAGCAGAGTGGAATGATGAGCAGTCTCAGTAAGAACTTTCATTTGCAGAGTTTATATACTTGCGCTGGTTTGGTGCTAAATATAGCTGAAAGCATCACTTGTATATTTTAAGCTTGCAGAGCAAGAGAGCATATTTATCAAATCTATTTTTGGCTCAACAATAAAGTGTAACTTTTTTGATCTTTCAGCTGGTCAAGACTTTGGGTTTTGTGACTCAGAGATAAAATTTATCATCTACCTGACACAAATGTAGCATTTAAACAGAAATGGCTCCTTACAATTAAAATTGGCCTCAAATTATTGGTGAGAAATTATGGACTTTGATGATCTCGGTTACTGCTCACCATTAAACTATCAAAAAGAAAGAAGATGTTTTAAACATTTACCCATTCTTTCCATTGATACTGAGTGTTAAAATGCCAACACTTGCTCGTTTTGGGTTTAATTTGAAATTGGAATTGTCAAAAGTTTTTGAATGGACATATTTGAGGCTTGATCACATGGTCTCCCACCTCCAACTACCCACAACTAGCTTATTTCCTCATCTGTGATGTTTTATCATTAATAAATGAAGATATTCAGTGAAAAACCGATTCTATTCTGCTTTTTTAATGCTTCCAACATGCTTTTCTTTCTCTTGCTCTGGGTTAATGTTTAGTTCTTCATTATACTAGAGTTATCCTGGAAGGTTAACACCCAACTATTAAAAGATTTGTGACGTATCCCTGTAGCCTTTATGGGCAGAAGATTCCCCTCCCTTGAGTGGTGTGAACAATAGTGTGAAATTTGAGAATAAAACAACAAGAATGAAAAATTCCAAATCAGAATCAAGATGTTCCTGATGACCAGAGAGTCCAGAATCTGGAGTTATGATTTAAGGATATTGAGCAGACCATTTAGGATTGAGATCAGGAGAAATTTCATCACCAAGAAAATGATGAACCTGTAGATTTCTCTGATGCAGGAAGTGGTTGAAGCCAAAACATGGAATGTTTTCAGGAAGAAATTATATATATGTTTTAGGGTTAAAGGGATCAAAGAGTGAGGAGGAGAAAGTGGGAACAGGAGGAAAAGGAGAGTTGGTAGTGTAGGAGGATGAAGTGGGTGAGAACCATTCAGTGAACATGCTGCATGCAATGGTGAGTGTGTAGTCCATGAGTCTTGGTGGAAGATATGTGCACTGACAGAGTTAGAGTCAGGAGTGGCCTGTGAGTGTGAGGTAGTGGAGAATAGATGGTGGCACTCAATCCAGGGGACCACAGAAAATCACTGAGAATCCTGCACTGTTGTGCATTGTGTTTTACCAGGCACAGCGCTGATGTGGGCCACGGCCTCAGCCCATGTTGGCTGTGTCTGCTGTCATGGCTTCCTTTGGAGGTCGGCAGAATAAAGCAATTCCCTCCTCCCCACAGGCACCTAGATCCATAGAAATGGTAGATGGGGGTCATTTGACCCATCTTGTCCATGTAGACCTCCAGGCCTCTGTCAGCTAAGTAGGGTACCAGCTTCCTTTTCTATTCATGTTTTTAGTGACGACAGTAGACCAGCACCATGAGAAAAGTCACCGTGAGCCTTGGTGGGCCAGGTGCTGGGAACTTACTCAGTAAAACACTTTAACTCCAAATGGGAAAAATCCAACCAGATGTTTACTATTCCAGACTGCTGCCTGCCTGGGACCTGCATTCACATGGAAGGCTTATGATTTCACCTTTAGCTGAAACTGGAAGAGTGTTCTTGCCGGTTGACAGAAGTAAATCCATTGCCTTCCATTTTCTCTAGCTCCGATCACAACCTATCCTCCTGAACTTTGATTTATGAAAAATATCAGTACCATCTTTCAAAGAGAAGATAAATTGCAAAATATTTTCATTTATTTTCTCTTTTGAATGCTCCATTTAAATTGAATATAAAAAAGTGAGATGTGACATTAAGTCAGTGCAAAGCATTGGTTAGACTGTAGTTGAAATAGCCTATTCTAGGCACCTTATTATAGAAAGAAAACAAGAGTTATAGCCATGATTCCCTAGAATTGTGCCAGAAATTATAGCTTATAACAAGAAGAAAAGCTAAAATTAAGGCATTTTTCAACTGAGTAGAGAAAATGAACGTGGGGTTTAATGTAGGTTTTCAAGTTAGACAAGTGTTTTCATAAGTTAAATAGCAAAAGTTTACCATGCCCCATGTCCCAGTCAGCAACAAACGGTATAAATGCGTTAGAGGGAAATGGATGAAAGTTAAAAGAATTTTTCACATAGCAACTTTTCGAAACATGCAATGCTGTATCACTGTTAGCTTTTAAAGCAGATCCTATAACATAGTAAATGGTCCCAATAACATTATTTATGTATACATTAATGTTCTATAAATAAATTTGAATGGAGCATAAACACCAGCATGGAAAGGGTGGGCTGAATGGCCTGTTTCGGTGCTGTGTATTCTGTTTAATATTTAAATAAGAATTGGGTGAATAGTTTGAAAACAAAGAAATAGATGTTGAAAAGGTGGGGAGTATGTTTAACTGGATAAGTGCAGTAGAAGAGCTACCAGTACTTTGGGTAAAGTGTCCTTTGTCTGAGCTGTAATTTCTATGATTATACTGTGCACTGTGGTTACTCCACCAGAGTTTAGGATGGCCAGTAATGCTTCCAAATGCTAAAAAAATCTATGAATAGAATGTATTTCATCTCTGTTATCATACTCTCAACATTCACCATAGTAATTTAGTCACGTGCTGAAACATAAAACCCACAGGCCTTGTGAAATGGTTGATACTGCAATGGTATCACAGCAGTTATACGAGTCCTGCTAGCTGAGAGAAAATAGACCTACACTGGAGATCATATTAAATCAGTTCCCTTAAGAAAGGGGAGAAACTGAATTTTCTTCTGATTATGACAAGGTGAAACTGGCTAGGTATAAATTGGATTTTACACTCAGAGTTTCTTTCCCATGATGCTTTGCAATGTAAATGGCTTTTAGAAAAGTAGAACTCATTTTCTGATTAAAGAGGTACTTTCTTTATTGACAGGTATGTTGTTAACCTGACAATCCAATTTATGTTATAACTTGTCACTACCTCACAAAAACATTATTGTGGGTTTGTGCATGATGTTGGTGTGACAGAATTGAAAATGATTCTTTTTTTCAATCCTCTGCAGCAATCGTAACCTCAGTCCGATCACTCAAACCTCTAAGGTGGTGTAAACTGTGTATTATCGGATCAGCCATCTGTTATGTAGCCTATCTGATCTTCTTCATGGAAGGTAGTAGATTAGATGCGTGAGGAAAGCACATGCCTCCCAATAGTGCATCTTCCTTTAACTACTGAAACTTTGCCAGGCAAAAGTGAATGCAGATTTCAAAATTATTTACACTTGTGTTTTAAAACATTTTATTCAACTGATATTTAGGTAAAAAACAATGTTTGCTACAAGACTCTTTTTTTTGTTGCCAGCTGGTTAATAACAAGTTTCAATGTTAATCTCTTTTTTTTGTTGAAAATGACTTATAAAGTTAAGGTGATACTTAAGGAATCACTAGCATTGACATAAGCTAAAGGTGGGGTTTTGCAAAGAAAATTCAGTAGAATGACACAATTTTAAACAGGTCTAACAACAATTTATTTGACTAGTGATTTACTGTCTACTGCAAACAAAATTACTTCATCTGTGAATTTAGTAACTGTTTACAAATAGCGCATAAAATAAAACATTTATGTTTAAAATGCCTTTATGTGGCTTGGTTTTGGAAATGTGTCTCTTTGTTGCTACTAGTGAATATCTACACAGAAACTTAGAAAATAGAAACGGGAATAAGCCATTCAATCCTTCAAGCCTGCTCCGCCGTTCAATATGATCATGGCTAATCATTCCATTCGGTCCCTGTTCCTGCTCTAGCCCCATACCCTTTGGCCCCTTTAGCCCCAAGAACAATATCTACCTACTTCTTGAAAATATTCAATGTTTTAGCCTTGACTGCTTTCTGTGAAAGAAAGTTCCACAGGTTCACCACTCTTTGGATGAAGAAATTTCTCGTCATCTCAATCCTGAATGGCCTACCCTGTACTTTGTTGTACCTCCTCTTTTCCCAAAGTATCATCATTCAGATAATAATCCACCTTACTGTTTTTGTTACCAAAGTGGATAACTTCATAGTTATCCACACTCTCATCCATCTGCCATACATTTGTCACTCACTCAACTCTGCATCTCTGCATTCTCCTCACTGCTCACCATCCCTCCAAGTTTGCACCACGTGAAAGCATTATTATGAATTATGAATAGCTGGTGTCCAAGCACTAATCCCTGTGGTACCCTATTGTTCAGTGGCTGCCACTCAGAAAATGACCAAGCAAATGGTGTAAGTGTATTCAATTGAAAATAATAAGAAGAGTTTTAAACCTGAAATTTCTGGTGTGAAAATTGCCAATTGATTAAAGTTTGACACTTTCTGTCAACAGTTCAGTTCTGAAGTCTGTAGATGTAGTTTATCTCGGTTTTCATAGAAAAATTTTCTTTTTAACCTTGTAGTTGTACCCTTTATATGAATAGATGTCAATTATGGATTCAGTCATGCAGTTCCGTGTTTTTACAATGGCAAAAGTAGGCAAAATTGATTTTCATATTTCACCATATGATTTTCATACGTGGGAGTCTGATGGATTGAAATGATTTCAAAAAGGAAACACTGACTTAAAATGCAATCACTAACCACAGTTTGGCCAGTGAAACCAACTTGATAAACTGAGATAGCCTGAGCCAAATTTAACATTTTTTAAAAAACAGTCAACCTAGTCAGGTGTAAAGAAACCATTGGCTTCCATTTTGATTTAAACCTGTATGATAATTTTCACACATCGCAGATGAAAGACATCACTTCCAATTGTCAAACTGAGAAACAATGAAATAAATAAAGATCAAAATAAATCTAAACAGAAAATGCTGGGTAAACTCAGCAGTCTGACAGGATCTGTGGCAAGAGAAACAGAGTTAACATTTCAAGTCCAATATGACTTCTTTGGAATGGAAGAGGGCTGGAAAACTGCTAGTTTTTATGCTATCAACAAAGGGGGAGGAGGAACAAGTGGAACAGATGGTGAAGATGTTCAGAGCAAACTAAAATGGAACTGCTTATGAAGGTAGAGAAGTGAATAAGCTGGAGAATGGGTGTTAATAGTAGATGTTAATAGTAGAAAACAGATCAGTTCCACTAAGAGCAAATGCATCCAAACAAGACCTGGGGGTGACAAAACTCCACGTAGGCTAGTACTCTGTCACCAAGTCACCCTTTATTCACATGTGCATAGTACATGATAGTAGTCCTGCTAGGTCAGAGCCGGCTCAGAGAGTGAGCAGAACCCCTCACACTCCTGTTTATATCTGTCAGCCAGGACTCCCTGATTGGACCAGGTTAACACCCCAAACAGGGAGCTCATATTCTGACACTATTCTAATCTGACTGACATTGTTCTAACCACTACAGGCGGAAGGGAATATAATCAAAATACAGGACATGGTCTGAGTGTCCTTCGTGGCCAGTGATAACCTGTAAGTGCAAATCAATCTTATCTACAAAGTGACAGTTAATCATGAAAAAAAAGGTTTCTAAATTGCCTGCCTTGTGTTGTTCTAAAATTGTTTACAATTTGTTTTAAAAGCACATAGTATAATGTTCAATATACATGAACTTTCAACAGTCCACTGTAAAGTTATAATTGCATAGTAATAAATACTTGCAATTTATGCATTTTATGATTATTAATATTAATTAGGGGAGACATAATGGAAAGCAGAAATAAAAGCAATCAGGCTAGACTACTGTCTTTTTGATTTCTTTGTTCATTATATCAAATGCATACTCAATATTCTGTGTATTTGTAGCGCAAGTCATATGTGAATAAATCTCTATCATATCTTGATGCAGGTTGAAACACAGAAATTGAGTCTTAGACAAACTTGCAACATCTTCAAATGTGTTGGAGCCTGGTGAAAAAGATGGAGACACAAAGGAGCCACACTGTCATACAGCGCAGTGGTAAAAAAGATTCATTTATTCCAACACAATTGGACATATGCCTCAGATTAAAGCTTGCTGCGGGCTTGTATCTTGAATGTACTCTTGTGAAAAAGAACCTGCAGAGATCAGAATAATACCAGTATTATTACGGCCCAGTAATTCTGACTTCTACATTGTCAGAGACATGAGACAGATGACCCTGATGTACTGACTTCCATTGGCATTTCCTGGTCAATTTGAACTGCCAGTGGACAATTCCCCATTCCCTGGGACACTCTGCTACAGTCTCTAACTCTGAGCTACAGTTGAAGATGTCCAATAGTTCTCTGGTACTTACCCAGATAGTCACCCAGGATAACTGTCTAACAGTTTAGACAATTTAAAATCTAATCTAACTCCTGGGTAATTACTGTCACTTCCCTCGACCGCACCTTCCTGATTCACCAAGTATACTTCCTGATCTGCTCAAGTACCTCCTTCAACCCTGCCCCCAACCAAGACCTTGATTTGACCTATCCCAATCTCTCCTCCCATCCAGGCTAACCTCCTATGACACCCTCCTGATGTCCTGGTTACCACCTCACCATGCTGATGCCATGAACAAACTGCCAACCTGACCCAAAGACTCTCCCCAAATACCTACCTGACATCCAATCAATGCCTCCGACCTGACTACTCCCTGATTATGTTAAACTCTGATAACACAACAGCTCTCTTATGCAAATCTATCTATCCCACCACCCAACCTCCTTCCTGATCAGACTTGACTAACCCCCATGTCCTGACAACCGCCAACCAGATCTGACTATCTCCCCAACTAGACCTGACTGTGCCCCACTGCTCAACTACCCCTGACCTGACTTGACATGGAATCTGGCCTAAATGTGCATCTCTAACTAACTAACCCACTTACCAATGCAAAATAGTGAGTTTTTATCTAGGAGTTAAGGAAGGAGTCTCACACAAATAGTAAAATATACTCGGCCCCATTTGCTATCTCTTTTTGCCAGCTTACTCGAGGATAGTCATCTCTCATTTTACTCTGCACTTTATATTAGTTGCAATGGTCACAAGGCAGTATCTTGCATTCCTGGTTCAAAATTGCATAATTTAACATAAACAGAAAGAAGAAAGTATAGTTAAAACACTAAAAACAACATGGTCATACAAAGACAATGATCTCCCCAATAAAGTTCATGAAATAGTTGATGTTGTAAATAGAAATGACAAACAGTAACTGTGGAGTGAATTTAGAGCAGTGAATTGATATGAAGGTTTAGATGATAGCCATAGACTAAGATATGGAGGTGATGGTATCGGACTGGGGTGGACAAGGTCAAAAATCACACAACACCAGGTTATAGTCCAACAGGTTTATTTGAAAACACAAGCTTCCTGAGCCATGCTCCTCCTTCAGGTGTTAGTGAGACAGCTGGTATCAGACACAGAATTTATAAGTAAAAGATCAAAGGGTCATAGAAATGATGCAAATGTATTGAACAAACCTAAGTTGGCTGTTAAATCTTTAATCAGTTAGAAAGGAGATGCAGGTTTTGATTGATTATATGCAGATCCTAGAATTTCTTTCAAGTCACTGCCCTGAGATAACTAAAGGTTTTATATGTGTACCAGAGGTGACATTCTCAGGTCAGACAATGCATTTTAGGTGTGGAGTCAGACTGGTTTTATTACCAATGTAAGAATTTATGAAATGCCACACTGATTGACTGTATACAAATTGTGTGCTTTTTGAACAAAACAGAATGTCCCTGCAATTGCAAATCTGTAAACACAAAATCACCCTATACATTTATGTGTATGTGTGTGTGCGTGTGTCTGCGCCCGAGTGTGTGAGTTTGAGTTTATGTGACTGTGTGTGTGAGAGTGTATAGTGTCATGGGGTCATCTGTAGTGCAACATGAACCCCAGATCCCGCTTGAGGCTGTTCTCATGGGTACGGAGTTTGGCTATCAATCTCTGCTCAGCGACTCTGTGTTGTTCTGTATCACGAAGTCCGGCTTGGAGAATATTTACCCAAAGATCCGAGGCAAATGTCCTTGACCGCTGAAGTGTTCCCTCACTGGGAGGGAACATTCCTGTCTGGTGATTGTTGTGCAGTGTCCATTCATCCATTGTCATAGCGTCAGCATGGTCTCACCAATATACCATGCCTCGGGGCATCCTTGCCTGCAGCGTATGAGTTAGACAACGTTGGCCGAGTCACATGAGTATCTGCCATGCACATGGTGGGTGGTGTTCCTACGTGTGATGGTAGTATCCATGTTGAAGATCTGACATGTCTTGCAAAGGTTACCAGGACAGGGTTGAGTGGTGTTGTGGTCGATGTTGTCCTGAAGGCTGGGTAGTTGGCTGTGAACAATGGTCTGTTTAAGGTTTGGTGGTTGTTTGAAGGCGAGAAGTGGAGACATTAGGAAGATCTTGATGAGGTGTTCATCGTCATCCATAATGTGTTGAAGGCTGCAAAGAACATGGCACAATTCCTCCGCTCCTGGGAAATATTGGATGACGAAGGGCACCCTATCAGTCGTATCCCATGTCTGCCTTCTGAGGACGTCATTGCAGTTTTTCGCTGTGGCATGTCAGAACTGGTGATCGATGAGTTGAGCATTGTATCCTGTTCCTATGAGGGCGTCCTTCAACACCTTCAGGTGTCCGTCACTGTCCTCCTCATTCAAACAAAACCTGTGTATGTGCAGAGCTTGTCCGTAGGGAATGGCTGTTTTAATATGTTTAGGGTGGAAGTTAGAGAAGTGCAGCATCATGAGGTTATCTGTGAGCTTGTGGTAGAGTGAGGTACTGAGGTGTCTGTCCTTGATGGAGATGTGTGTGTCCAAGAATGAGACTGATTCTAAAGCGAAGCCCATGATAAGTCTGTTTGTGGGATGAAACTTGTTGATATCACTATGTATTTGTTTCAGTGATTCCTCACCATGAGTCCAAAGGAAGAAAAAGTTATACACTAAGAGTTATTCATGTAGTTTATGACTTTTTGAAAACTTCTCTCTAAACTAATGGCCTTGTGATCATTCCTGCTAATCTAAAATGTAGAGAAAAGTAATAAATTGTCAGTGACTGATTCATCCTAGCCATTGGAGCTAGGATTACAATCTCCCTTTGTGGAAATTGCAAATGGTAGGTGGTGAGTTTTCAGAAATTCTGAATAGGGTGATTGAAAGGAAATCTTGTGTTATACATTATTCCTGGGGTTCATAGGATTTCTGAAAACTTATACAGCAGAACTCAACGACATTATTTGCAGATTTCTCAAATGTTACTCGTGTAATCTAAAATCTTCTGTAAACGTCTTTCTGCTTCTCATCATGTTTCAACTCATTTCGTTGCCTTGTCATCAGAAGAGGCGTTAGTCATTTGTTTCTTTTATTTGTTCACAATATGAATTGCCAATCCCTAATTGCCCTGGAGAAGTTGATAAGGGGCTGCCCTTTTGAATTGCTGCAATTCCTGTGATGGAAGAACACCTACAGTGCTGTTAGGAAGTGAATTCATTTAAGTTAACCAAATTTAACTAAAAGTAGCAGAAAACTGGTGAAGGCATTGGCTCCTTTGCCCTTTGGCAGACAATTGCACATACAGATTATTAAAGGATGACTTAATTTTAGATTGATGATGGTATCGAGCATTTTGGGGATAAGGCAGGAAAATGGAGCTGAGGATTATCAGATCAGCCATGATTTCATTGAATGATGGAGCAGATTCAATAGGCTGAGCAGTTTACTTCTGCTCCTACATCTTTTGGTCTCAATCAGGGACAGAGTTGTATCAGAATTTTAGAGGAAAGCCTTTCAGACTACCTCCAGTCTACTCAAAAACTGATGTTGAATAAAACAGTACAGTTGGTGAGATAAGTCAAGCTTTGAAAACAGCACTGAGTCTCTAACTTTCTGATCAAGTAGAATAGCTCAATCAAGTAACATTGCGAGCTTCATCAATTCGACTCCATGCTACAGAAGAGATCACATTGAAGATAAAAAGGGAGTCAACTTCTGAAATACAAAGGCAGAGAGATCTTTGAGATGCAGTATATTATCCAGAATTAAGAATGAGTCTCATTATGCAAAATGGCATATATAGATATGAAATTAATTTACAAAGTGGACAAAATCAATGACAAGAACAAAATAATAAATTCAGAATTAAATTTCCAGAACTGTTCAAAGACTGGGGAAAGATAAAGCTCTTCAAGTTACTGACAAGTCAGTGGAAAATTTTGCTGCGCAGTGTAGATCATGGCAGAATTTAAACAAAAATCAGAATCTTCTGAGGTTAGCAACATCAGAAGTAAAAGTTTGTTTCAGTCAGCAGAAATGTTGGAAAGCTATGACTAAAAATATTTTTAACGGCTATCAAAACTGAATAGTGTTCAGATTCCAAGCTGCAGCATAATTCAAAACAAAATGCAAAGATGTAACAAACAAAATAGTTACATCACTTGGAAAGATATATATTGGTAGACAGACAATGGGAAAAGCTGCAAATAAATTGAGTCAGATACTAAGCAATCCATTTCCTAATGCAGACAGACTAAGACAATATTCAGATTGTGCTGATAAGTGGCAGGTGACATTCATGCAAGTGCCAAGCACTGGCCATCTCCAATGAGATGAGAACCCAGTCACTGGCCCTTGACATTCCATGGTATTACCATAATCAAATTCGCAAGTAACAACATTCTGAAGTTAGCATTAAACAGAAACTGAACTGGACTAGCCATACGAATACTGTACCTATAAGAGCAGGTCAGAGGCTAGGATTCCTGCAGTGAGTAACTTGCCTCCTGACTCCCCAAAGTCAGTCCATTAGCTACAAGTCAGGAATTTGATGGAATACGCTGGGTGCAGCTCCAACCACATTCAAAAAGATTGACACCACCTAGAACAGAACAACATGCTTGACTGCCACCACATCCACAAACATCCACTTCCTCCATCACCAATGATCAATAGCAGTTATGTGCACCATTTAAAACATGCACTGTAGAAATTCACCAAGACTCCTTAGGCAGCACCTGAGAAGGACAAGGGGAACAAATAGGTAGAAACACCACCCCTGCAAGTTCCCCTCCAAAACACTCACCATCCAGACTTTGAAATATATCACTATTTGTTCAGTATGACTGGGTCAAAATCCTGGAATTTCCTCCCTAATGACATTGTGGGTGATCCTATATTAAATGGATATCAGCAGTTTAAGAAGACAGCTGACTGCTACCTTCTCAATGGCAATTAGGGATGGGCAATAAACGCTGGCCCAGACAATGGTGCCCACATTCTATGATTTTTTAAAAATGGCAAATAGATTCCAACCACAGGTAAATAACCATGAACAGTCAACATGATCTATCCTCTTCTAAACTATTAGCCCCGTCCAAACCCCACACATACAGACAGTTAAAAAAAAATGATGTTATGGATGGAGGGAAAAAGTACTGGGAAACAGTTCAGTACCACCATTTCCAAAATTTTATGGGGTGTTCATTTCCGGAGCCCTTCAAATTATCTGATCTCTTTCTTCTCTTTCTGCTTCGCAGGAGGCACAGCGCTACTACTTCTTGAATTTTAAAGTCTTTGACTTATCGGGAGAAAATAAACAACCTTTCTTTAGGTTTTCGATGTTATACTGGAGAAGGAGACACACATCTACACTTTCAGCAGTCCAAAGTCTTCTGCCAGTATTTTTCACACTCACAAGCTGATTGGTTCCTGGGTGGCCAATCAGATGGTTGTTATCAGCCTGATGGCCTTTGGCAACTGGTCATGGCAACTGGTCATGGCAACTGGTCAAACAGCTAGCCGAATCTCACTTAGTACACAGAACTTGGCCATCTACAAACATCTTCCCTTGTTGCTTGAATAATGCAGAAATTTAAACACCACACACAATGATTTTCAATAAATTGTTTTTTAAAAGTTCAACAATCCTCAGTCTTTTGTTGTAAAACAGCACTTTTCCCAATTCAGACCATAATCAAAATTAAAGTAAAATAAAAAGATACAGTCTTTACACAGATAAAGATAATCTTTTCAAAATATGGGACAGAAAAAAAAGGATATTTTATTGGAAAGGGCCAATAGTTCCTATTATCTAGAGAGTTTTCATATCATCAGAAATGCCGAGTTGTGATTTCCCATAAACATCAGGGCCAGGAGGGCACTCCGAATATATTTAGAGACTGACAGGTCCCTTAGAGATTTGTGTCATGCTACTTCTGAAGGTCAAAGTGCAGCTGAGCCATACCATATTCATCATTGTTACATCATTATAACATGCTTTCATTTCAACAGAGGAACTAAACTTTAAGAACAACAACAGGACGCCAAGTGGCATCTGGAGGAAAGGAGCAGTCAATGTTTCAGGTATTCCTGAAGAAGGATAATACCTGAAGCATTGACTGCTCTTTTCCTCCAGATGCTGCCTGACCTACTGTGTTCTTCCAGCCTCCTGTTTGTCTACCTTGGATTCCAGCATCTGCAGTTTTTCTGTCTCGAATGAACTTTAAGAGCATCTGTCAAACTTACAGCTCTCTTTGTAACTGTGCTTTTCATTAGTATAAACTCGCCAAGGTAAACTCACCATAGGGCTACCAACCAATAGGGTTGCTCTTTCATTGCAGAGAAACAACTGGGGCTGCTTTAACCTGAGGGCCATCATGCCTCAGGCGAGGGGAGAGGTTGAGAAGAAGAGTCCTTCATGGTAAATTCAGCAAGTGTGGAAATTGAATGCATGCTGTTGGCACACAATGAAATGAAATTACTTCTCTCAGGGTGATTTCTGTAATTTTCTGTAATTTCTGTAAAATCACGCTCAATTCAACTGTCTTATCTTAAGCTCACCAATAATCATCTAGTTCTTTATTGAGCTTTTTGAAAATCATCTAATCTTTTGAAATTACTTGATGTTTCTCGTACTCTTTGTATCTCTTACATTTAACTTTTATCAGTTTATCTTTACTCCAGATAGCTCAACAGTTGGAAATAGTTTCTCAATATTCCAACCTTTCAAACTTTGGGCAATGCATTCCCTAATTTCCTTTGTTCTAAAACATCTCCTTTGCAGGTTCAGCAAACCTGCTTGGTAGACAAAGTCAGTAATTGTCTTTATTCTATTTAGTTTTCTTTCTTGACTTCCCAATAATGCAATATATTTTTTTAAAAAGTCACCACTACCTCTTGATTTATATCACCTTCTCTTGCCCACTAAGTTCAAACTTAGGAGCGTCCTAAATTAGATATAGGTCAAAGCTTGCCGCTCTTATAGTGGGCCTAAGTCTTGTGTTGCGTAATTAGCTTGAGGGTTGATGATTGATATAAATTTTTCCATGGACCTCTTCAGTATATTGTGAAATAAATGCCAGCATTGGCTACACATCCACAGGCAGAAATGAAACTGGATTAACTATATAACTACTGTGGCTCGAACACCAGATCCGAATCCTACAGTGAGTAACTCACTTCCTCTCTTCCCAAAACTTGTGCACTATCTCTAACAGCACCATTCAAATCCAGACCCTGTACCGTCAGAAGGACAGAAGTTACAGATGGGTAGGAACACCACGATCCACAAGTTCCCCTTGGTGAGTTATGTAATGCACCTCATAGATGGTTTATACCAGTGCCACTGTGCGAAGCAAGTGAATGTTGAAGTTGGTGTATTGGGTGCCAATCAAATGATCTGCTTTGTCATAGCTGGTGTTGGTTTTCTTGAGTATTATTACAGCTGCACTCATCCAGGCAAGAGCAGAGTAATCCATCACACTCCTGGCCTATGCTTCACAGTTGGTAGACAGGCACTGGGGAGGCAAGGGGTGAATTACTCACTACCGACTTCCTAGCATCTGACGTGCTCTTGTAGCCACAATACTTCCATGGCTGGTCCAGTTCAATTTCCGAAGCTTTACTATGATGGATGATCTGCTTCCATTTGGGTAATCTTGATTAAAAGACTAATTTTGATTAATTGAATTTGAATTATCCAGCTGCCTTTGGACAATTGGGACAGACCTTTCAATTGCTAGTACTGTAGTACAACCATTACATTACCATTACTTTGAAACAAGGTATACTTATACAGAAGAGAAAAAATAACCAAGGGTAAGTTCATAATATTATTGTATAGAACTCACTTTACATGAAAATTACAACAGTGTACAAAGTTTGGAAAGCGTTATAATCAGCAGTACTTGTTTCAGAAGATCTGGAAACCAATATCAGAAGCACATTGGTAGCCCATATGTAACACTTATCAACAATTGCTGACTTCAGGTTCTGTGATGATGTCTTTCAACTGCTCTTAACATTGTTTGCTTTGAAATGTGTGGCGTCATACTTCATAACATATTGCATTACCTCTGAATAAGTAATCCAGTTTTCTGAATGAATTTCTTGCTTTAGAAGTTTGCTTCAAGTTATTCTTGAAACATTCTCTCAGACCTCCTAATGTCCTTTTTCCTGTTATTCACAGACTTTGGGAAGTTATTTGTCTGACACGCACATCCTGCCCACTGCAGCTGCAGCCAATACAAGTGACATTGAAGTAATAGCTTTACAGGTAATCTTTTAGTGATTCTCAATTAGTCTTGCAACTTCCTTTCAGTGAGGGACAAGGTACATTTTGGTAGATATTCTTAGATGCTTCATGTTCTAGTGACAAGCTACCTAATTTGTGGAGATAAATAAAAAGAGTTACCAATTACATGTATATCACACACCCCTGGCTTTGTTTTACTTTCAGTTTGTGTTGTCCAAAAATAGTAGCACAAGAAGCTGTACACAAACAATCGATAGACTGTACAAGGCTGTACAGGGCTTCCTGGAAAGAATGGCTTTTGTCATTTCTGATTCATTCATCACCTTTTCTTCCAGCCAGGATTGTGCCTTCATCTCATTTATGCAACTGAAGTTGCGTCATTCTGTGTATTTATAATTACATTTGGATTTTAACCAGGGACTTCCCTGCTCACAGTCTACTTTGTCATTTTCAATTATTTTCTTGCCAAATTGGAGTAAATTTTCAACTAGCAGCCTTGGCATAAAACCAACTTGGCAGTTTATCAGCTGCCCTTCCGAGAAAGGACATGATTTTTATTTCCAATGATGTATAATTTTCATTTTATGCACAGGTAGGAAGTTAGAAGGTTACCACAGTAACATATGACAATTTTTTCTTATGGGTCTTCAAATTACTTTGATATTCAATATGCTTGACTATGGATGAGGTGGAGAATGGAAACCTGAGCAAAAGCTCATAGTTATTGCTAAAAAAAATCTACCCCACAAAGAATCTCAATCTGTGACTGCTGTTAATAAGGTTACCCGAATGGAAACAATGATTTGTTTTAACCATGTTTTGAGCAGATTAGCCATCACAGTAAGGCTTAGGAAACCTTTGGGTGGTATATCCTAATCCTGATGTCCACCATCCAAGACCATTGCATAAGACAGTATTCAGTCTCTGAAGATGATGGGTTTGTGCTAACATGATCAGCTCTGTGTTAAACATTGCCTGGTGTGGCTCAAGAGTACCCCATACCTGTAGAGGAAGATATTGAGTTGAGAAGGTACCCAATTCATTGGCCTCTTCTTCTCTTGGTACTCTTCTCAGCAGCTGAGCTTTCTGGTTCTTCTCACCTTTTTCCAAACCCCTCCCCAGCAGTCAGCCTCCAGTTGTCATGGCTGTGCTTCAACCTCCATTATAAAATTTACACTCTCGCCACTGGCTCAGGTTTAGTCAAAATGTTTGCAACCTGTGTCTTTTTAATCCTTGAGATGGACCGCTGATTCAATTTTCTCTCTGTCACAATGTTTGCCTACTTCTGTAACATAACCTAGTTTCGTCCAAGCACTGACATATCTTCTGTGACTGTATCTATAATTCAGAAGGCCCATCAGTTAACATAATTAAAAGAGTAGTGATACTCCCTTGAAGACAGGAAAGGATACAATGGAGAAGAAGCAGTCTGAGGTGAATGCATTTTTGCTGCATTCAGTCTGAGTATGACAGAAGTCTTGATGTTGGTAGAGAGCAGAATCATTTAGGAGTAACAAATTGTTTACTAGGAAGAAAGATAGTGAATTCTGGGAAATGAAGAAGAAATATATAATTGATACCCAAGTGGTTTATGAGCTTAGGACCATTTAAAATTCAATTTGTTGGCAAAGGAGGGGACTGGGAATAATTCTACCCTGTGAATTTCAGTTATAAATGAGTTATGACTGTATTTTAAGATTTTTTCCCCATATCCAACCGAACTCCTTCCATGTTACTAAAGATCAATGATAACACTGATATTACAATTCTCTGTGCAGTTGAAGCCACTCTGTTGATTCACTGCAACAGTTGGACATGTGCGGGCTCACTCCGAACTGGCTCTGCGAGTGACTGCACCAAGTCAGAAAGAAGCAGGAAAGAACAACCTCTGATGATCACTACACGAGCTTAAAATTTTGTCTCCTGCTTTTTCTCAGCAACAAAGAGAAAGGAATGACTTGCTTCCATGTAGCCTTTCTTATGACATCTCAAATTTAGCTATAGGAGCAGTTGGCTATGTTAAAGCTACCGTAGAAGTCTACTTCATGCATTGTCCAGTTGATTTAAATAATTAAATAATATCCTAGAGATACAGTAGATGCCAAAGTTAAATATAGGCAGTACCCACGCTGTGAATGGGTTCCATCCTTATTCATAGGTTGATTTCACAAGTCAGAACACAATGCGGGCCAATATAAACTATCCATTTGTAAGTACAGAAAAGTATGTTGGATCTTTAAAATTAGAGCCCTGTATGGGATCCCATTTGTAAGTACAAGCATTCGAAAGTTAGCCATTCCTAAACTGGAGTCTCCCGTATATTTTTTTGGCCAGCTGGCCATGATTTACATAGCTTCCAACCTCAAGTTAAAATGATGAACCATATGGAAAATATTATGTAAATATATCATGAAAGTTGTTTTCCAGAGATGGATCATATTGTAAGATCTAAAATTGTAAATTATAATTGTTGCAAGAAAAGCTAGGACCCATTCCAATTCATTTCAGTGTGCAAGGTCAGCGGCATACAAATCCTTACCATTGTATTCTGTGAAGCAAATTCTGAAGTGAACCTTTTTCACCTTTTCTTCAAGGAGTTATATTATGGAGATACAGCACATAAAAAAATTATGGTTGTGGATACTGTTGAAAAGTTTTGGACTTTCATGCATTCAGTTCTATAAAAATAAAAGTGAAATTGTGGCAATGAAGCTTGGAAGAAAAAGAAAAATCCATCTTTCTTTGTTGCAGGACACTGAGCCAGAGCTGAAACTGTTCCAGAGAACATTCAAGTGCTCATTTCCACAACAATGGAACAAGAACTAATGAGGACAGATTCTTTTATGGACAATATCATTTGTCCTTTACATCCCTGCAAACCAAACAGTTTACACTTTTCATTTCTGATCAATCCTCCTAAGTTTATCAGATTTTCCATTAACCTCATTTTTGGAAAGTTCCAGGTTTTCTAGTCTTTGATTTTTACTAAATCCTGTTGCATGTGATACCACTACTTCTTTACCTTCTCCATACCCATATCACATTTCCTAAAGTAGGGTATCCAAAACTGAAGACAAATACACCAAACTAGATTTTTTTACATAGATTTAACATTACTCACTGGCTTTTCTACAGTTTATTCCCGTTTATTACAAAAAACAAGGATCCCATGTTCTGCTGTTAAAAATAGTTTTATCATCTTGCCTTCCCATTTTTAAAGATTTGTGTATCAATACCCTTACATCTCTGGTTTTCTTCTCCTTTCAATGTTTTTCTATTTTGTATATATTACCTCATTCAAACTCCATTTCAAATTTAATTTGTTCAATTCTACTCCATATTATACAGATCTATTCAATCTGATGTTTCTTAGGGCAATCCTGATATTTATCTCATGTATCTAATTTTTGTCAGCAACAATATTTTTAATTTATATCATGTGCCCTACAGATTACTTACACACCTATTAAAAGGTGAGAAGGTCAAACTCTATGGATACCAATTTTTAAGTCTAAACTTTTTTCATTAACCACTGCTGTGCTTTCTGTCCTATTTTGTTACCACCGACCTTCGTTCTTCTAAAGTTATAGCTGGCTTCTTATCGAAACACCTTTTGAAATTCTGTATGTACAGTATTCTTTGTCGTTCAATTTATCATATCATGAACTCTTTATTTGTGTCAAACAAATGTAATATTGATATAAACCATTGACACATAACATTACTAATAAAACTCTCATCACCTTTTAAACCCCCTTTTTACACACACAGAAATAAATAAGGAACTGGAAGGTCAGTTCAGTGGTCTTTGCTCCGAATTCTGATGTTGAGATGATCCAAATTGGATAGTCTAGAACTTGGTGGTCAGTTGTCTTTCTCTGGAAGCTTCCACTGGCTTGTAATAATAGAGCATTGATTCACTTAGAAAATGTCTCCGATTTATCAAATCAAAACTCTCAGGTCACAGCAGTTATTGCTTAAAAGGTAACTGGTTGTCTTCAAGTTTAAATTAAGTTTCCTACTGCAGAAAACAGGGAGCTTCTGCCAAGAAGCGCAACAACACCTCTGCTGTGTCTTTCTCTCTGTCTCTGTCTCTGTGTTTCTGCAACTTGTTTCCAGTTCCCATTTGCTCAGTTAGCTATAAAATGAACAGCTTCATTTCTAAACAACTCCTCGATACCTACATTGCAGGAATGCATAGCCACAATAGGTATCAAATTCCTTGCTGTGAAATTATGTAGCCATCTTGATAAAGTCCTGTTTTTCAAAACAGTTCATCTTCCTTGCAGCCCACAATTTTTAAAGACACAAAAATAAAAACGACACGGTTCTTTCAGTTTCAAAAAAGATAGTTGAAAAATTCTGGTTGGAAGCTATGTTAGTTCCTCCATGATGATTTTTCAGCATTTCAGGATGCTTGCAAGCAAGAGCCAAAGTTTCTTTTCCACTTTAAATTTCACAAATTTTCCAATTTACTTCTTAGTTCAGTTCTCTTAACTTTATCATTTCCTCCTACATCTCTCTAACATCACACTCTTCTGTGAAAGTCATTCCTTCATTTTCTAATAGAAGAAATGGTTCTTTTCATCCCTGAATGAATTTACTTTCTCTAACTAATCTCAACTGCTTTATTTACCTCTGTCTGTAACTCTAGTTTCATTTCTGTTACTTCACTATCCCTTACTGACTTCCTCTTAGCTTTTATAACCATTTTTTGCTTCCAATGTACATTTTCAATGTTTGATTTGATCCTTGTTTGTACTATTTTTCCTATTTTGGCAAAATGTAAGAAGAGAGTTTTAAAACACACAGCACAGTGAATACAGCTGAAACAGAACAGTATATATTATAGAAAGTGCTTCTGTCATCAGTTGTAATCCAAACACATACTTTTGTAATTTAAATTCATGTAAACTTCACTCAGCAGTAGGTAATGTCTAATATAAATATTTTGCAGTGACTCAAATGAAAGGAGTCACCTTCCATTTCAAACATTCAGTCACCAATATAAGTCTTGGAACAGGTGACTATTATAAAATATAACACTATCACTAACAAAAATATTCACCTTTTGAAGTACTCTAGCTGTTAAATGTAAGTTTAGTGCATATTATGACCGTTTGGTAATTTGTGTGGAGTGTCCTTCCTTCAGAAAATGAAGTGCCCAAACTCCAAATGACACTGATTCCATCCCATCCCCCAACCCCACCTCCTGTCAGGTATTCACCATCCCTCCTAACCTTCTGCTCTCCGGTGCTGAACATTCTGACTCAACAAAGCTTTATCCCTTTGCATCCTCATCTCAATGAATTTCAGGCATGAGATTGCATCAAACTCTTCTTCCACCGTCTATGCCTCCGTGTCCATTTCTTTGGACAAGAGTCCTCTCCCCTTTCAAAAAACCTCTTCTCCCAGCTCCAACACTCTCCCTCCACCTGGACCCCTCCCTCTGGCCTTTTACCCGCACTCAATCTGTTCATTGGGAATTGTAGACATGACATTGGTTGCCTCAGTTTCTCTGCCCCCCTCACCCAATCCAACCTATCTCCCTCTGAACTGATTGCACTCTGTGCGCTTAGATCCAACCCTGACTTTGTTATTAAGCCTCCTGATAAAAGTGGTGCAATTGTAGTCTGGCGTGCTCAACTCTATATTGCAGAAGCTGAGTGCCAGCTCTCAGATTTCTCCTCCTACCTTCCCCCAGACCATGACCCCACCATGGCATATCAGGCCATTGTATCAACTACAGTCACTGACCTCATTTCATCTGGTGATCTCGCTCCATTGCCTCCAAGCTGATTTCCAGGCCCACACAGCTCGTTTCCACCTCCTGAAATCCACAGACAGGATTGCCAGGGCAGATCCATCGTTTCAACTTGCTACTGTCCCACAGAACTCATCTCTTCCTATCTTAACTTGGTCTTTTCTCCCCTGGTCCAGTCCCTGCCTACTTCCATCCGTGACTCCTCTGATGCTTTACAACAGTTTTGGAATATCCAGTTTGCAGGATCCGGCTGCCTCTTCTTTACCAACGCCATGCAATCACTTTACATGTCCATCTCCCACCATGGTGGTCTCGGGGCTCTCTGCTTCTTCCTGGAACAAAGGCCTACACCATCCCCACCTACCACAATCTTCCATTGCTTGGCTGAGCTTGTCCTCACCCTCAGCAACTTCTCTTTCAACTCCTCTCATTTTCTTCAGTTAAGAGGGGTGGCCATGGGTACGTGCATGGGCCCCAGTTATGCCTGTCTCTTCATGGGATACGTGGAACATTCCTTGTTCTCATTCTATTCCAGCCTCCGCCTGCAATTCTTTCCTGAGAAATCGATGATATCATTGGTGCTGCTTCCTTCTCTCGTCCAGAATTGGAAAAGTTCATCAATTTCACTTCCAATTCCACCCAACCCTCACTTTCACCTGGTCTATCGCTGACTCCTTCCCTCCCTTCCTTAAAATGTCTGTTTCTATTTCTGGGGATAAACTGGCCACTAATATCCACTTTAAACCCACTGACTCCCACAGTTACCTGGAAAATACATCATTGCACCCTGCTTCCTGTAAAGACTCCATTCCATTCTCCCAGTTCGTCCATCTCTGCTGCATATGTTCTTATGAAGCCAACTTTAATAAGGCAGCCTCTGAAATGTCAGCCTTCTTCCTCAAATGAGGATTCCCCAGTACCGTTGTTGACAGGCCCTCAACCGGGTCCGACAGATCTCTTGCACTTCTGCCCCATCTCTTCCATCCTCCAACAGCAGTAGGGTTCCCCCTGTCCTTACCTACCATCCCACCAACTTCCACATCCAAAAGATCATCAGACGTTAATTCCACCACCTCCAATGAGACATGTATTCCTCTCCCCTCCCTTGTTCACCTTCCGCAGGGACTGTCCCTCTGGGACACCCTGGTCCATTCTTCCTTCACTCTCAACACGCCCCCACAGCCCCACAGCTGTTTCTGAAGAAGGATCTAGACCTGAAATGTCAGCTTTCCTGCTCCTCTGATGCTGCTTGACCTGCTGTATTCTTCCAGCTCTACACCTTGTTACCTCAGGTCTATAGTTTCCTGCTTTCTGCCTGTCTCCCTTCTTGAGCAGGAAGTCACATTAGAAAATTTTCCAATCTGCTGTAACCTTACAAATCCAGTGAGTTTTGAAATATTTTGGCCAGCGCCTCTAAAATCATTCCTTTAAAACCTTTGGATACAGGCCATCAGTTTCTGGTGACTTGTCTATGTTCAGTCCCATTAGTTGTCAAATACCTTGTCCCTTATGATAGAGACTGAGACAAGATCCTTCCTCTCACTAGCATCTTGCTTTTCTGCTATCTTTGGGATATTTATGGTGTCCTCCACTGTGAAGACTGATGTAAAACCCTGGCTTATTGGATATAAAAATGCTCTTAACATCTAAGAATGAATGCAGAATTTGAAATAGCAGAATTAACATACTCATTTGATACCTTTTAACTCACTGCTGACTTGTAATATATTTCCAATTCCATTTTTTTTTGTTGATTGTGATAGTAAACCTGCTTTGCAATTCCATTTGGAACAATCATGATTGAGCTCAGGCTTCATCTTAATGACAGATGTAAGGGAGGATAACGGTTCCAATGTATTTAACTAATAGGTAGATCTGAAAGCCTTAGCCCTCTTGCATGATGACACTGAGATTGGATATGTGTTTGCTGTGAGAACAAGGCGAGAGAATACAAGTAAAATTAGAGGGAATTGAAGAAATCATGAGAATGAGACCATCCTATGGAAGTAGTAACAGATAATTTGCACGTCAGTCCTTCCCCTTTACCTTGTAAAGAACGCAATCATTTAGGACAGATTACAATAAGTTAAACAATATCTGTGTAAGGTAAGGACAGACACTAACAGCAAGATAGAACATAGGGTTTAATGTATAATGATGTTTGAATTTATATGAAATCTTCCACAGTAACATATTTGAAAGTGCTTTTGTAGAAATTATTTTTAAAATTATAGCGACCGTAGATGTGTGAGCAAAATATGGTCCTGTTATGCACCAGTGATATCCCTGACACAGCCGGGGCTAAATGAACAAATTAATGCGATTTTTAATTTTCATTAACTGGGGATGTAACATTGGCAAAACCACCAGTAGAAATTTGTGCTCCCCTCTCTCTCAAGTCATAAATGTATTTGTGTTCAGCTGAAACATCAGAGAGGACGACAATGCTAATGCTATACTGAAAATATTATGTACTCCAACATTGCAGTATTCCCTCAATACTCATTTTGCTTAAAAGAGAACTGATTCACTTCAGTAAGGGCTCAAACACACAGTTTCTGATTAGGAGATGAGAGACAAAATTTTCAGGCTAAATGTTTCCAGGAAAAGTGCTGGTCTTGGCCTGAAAATACTCAAAGTGGTCAGTGTGTTGGCTTTTGAACATTGTCTCTGATGGCAACCATTTTAGAGGAGGGAAGTTTATAGCTGCACTCGTGTGGCATACAGCCAGTAAGCTTCATAAGGACAACAAGGTGCAGGGCTGGATGAACACAGCAGGCCAAGCAGCATC
>NC_063353.1:27001610-27037504 GCF_021869965.1 Rhincodon typus | reverse complement strand
GCTGCTTGGCCTGCTGTGTTCATCCAGCTCTACACCTTGTTATCTTACATAAATGACTAGTTGCATTGTGGTGTTGGTTGAAGGAGAAATATAGGCCAGGAAACCAGAAAAAGTGATTTTTTTTCTTCAAAGAGCTCCATAAGATTTTTTTTATTCACCAGAGAAGGGCTAAGTTTCATATTTCATCAAAAACATAACACATCTGACATTTCTCTCAATATTACACTGAAACATTTGCCTAATAAGTGGAGAAGATTTTCCCTTGTGATTCTGCCAATCATCTGCCACCACTGCCAGAAGATCCATTTTGTGCATACACTGGACAAACAACATAATTGATCAGGAGAACCCCCACTGAAATTCACCCCACATGTGCCCATGATCATAAGGGGGACTTTCACTCACAATCTTTTGTCTCAGAATGAAGGGGTCAGTTTAACCTAAGCTATACAACAAGAACAAAATCAGGTACCTGCTTTAATATCACCATTCAATTTTACCTTTAGTTGCTTTTAAAGGGGCAACCAATCTGATCCTGTCAGATTTATGCCAGAGAGGTTACCTAGGACGTATACACAATTATCATAGAATCGCTATGGTGTGGAAGCAGGCCATGCAGTCCATCAAAGCTACACTGATCCTCCAAAGAGCATCCCACCCATCCCTGTAACCCTGCACTTCCCATGGCCAACCCACCTAACTGATACATCTTTGGACAATGGGAGGAAATCAGAGCACCCAGAGAAAACCCACATAGACACAGGGAGAATGTGCAAACTCCACATAGACAGTCACTCAAGGTTGGAATTTAACCTAGGTCCCTGGTGCTGTGAGGCAGCAGTGCTAACCACAGAGCCATTGTGCCATCCCACATTATGGTGCCATCTGATCCAATATGCCAAAGTTGAGCATGAAATATTTTTTCAACTTTAAAATATAAAATCCATAGTCTGAAATTTCCAAGGATTCTGTCGCAGTTAAACTATTTTTCTTAAGCATTGGCAAGATGCAGTTTTGCAGTAATGGTCTTTTCCAACAATTCAGTCTTCTACCATGTCAGGCACTCACCTCCATGTGTCTTTGCATTTCTTGACTCCCTGCTGTATGGGTTACAGAATTTTCTGTGACTAATGGCATCTGCGCTGTTTTTCTGTTCAGTTAAACAAAGCTGTGCAAAAGAAGGTTGATAAATGAAGTGTTGACTTACTTTGCCCCTTTTTTCAGGCAAATCTCCAGGGAACTCGTTAGTTAAAAACTTGAAATCCATCACCTCTCCACTTCATTATTTGGCTAATCTAAATTTCAGGCACAACTAAGTTTAACATCAGTAACAATCGCTGTGATGTGATTGACTAGCTTTTGTAATAGTTAATGCAAAGCTACAATTATTTAAGATCAATAATGAAGAATCCGTGCTCTTCCTTTATTGAAGGCACTTTCAACATCTGCATCAATCAGTCTGACATCGTATAGTAGGAAAAGTTTGTGGGTAACAGACTCCAAGTAGGAACATGCTGAGTCAAACCACATTTGTGGCTTCTGCAGAAAATGAATACTTTATGCCAGTGAACATTGCATGTTGATTCACCTCAAGGTGGTTCAGAAGTGATTTGTACGTAGGTAACAACTTCATAAATCTACGGAAAGTGAGTGCATCTAATCAAACTAACTGCTGTTCTGTAAAATTCGGATCGATCTAGCAATGGATCACCCGAGTCATTCACTTTATCACATTGATGAATTACCTGAACTGTAAATCCTTGAATGTAAACTGAGCGTCGATTATTCCTTTTGGCTTTACTCTTGACCGTAGGACATCTTGTTCTGATCGAACATAGATGTTGTGGATCTCACCAAAGAATTAAGGTAGTGGGTGTGTGATACAAAGAGGGATCAGTAATTGTAATGCTGTTTATTCTTAACTGACATCTTTCTCACTAAGCCATGCAATTGTTGAAAAAAATCCTTAAATTACAGAGTTACAGAATATCCTCACTATATAATGGTATTCTATTAATTTACAAAGCAAAATAAAACCAGATTCTGCATTTATATTTATTTATTTGCTTGAAGTTATTTACTTTAAGCCGGTAATTTAAAGAGAGCAGATAAGTTAATTTCATACAAATGTTCAACGGTTCTGATTTCAAATAAGTGTCTCATTAATGTACTATTCTTTATTAAGATGCTAGTAGGGGTATATTTCCATGTTATGTGTCTTGAATGAAGAAGATATGTGTCACTTTCTAGGAGGCAGAATCATTGTGCTGATACTCTGGCGGGTCTCTCAAAGCAGGCTTAAAGTCTTGGATTATTCCAAAACTGACTAATTACTTCTAAAAGTTCTGTTGGCAAACTCCCTTCATCAATGGAGTCAGTCAAATTAAACAGGTTCTGTGAATCAGTCTTTAAGGAAAACCAGATGTGATAAATACATTGTTTCTGAACATTATCATAGAAATGGGAATAAACTCAAGCTTCAGCTGTTCGACAGAGCGAGGTGTGGAATGTTCAATATCCTGTAACAATATGAGCGAAAATAAGTATTATGCGGCTGCCAACCATTGCATTTCACACAAATAATCTTCACACATCTGTGGGAATTTTGCAAGCTGATTCACCTCAAGATGGCTCAGAAATGGTTTGTTCACCAATGGAACCTGGATGGCAAGTGCAGTAAGATTGTGACTCTTATGTTTGTCTAACTCTCACTCTATACATGACTATTACAAACCTGAAAAGGTACTTTTCATTAGTCTGACTAGGAATACTTGAAGATTAAGAATACTGCTTTAATATTTTGTGATTATTTCTATGCCCTAACTTTTCACTGAAGTGCATTATTGTATACCCTCCATCTGCACTTCAGTCATAGCATAAGTTTAATAAAAAAGTAACTGAGTACATGTAATCCTTTTGTTCAACTTTCATTTTATTTTCCTATTTCATTTGTATTTGATTCCAGGTTTCCATACAAAAAAAAATTATAAATTCTATCTGCTTTTAACATCCTGCATAATAGTAAGGTTTTATTTTGAAAAAGTGAGTAACTATACATAACCTGTTTGTCATTTTGCTCCATCTGACATCTGGCAAGCTGCCAAGGCAGCTTGATTTCATTTCATTTGGTTTATTACTGTGACTTGTACTGAGGTACAGTGAAAGGGGTGAAAGTGGAGAAGTTTTCAAATGCATTAGAACACATTATCCACTGTTATTCATTCTTGGGTTGTTAGTATCATTGGCTAGGCCAACATGCATTCCATCTTTAGTGTTCTTGAGACATTGATGGTGAGCCATCTTCTTGTTCTACTGCAGTCTATAGGTGTGAAGGCGGTTGGGTGTACCAAAGGGCTGTTAGAAACGGGTTTCCAGGATTTTGACCCAATGAAGGAGAATGCATGGTGATACTGTTTTAAGTCAGGATAGTGTGTGACTTGGGTGGCAACATGCAGATGCTGGTGACCCATGGATCTGCTGCCTTTGTTCTTCTAGGTAATAGAGATCATATGGTTGAGAAGTGCTGTTGAAGAAGTCTTGATCATTTGTGCTTCAACTGTTCACTAATGGTAGAGGGGGTGAATGTTTAAGGTTGTGGTGCCAATTAAGTGGGCTACTTTGTCTGGAAGGTTTCAAGTTTCTTGATCATTGTTTCAGCTACACACATTCAGGCAAATGAAGAGTGTTCCATCACACTCCTGGCTTATACCTTGTAGATGGCGAAATTTGCAGAGTTAGGAGACAAGTTACTCACCATAGAAATCCTTGTCTCTTACCTGCTCTTGTAGCCACAGTATTTATATGGCTAGTCCAGTTCAATAGTGAAATTCAGATTTCACTGCAAAATTCCCCCTTTGCTTTCATAAATTCTTTGAGTTTCAGCTCAGCCAACTGTTTACGTGTTATCCTTCTCCATTCTTTAGGACACCATGGAATATCCCATTTGTCCCAGTAACACTGAAGGAAATGACTCCCTGGGAAATTTCTCAATGCACTAGTGAGTCACTCTTTCCCAGGACCAATGTCAATTAGAACAAGAAGTATGACTGTATGAAATACTTTAGTACATTCCAATAATTTAATCACTTTTCCTGATTCATGAATCCTGCAATTATATATTGCTATTTTCTAAATACAATTCCTCCATGGAACATCAAATGTTTTTTTCAAATTTAACAAGAGTTGACAATTTTTCATAGAAGTTCTTTGTAAATTTCATCCATAACTTACAATAGAATGTAGAAAACTTCATAACTATCTAACAGACAGGCATTCAGCTCACAAAATATTTCACTCCTGACTTTAGGAAGCTACAACACCAAGGCCATTCACTGTTTCTTCAATAGTAGCATGTATCCAATATCTACAAATGTTCTTCATCCTTTCGCTGGTGATATGGTTTCCGCTCCCAGAACATCAAAGTTGAAACATACCCTGAGAACTTAAACTGGGTTTTTTGCATTTTAATAGGATCCTAATTTTCTTTGATTTTATTTTTATAGCTTTTTGCCTTCAACCATTCTCTTCCCCCATGCTCTATGCAGAAAGCCAGTGGATGAAGGGAAAAACTCGGGCAGATATTTATATGCGCCTACATTTATTTACAGCGATACAGGTTAAGAATACACCTCCTAAATCAAAAGCCAAATAAATTTCCATGTGAAAAATGAAGCAAAATTAAAATTGAACTGTGATGCAGCTAGGTTGTGTAAACAGAAAAAGTATTGGCAGAAAGAACATGTTGAGGAAAAACATCGACTTGCCCAGTTTGGTCAGAAGAATAGAATATCAGAATATTGTTTAAAAAGACAAGGATTTCAAAACTTTATGATGAAGAGGGATATGCTTGCTACATGAATCACAAAACATTAGTTTGCTAGTACAGCAAATGATTAGGAAGGCAGATGGAACTTTCAAATTTATTATGAGGGGAAAAGAATATGAAGTAAAGATGATTTATTACAGTTGTATTAGACCTTGTTAAGACCACATCTAAAGTCCTCCATACTGTGCTGCATAATAGTTTGGGGAGTTTCCTGCCAACAATCATCCTGAGTCTAGAGCCTGTTCAATCATTAACAATGGAAGATAGGCCACTGATGAGTCTTAGCAGAAGCGACATTTGTCTTACATAACAAGGTAGTTTATTGCATGATAGCAATAGTTACAGTTTAAATGAACTTGTCAGGCATTATGACTAAGGACTGTGCAGAGCTCATCCACTCCTCTCAGGGACACATATAGATCGCAACGGTATCCACCCAAAGACTGTACAACATCATCTGATTAGATGACACTTAATGCAACATCAACATTAATTCAAACAAAAACCCAAAAGAACTGCGAATGCTGTAAATCAGGAACAAAAACAGAAGTTGCTAGAAAAGCTCAGCTAGTCCAGCAGCATCTGTGAAGAGAAATCAGATCTGCTCATGCTTGCACTTTTGGAACTGGGGCATGACTGATGCGAGGAGCTGGGTGTACATTCGATAACGGGAAGGTTACCAGAACTGGAAATCGGCCTATAGCTGCTCGAGAAGTCAGTCGTTTACAGGCCCTGGTCTTTTTGGGCGGTCAGCAGAGTTTGGCACTTGCTGTTCTCTTGCGCTTTAGTGATGACAGCATTGTGCTTGGAGCTGCATCGCTGGTTACTAGGGGTCACTTACCCACTAATGAAGAGACTAACGTATTGGCCACAACTGATTCTAGGTCTCGCAATCAACTGGAGAACACGTTTAGAGTGTTCTGCAGTGAGGGATCCTGTGATTGGTCAATCTGCCTACCACTATATATTTCTAATATCATGTGGATGTTGACATACGACACACTATTTATGCACATCAGGATAAAACAGATGATGTTCCAGTAGGAGTGAAATCAACCACATTAAAGTCTCAAGAACAGACCAAATAGTGGTTATCTGGATTTAGCACAGTCTTGCAGACAGGATTGACATTGGTAGGTCTAAACAGTGAACAGACATTAACCTACTTTGTTGCTGTGGTGTCTGTTGGAGCTCACCTGGCTCATCAGTTATATTAATTGGATATTAATAATTCTGTTTGAATAACATATCAGGATTTATACTGCTTTCTGGAATTGTGCTTGGAAACATGTGGAAAAGGAAAAAAGGCAATTCATAATACTGAAGAGGTGCAGCATGGGCTGACAAGTTCTAAACCAGAAATCCAAATAATTCAATAACACTGATAAAGATACCATGTCCATATTGTAGCTTTATGGTTAGTAAACAAATCTTTGTATTTTTCAAATAACTAAGTTATTTTAAGTCAATACAGTGCGGAGGTGGAGGAACACAGCAGGTCAAGTAGTATCAGAGGAACAGGAGAGTTGACGTTTCAGGTCGGGACCCTTCATCAGGACTTCATCACTAGTCCTGATGAAGGGTCCCCACCCAAAACATCAACTCTCCTGCTCCTCTGATGCTGCCTGACCTGCTGTTTTCCTCCACCTCTGCACAGTATTGGCTCTGACTCCAGCATTGGCAGTTCTTGCTATCTCTAAATTATTTTAAGTACAATTTTGAACCATTTAGCAATTTATTTATATTAAAACAAAATAGAGTGACAAAAAAAGTAATAAAATTATCCTTTGGATAAGAAACTTTGGTATTTTTGAGAAACCAATGAAATGTATTTTCATTTTAGCTTAAAGAAGAACATCTGCAGAAAACATTATACTCTGACTATTTGTTTCGGCAATGTGAATGAAAAATATTTCACTGCTTACTAGAAGAGGAAATCTGTACCTCACAAAAAAGGAAACATTGTGATCTTATTTGGAAAAGTACATAATAAATGTAAAGTAGATTCTCCAGAGCTCAGTCCTGTTCTTTAGCTGACTGCACACATGTATATGAATTTGACACTTCTCAGGAGAATCCTGTAATTCACTTAACCTTTTCAAAAGCCTATCCTGCATTCGGAATATTTAAAGTAGGATTCTGATTATTTCAGAGATTGAGAAGCCTCTGAAGAAACATGTCAAAAAAAAACATTTTGCACAGGCAATACAATGACATTTTTGTGACGAGGTGATGATTTTGGGAAGTGAAAGACAATTTTCGTGATGTGAATAAAGTGAGCGTATTAATCAACAGACGGAGTAAATTTTCACAGCTAATTAGTGAGACGAATCATGAACTTTTGATTCTGTTTATTTAAATAAAACAGAATCAAAGAGGTTTGGATAGTAGTGTGGATTATTAAATCTACAACCTGTAACAATTTAAAACATACAGCTGAATTTTCCCATTTTTTGGCTTTGGTTATCTTTGGGGAATTTCATGAAGGGTTTCCTCCCACAGACCATTACAACATTTCTCACACAATCTTCCACTGCTCACCTCATTAATGATGCATCCAGCCTCAACAGTGCCCTCCTCGTTTGATTATGTGGAAGCAGAGGTGGAAGTGCTTATTGGTGAGGGAATTTGCACCAGCCATATTACTGGCACTATATCTAAACTCCAAATGCACACCACTTTAAGCTAGGAACTGCCCTTCACAGTCTGTTGCTCCATTATTTTGTCCAGGAGATGTTGTGAAGAGAGAAGCTGGCACTTAACTTTAGAGAAAGGGATCTAGAAGTGCTGGTGGGGAAGAGCTGTCCTTATTCCAGGCAAAGACAGTCATGGCACCAGACACAGTCAGCCTGGACCTTGATCGTGGTTGGATCAGTGCTGTTTTGCACACTAAGAGGAATGCACCATTCATGCAGGGGGATGGCATCCTCAAACTGATGCTTCTCCAGGAACACAGGTGGCACGCTGACACTTCCTTCAACATACAACTGTGCACTCTTAAATCTACTGCCTTTTAAGCACAAAGTCATGCAACCCACTTGCCCTTAAACATATTCCATCTTTCATCCCTCTCTGAGTGATGTCTACTCTTTCTCAAGTGTAGCCAATTTTAACGCTACAGAAATGCAAGTGATGCTTTTACACTAGCAGAACTTCAAAACACTGTCTATTGAATAGAGTATTTCTTTATGCTATTGCAATTTTCATGAAATCTTGTTCTCTGTGGTGTGCCACTCTTTTACATTTCCATTCTATATATACCACGAGTGATTGGAATTTTGATCGAAGATTGCAAATTGTTTTTTGATCAATAATACCTTATGAAATCTTCATATGATCAAGAACTTTTATAAAGGTGCTATTAACTACATACATTGGAAAGCAATACAGAACATGCTTTTATTGAGTTCTGGAAATAGATCTATTTCCACTACTTAATCAATATGTTGGTCTATTTTGCTTTTAACTGATTCACCAGCACCTATATCAAGAAATGAAAATACAGAAAACAATAATTCATTCAAGATGTTAATCTCCAGCATATGTTCGGGTGAGATAGAGAAGTCTGCTCGGATGTTAGATATACTTATTAGTTAGATATAAGGAACCAAATAAGATTATTCTTATTTCTTTAGATTTAGGTGAGAATTAAGATCAGGAGAGCATTAGTTCCTCAATTTCAGATAGTATTTCATTCCTACATTTTTATCCCATTTAAGCTTTCAATATACTGTGCTGGACTCATCTGGATTTTTCTATCTTTTACTCACAAGTCAACATAAGAATATAGGAAGCAATAGCAGGAGGTGAAGGTGTTAATATTTGAGAATGAAGTTATTTCCATTTCAAATGCCCCATTTCATGAGTAAATACTCCTTGATCACACCCAAGCTCTATCTTACTCTGTCCCAATAACACATTTCTGCTAGAATCTCAGAAAAAATAATCACTTCTTTTCTCTGAGGAGAAACCACTGTGTCAGAGGTGGTTGCTACAATTGACCTCAGTGTCCTCTAAGTAGGGGAAAGGATCATTTACTGGAAATGTATACCTTTGGTATGCTTGGTGAGGCTGCTGAGATGTAACTAATTTGCAGAATCTCAGTATCTATGAACATTTTTATAATTTGGTGCCATTCAAGACTGAGACAGACACATTTTTAATCAGCAAGGGAATCAAGGGCCTTGAGGATAAGGCCAAAACGTGGAGTTGAGGATGATCAGAGCAGCCACTGTCTCTTTGAATGGCAAAACAGAGTCGATGGACTGAATGGCCTACTTCTGTTCCTACATCTTATGCTCAGTCAACTTCAAGAGTCAGTACTAGAAAACAACATTCTAAAACTATGCTGTAGCTTTTGAAAACAGTGTTCCATGAGTTATTTCAACAAATGGTCACCTGCTCCTGTAAGCATCGACTAGGGTAGATAAGAAGAAAATTTTCCCTTTCGCAGAGGGATCAATAACAAGGGGGCATAAATTTATGGAAAGGGGCAGGAGGTTTAGAGGGGATTTAAGGAAGAATGTTTTCACCCAATGGGTGGTAGGTATTGGTAAGCACTGCCTGCAAGGGTATAATATGGGTTGGAATGAACACAACATTTGAGAAGTATTAGATAAATATTTGAAGCACGATAGCATACAGGCTATGGGCCAAGTGCTGGAAAATGGGACAGAATTAGATAGGAGCTTGAAGACTGATATGGACACAATGGTTTGAAGGGCCTTATTCTGTGCTGTAAAACTCTATTTTCTAATGACCTTGGAGCAAATAATAATGCTTCTGTAAGATCAGCAGTGCCGCTCCAGTTCAATCTAATTGGCAAGGGCAATCAGAGTAGCACTAATCCAATAACTTGGACAACACTATTGATCATGCTAGGGTTAGGGGGAAAACCATTAATAAAGAGATTATCGCTTCTGGACAACATTCCCCCAGCATCTCCTTTCTATTTTGTTGGCATATCAATATATTTCTTCAAAATTCATAAGCAGGAATTTCTTCCAATTAAACATATCCATAGCCCTCATCATAAATTTTTTGTCATGCCATTGATTCTATACTGTGCTCAGACCAATTCACCTTTTACAACAATGAACTAAGTATCTCACCTTATGTTCTCTCCATCTTCAGAATGGTAAGCAAACAGACAACTTTAAACTGGGTAAGTTTTGTATCTCAATTCCCCATTCTAAAGACTTGAGCACACACTCTAAGCTACCAGTTCAATTAAGTATTGACAGAATTTTGCACCTCAGATATACCACTTTTTAGACGAGGTGTTAAGATAATGCCCAGCCTTGTCTCTTGAGTCAAAGTTAAATATTCCACAGTACTTGATGAGGAAGACCACAGAAGTTCTTCTGTTTCCCTGCCCAATTCTTCTGAAACAATATCAGTAAAATAGATTAGGTAACCACTCAGTTGCTGCTTGTGAGAGCTTGTATATGCACAAATTGGCTGCCAGGTTTCCTATATTATGACATGGCAATGGTACTTCATTAGCTGTTATTTTAAAATTGTTTCTTCTATTTGCTCTCAAACACATTGAAACATCCTGAGATCATGGAAGATGGGATATAAATGAAAAAATATTTTATTTGTTCTTCCTTTCCCCACTGTTGTGACATTTCAGCATTGCCCAGGGGACACAGCTTCTAATGAAATAATCCCAGGATCAACAGAGTCCAACCTGGGAAGGCAGGAAGCATCCACCACTGGAAATGAATTCTAAACAAAGCATGCTGTACTCCAATATATTAATGAACAGGTAAATTTACAGCATATTATATCATTAGTTCCAAACTCAGCCATAGCTTCAGGCTCGTTTTGTGATTCAAAGGCTTCATCCAGTAAGGAATACAATCAAACACATAAGGAACATCCCCATTCTGTTTTGAGTGAGCAGTTATCTCAATAGTGGTTGCTTTGAATGTGCAGCAATTAGCCAAAATCACCCTAGGTTAATGAGAGAAAATTTGCCTTAGGAATTCTTACTTCACATCAATATTCTCAACTCCTGGAAGTGTCTGAGTGAGACTACAGTGCAGGAAAGCTCAGACACAACTACGATCCTGCCATTGTCATTTTTTGCAAGGATAATGAAATGTAAAAGTAAGGAACTTCAGCTTGAATCATACAGGGCACCGGAGAGCCTACTTTTGGAGTATTGTCCACAGCTTTTGTCTCTTCGTTCCAGATTAGATTTAATCATATTAGAAGCAGTTCAGAGAAGATTCACAACTTGTTTCTGAGATGAAAGCATTAGGAGAGGCTGGGCCTGAATCTTTTGGAGTTAAAAGGAATAAAAGGTGATCTAATCCCTCTTCCGAAGCTACACTGGCCCTAAACCCTACCTCTTCCTCCGTTACATCGATGACTGTATCGGCGCCGCCTCGTGTTCCCACGAAGAGCTCGAACAGTTCATCCACTTCACTAATACCTTTCACCCCAACTTTAAGTTCACCTGGATCATCTCTGATACCTCGCTCTCTTTCCTGGACCCCTCTGTTTCCATCTCTGGCAACACCTGGAAACCAATATCCATTTCAAGTCTACCGACTCCCACAGCTACCTAGAATACACCTTCTTTCACCTACCTTCCTGCAAAAAGGCCATCGCCTATTCCCAATTCCTTCGCCTCCGCCGCATCTGCTCCTGAGACGAGGCATTCCACTCCCGGACATCTCAGATGTCCTCGTTTTTCAAGGACCGTAACTTCCCCCCCTCAGTGGTCGAAAACGCCCTCGACCGTGTCTCTCACATTTCCCGCAACTCATCCCTCACACTCTCTCCCCGCAATAACAACCAAAACAGAATCCCCCTCGTCCTCACGCCCCACCAACCTCCGGATCCAACGCATCATCCTCCGACACTTCTGCCATCTGCAATCTGACGCCACTACCAAAGACATTTTTCCCTCCCTACCCTTATCTGCTTTCTGGAGGGACCACTCTCTCCGTGACTCCCTTGTCCGCTCCACACTCCCCACCAACCCCACCACATCCGGCACTTTTCCCTGCAACCACAGGAAGTGCTACACCTGCCCCTACACCTCCCCCCTCACCTCCCCCCTCACCCCCATCCCAGGCCCAAAGAAGATCTTCCACATCAAACAGATGTTCACCTGCACATCTGCTAATGTGGTATACTGTATCCGCTGTTCCCATTGTGGCCTCCTCTACATCGGGGAAACCAAGTGGAGGCTTGGGGACCACTTTGTGGAACACCTACGCTTGGTTCGCAACAAACAACTGCACCTCCCCATCGCGAACTATTTCAACTCCCCCTCCCACTCCTTGGACGACATGTCCATCCTGGGCCTCCTGCATTGCCATAACGATTCCACCCGAAGGTTGCAGGAACAGCATCTCATATTCCGCTTGGGAACCCTACAGCCCAATGGTATCAATGTGGACTTCACAAGCTTCAAAATCTCCCCTCCCTCGACCGCATCCCAAAACCAGCCCAGCTCGTACCCACCTCCCTAACCTGTTCTTCCTCCCACCTATCCACTCCTCCCACCTCAAGCCCTCTCCCATCTCCTACCTATTAGCCTCATCCCGCCCCCATTGACCTGTCCGTCCTCCCCGGACCAACCTATCCCCTCCCTAACTCCCCACCGACACTCACCTTTACTGGCTCCAACCCAGCATCCTTGACCTGCCTGTCTCCTCTCCACCTATCTTCGCCTTTATCCATCTTCTATTCGCCTCCCCCCTCTCCTTATTTATTTCAGAATCCCCTTCCCCTCCCCCTCCCCCATTTCTGAAGAAGGGTCGAGACCCGAAATGTTAGCTTTCCTGCTCCTCTGATGCTGCTTGGCCTGCTGTTTTCATCCAGCTCTACACCTTGTTATCTCAGATTCTCCACCATCGGCAGTTCCTATTATCTCTTTACAGATTTGATGCTGGGACAATGCTTTCCCAACTGCCTGAGGTAAATATTGAATAAGCAGATTTTTCTAAAAGTACCTCTTCATGACCAATAAAACATGGGGGATCTCCCCACTGTTAGAAGCTGCATTTGGTTCACTGCAACTTGGTTTGTTAGGTCAGCCTCAGTGAACACATACACTCATCATCAGCAACTGCAATTTCTGTTGCTTAGCAACAAACAGCTTCAAAATACTGTCTTCACAATCAGTCTCTAGATGCATTACTTTGATATAAAAGTCAATATTAAGAAACATTTCATAATGATATTAAATGATATACAAAAATGAATATATCTACTGGACTGAAGAACTCCCCAGCAATAGCTTTCTTTAAATATATTTGTAAAGATTGATAGTATGAGTCTCATTATTTACAAATTATGTTAATCATATTTCCATATTTTAAGAAAGTCTCAGCCCGCATTTTGTAATCGCAAGGGATAGGAATGATAGTGGCTACTTTCAAATAACAAATTAGACTGCCAAAAGATAATACAAAATTTCACAAACAATCACTTAGCAATTAGAAATTATGATAAAAAAAAGAACATTATCTACCACACAAAAAGATTATAGCTTTATAAGCACTAACAAAATTACATACAAATAGATATTTTTATTAATACATTTTTATTTCTTTATAGTATAGTAAGTTGTTGTGGCTATCACAGCATTAGTACTACAGTGTTGAAGTATACCAGTAATTGCCTATTGTCTACAGAGTATAATGATAGTGGCAAAACATGGACTATCAGTTTTCAATTTTCATCATCTGATTTTAATAATTTGGACCTTCATGGGCTAAAATGGTTTTAAAACAAAAGTCACTGACTTAAAACAGCCTCAGTAATCAGCTGGCCACAAGTTAACCCAGTTTTTTTTTAAACCAGATACCCTTTTATAAGTTACCCCACTTTAAAACCAGTGAACCCAGAAATGGGAATGCATAGTTGAGCTGTATTTCAAGTGGAAGGAGAAAGATGAATCTGTAACTGGAAGAGGAGAAGGCTTGCTCTCTCATGTTTTCTCTAAGTCTCTTAAAGGCCCATGTTCACCTCAACCTGTATAATCTGTCCTTCTGCTTCCCACTCACTCTCTGGACATGCCTCACCACCTCTCATGATCATGCATGATCGCTAACTGATGTTGCTTCCATTTCCATTGTACTCAATCCTTCTGTTTCTCTCATTTCAGTAAAAATGAATTTGTAACTGGGTTGAGAGACCCAAAACTGTTTTGGGAGGAGTGGGGACATCAGGCTCCTCATCCCTCTCGAGGATCAAGTCATTGATTTGGGTGGGAAGATCATGATCACTCATAATGGACAACCAGTCTGGTAAACTCCATTCTGCTGTTCTCCTCTCTGATTATCACCAGTGCTAACACATTCCTATTCTGTACAAGCTTTTATCCATTTTCTCCAACTAATTCCCTTTCTACTCCAATGCACCCAGGGAACTTCCAGAAGGAAGGGGCCACGTCCCGAATCTCTCAGTGACTGTTCTATCTCTGAGGACAAAGCTTATGAAGTTTCAAAGCAAGAACTGGGAAGGCGTTCAGTTAAACCCTTTACTGCCTCAGAGAACTTCATCTTGGCATGTAGATGAGACTCAGGAGCACAATTTGGTGAGGATATCATTGGCATGTTTCTGCAGATAGAAAAGGAAGATACACTGGAGGTCTCTAGTGCTCGGAGGATTGTTAACATGAGGCAGAAGACTTGCCTCTATACTCAGCCATTTGACATGGCTAACCTGCAAGTAGCAATAAGGTAGTCTCTGGCTTCTTAATCTCTCCAAAACATTGCTCTCTTCTCCTCTCATGGATGGCCCTCCTGAACATTCTCTTGATGCTCAGCCTCATCTTCATCCTCAGAAGATTGTTCTCATTCCCCATTTCTCCCACTCCAGGACATGGCTGCTTTTGTCAGCTTCGGTTATGAAGGGTACAGCTTGCCACAGTGAGGAGGGACATCTTTGTCTGGGCTACATTGCAGAGCTTCACTGCAACAATCCAAGAACACCGCCATCCTCAAACAAAATAGGGGAAAGCAGAGGTTCAACAGGGCCAGAGGATAGAAACACAAAAGGGAACATGAAGGATAGGAGGATTGGAACAGTTGGAGTGTACAAGTCATTCACATGAACACAAAGTTGGAACCTCACTGTAAAGATCAACTGTGTAATAAGTTCAGAAACTTGCTGGGATCACATCGAAATTGGGCTGTGTCCCAATTAAATCTTGGAATATTCTGAGAAAAGCTTCCTCTTTTCTCGAACAATGCAGCACACACCCAGAGCAGTTTCATGCTTAAAGTAACTTATGCTAATCTCTTGATTTTGATTCCCTGCTGTGAGTTGTCTTTTCTACCCTCCCTGTTGCTGTAACAAACAAAGACATTGAGGATTGTTTCATGCACTTTAGCATCACTTGAGACCTTCAGCTTGTGTTTCTCTGCAGAATAACTTGCTTGCTGACTGTCCAAGCATGATAGACCTCATGTTTTCCATGATTGCACACCATCAAATAACTTACTGTCCACATTGTTGGCTTGGTCATTAAAAAGTCCATGTTATGAATGTTTTATCTACTTGCAAAATTATTCCCATCCTACATTGTCCTGGCTGTCTTAAAATTCGCCACTTGTGTATAAACCATTGGAAATGTTGATTAAGGTTCAACACTGCAAGAAATAACACAGAGACTTATGTCACTCAGTTATTGTTAATGTTGTCAGTATCAAACATTCATTTCACAATCACTTGATTCAAAAATATTATTTTTTAATGGAACTAACTCAAACAACTGGTGCTGCATGACAGAATGACAGAAAACTGGAGGGCATATAAACAAGAAACTCTTAGCTTAGGGGATGCAAATATTGATTAGTATGTGCAAACAGATAATGACTGGAAGATGTACTTATTAATGCGTTTAGATTTATTAAAATACTAATAAATGCTGAAATAAATACAAGTACATACTCATTTTGTTTCAAGAAGCTGCTTCAAAAAAATATAGCTTAATGAATTCCACATACCATGCCCCTCCAGTACCCCACCAAGACCCCACCCACCCATACTGAGCAGCACGGTGGCTCAGTGGTTGGCACTGCTGCTTCACAGCATGAAGGACCTGGGTTCAATTCCACCTTCGGATGACTGTGTGGAGTTTGCACATTCTCTTTGTGTCTGCGTGGGTTTCCTCTGGGTGCTCTGGTTTCTTCCTGCAGTCCAGAGATGTGCAGGTTAGGTGGATTAGCCATACTAAATTGCTCATAGTGTGCAGGTTAGCTAAGGGAAATGCAGGGTTACAGGGATGGGGTAGGTCTGGATGGGATGCTCTTTGGAGGGTCAGTGAATGCCCTGCTTCCACACTGTAGGGATTCTATAAAAATTCTTTCCAATGGCTTAAGCGTTGCCTATTTGCTTCTTTCTATTATTCAAACCAAGAAGGTTGATTACCAAAATAGCACTTCTACTCCATTTGTAAAGTTACTCTTCAATCAATGTCACTACTCATCAACCGATAGAAATTTCACCACCAGAAGTGTCTTTTGTCAGTCCTGCTGCAGTAGTTTGTCAATAGCTTTTGATTTTCTGTTAGCTATGATCTTCTGCTACTGCAGCTACTGCCTGTGGCTTAGCAGGCACTGAAGGATAGCAACACATGCAGCATTTGGTGAACAGCTAAAATATATTGTGTGGAGGTTTCCTCCAGAATTGACTGAAAACATAATTACAGCAGAGCAGCAGTTTCTATATTGCAAATTAAGGAAAACCATAATCATCACTGAGATAACGGCGCTTAATTTTATAATCCATATGCTAGTCAGATGAATTTTAAATTATAGGAAACAAACCAATTTCCACTTAATATTGTTATTTTAATAGCTGATAGACTGCTTGTGAAGTGTAAAACTGTACAATAAAAATAAATTAGTATGAGGTATATGTCATATTTGGACAGATTTAGTGTAAAATGTATTATTGGAAATTATTTCAGTCAGGCATTTTTTATAACTATCTGGGAGAAGAAAATGTCAGTTATGTTGAAACATGTCATCATGTCACTGAAGTGAAAATTTGCAAAGCTTTGAATGCTGTTACCTTCTCAGAGCAAAATCCTGGCAATAATGTCTTCTTAAATATACAGCCCCTTTCATTTCACCAGCAGTTAAAAAAAAAACTGTTGCAAATGTCCAAAAAGCATATCAATGTCTGTGATATTTAGTGTAAAACAGTCAGATCATATTGTGTAAACATTGTAGGGCAAAGCTGATACTGGAATACAAATTGACTAGTTAAATTATTTTTGGTATTGATGCTCCTAGATATCCAAAACTGTTTACCCAGACACTCTCTTAAAATGTTTATGGCACACTTAGTAGAAACATAAATAGGAGCAAGTCCCAATGCAAAGTCATGTTGCTATTTGGTCAATAACATTCACTTTTCACAAAATAATCAAAGCATAGATAGAAAGTTACATGACAATGATAACGAATGCTGTATGAAACCTTGACATAAATGTTCAATTTCAGTCAGAAAATAAATTATATATTTTTCCATTATTATCTGCTGCTCCTTTCAACTTGTATTGCTACTGCATTATAGTGAAACTATAAAAAGTCACGTTTATTCAATTACTTGACTACTCAGTGATAGTCCTATAACAAGATGACAATGAGAAATAAAAGGTACATATTATTCCATAGATGCCTTATCTTTAAAACTTTGAGTCACAACTCATTCAACCTTGATGTACCAGCATTGTTTTGCTCCTTATTGCCTCATAGGTTGGAGATGTTGTTCAAGAATGTGGCAGAATCATATTTTATAGATTTGATTAAATTGTATTGAAGGTACTACATCACCACCAATGTCGATTATCATGATTTTCTACAGAATAATTATTGTCTTTCTAATGTTACTGCGAAGCTGTGCCATTTGAAAAATAGCTTTATAAACAGTACAGTATGCTAACGGTTCTGAACAGTAAGTGTGATTACACAGAGGATGGCACCATAAAACAAAATTTTGCATATTTACTTGGGCAAATTAATCAAATACCATACCATTTGACAACAATTACCCTACCAAACAGAATGAATATTTGATTAGATTCGGCATTCAGGGGGAAAATTATGTCCAGTAGTGACCATTATAATTAATAAAACACACAAAAATTTCAAGATGAACTGTAGTTAAGAGATTTCACTTAATTGTCTCATTACAGCAAAGCACAAAAGATGAATAGAAGAGTCTGATTCAAGTTTTCAAAATCATATGTGGGTGTCATAAAAAAAACATTTATAAAAACAAAAGGGAAACAACATTTCAGGCATAAGCAATCACACACCTTTTTAGTGTATTTCCTGCAGTGTATTTCCAGGCCTTTCTTGTTTTGTTTATGATTTACAACATTTGTAACTTTTTTCTTTATTATCTCAAACAAATCCGGCTGCATATGAAGAAACTGTTCATTCCAAATTGGGAAGTAAATAAGAATATTGGAAATAGGAGAAGGAACAGGTCATTCAGCCCATTGAACTTGCTCTGCCATTCAATAAGATAATTGTTGATCTGATTATTGCCTCAACCCTACTTTCTTGCCTGCCCTAATAACCCTTGATTCCTTTGCAAAAATCTGTCTAACTCAGCCTTGATTATATTCAATGATCTAGATTCCACTGCTCCCTGGGGGAGCAAATTCCAAAGATTAAGGACTTCCTGAGGAAAGGAAACCATTCATCTCCATCTTAATGGGAGATCCTTTATTTTGAAACATTTACACTAGTTCTAGATCACCCCATTTGGGTAAACATCCTCTCCTTGTTGGGTTCTCTCAGAATTTTATACATTTCAATAATTCATCTAAGCACTGTTGTGTGTCGGCCAAAATTGCTCAATCTTAATTCATAAAATGAGTTTCATCCCATGATTGAACCTAGTTAATCTGCATTGACCAGCCTCCAAGCCCTAAACAAGCATTATTAAAATCAAAAGTAGCAATGAGTTAATGAGTAATGCATTGAACATTCCAGGAAGGAAACTTGCAAACTGGTTACCCCAGTCTACAATGAACGTGGTTATGCTTGTGCAGTTTTGAGAAGTATGACTAAATAAGATGAAACTAGTTTCAAATGTGATGCTACTATGGCTTTAAGAGAAGTATTTGGTCCTGTTTCTTTTTTAGAAGAAAACTTGAGACAGAAATGCCTGGCAGTCTGTTTCAAAGCCCATAAGTAAAGAGCTTGTGAAGCCTTGTTTTTTTTTAAAGTTGGAACAATAGATGCAGCCTGAAAGGGAGGGACAAGCTTCCACAAATCCAGGATTTTTAGTTTTATAATTATAGCAGTCACTAGGTTTTGAAGATGAGTGGAAGCTGTTACACATCGGTCCATGCTACTCTCTCAAAGATTTTTCTTGATGTTTTTCCTCCTGGACTGGAGAATTGCCCATAAGACAATCTATTTTACTGAATTTGCCTTTGCCAAGGATATGTTTATGGGATGTTGTTATAATGGAACAGTTACTGCTTAGTAGTTAAATTATCAAGTTTTCCAATGAAGCTAAATTATTCCAATTTCTTCTTTCTTTTGTTGTATTTTAACTCTAGTGTATGAATAAAGTGAGTTTTGCTTTAAGACTGGTAGTTTGACTCATTAAATTGCATCCAGAATGCGATGCCTGATATTTACATGGTCAATCGTGTTCATTAAGTACAAGGTTAAGAGTGATGGCACTTGGATAAATAACAAATAACAAGCCATGAGAAAGGTAAAACCATCATAAAACATTTTGGACCACCATTCTACAGCAATATGCAATGGTTAAATGTTTGCAACCACAGTTTTTCACCTCACTTAGTACTTATTCACTGCCGTGGCATGGAGGACATATAAAATTAATGGGGCAATCACCCCTGGATTCCTCTCATGTAGCTTCCAGAGAGCGGTTCAGACAGGCATTAGTGGAGGCTACGAAGCAGGTCACCATTTTCCACCTCACTTCTGTGGTGAAACCAGGGGAAGAAGAGAAAATAACTGGAGAAACTGCATTCAAACGACATGTGTTACTTGCTTGGATTCATCATTTTACTTTACAAACTAACATAAATGGCAAAGATTAAATAGCACTGCTCAGACTTGGTCCTTTTTTTTAAAGTCTAATTCTAACAAGGCAATATCCTGAATAAGATGCAAACCTGAGGATTCCTTTGTTCTGTCCGGTAGTAACTGATCCCATGGTACTGTTTCATAAAATAACAGAGGAGTTCTCACCAGTGCCCTAGCCAACGTTTATTCCCTAGCCAGCATTGCTAGAACAGTTTTAAAGACAGCTGCAGTTAAAAGACAACAGTTGAAAAACTGCAGTTGCAAAACATCCAAGTATTGTATACTGTTTCAAAATGGTGCTCCAAAATGTTTTATGACAGTTTTAATTTTCATCATGGCATAGAACCAACCCCACCTTTGTTGTTTATGCAAGTGTCATCACTTTTCACCCTTTTCTCACCAACCTTCATTGGATCCTAGTCCAGCAATGTCTCAGATGTACACACTGGGGGTCTGCCACCTGTGCAACATACTTGAATGAGATCAATGAGGAAAGCCATGTAATTCATACAGATAATGCACATCGTTCCATGGATCAGTGTAAAATAATGTAGCTCTGCAGGAAGCATAACTAGAAGCTAGCAAGACTACAATAACAATTCTCCCCTGTCATCTGGTTATTACATTGTTAATTTTTTTTTGCCACACTTTTCACATTATAACTGTGACAACATTACAAGAAATGCTTCATTGGTAGTAAATTACTATGGAACATCCAGGAGTCATAAAAGGCACAATTTAAATGCAAGTTGCTTTCCTTTAGATCTTTCTATCCACTAACCAAATCCAGTCAACAGTTAAACACCATAAAGCCGAGATCTAAAAGCAAATGATATTCAAAACCACCTGCATTTTTTGCATATACTTTGAGTAAACACAATAATTACATTATTTATAAATATAAGTTATGCACAGTGTATATTATACAGAAGTGTAATGTTCCCCTGTTCAAATGTAAAGAAAAATGAGAACTGCCAATGCACTAGATAATTCAAGAACAATTAAACATCTGGAACTATTGTCCTGTCAGGTTAATTTATGATTTAATTGTGTAGGAACAAATGTGCTGTTCACTTTCAAATTCTAATATATTTCTGTCTTGTCTCTTTTCTTCTGAATCATTTCCACACCTCGACACTAATTTAAAAGGTGTAAACCATGGCTACTGCTTCTCCATCATTATCAAACAGGAATTTGATGGACAATAAATGCACACTGAGGCTTTTATACTGTAGTACTTGATTTGGCTTATGGCCTTGTCCCTCATGGTATTCAGAGCAGAGAAATGAATCCTCAATCTTATGGAAAGTCAATTTATGTATCCCATGGCAGGCTATGTAGGACCAAGAATTTGTCTAATCTGTCATGTATTAGCAGAGTCAAAACCCTGAAGTGTCAAAAAGACAATGACTCAAGATTTAAATGACTGTAAAATACAACTGATGAAAAATGTCACTTTTTTTAAAATCCACCCGATAATAAACAATTAAAACAACCCTAACAAGTCAGAGATAATGGAATGCTCTCTGCTTGGATGATTGCAGCCCCAACAACGCTGAAGAGGCTCAACATCATTTAGGACAAAGCAGTTGCCATAATTGGCATTTTATCCATTAAGCATCCAGGCCACCTTCACCACAAGTATACTATAGTTACAGTTCATACTATTTACCTGATGCACTGCAGCAATTACCAAGGCATCTTTAGCAATATTTCAACAAGGCCACAACAAAGGCAGCAGATAAACAGAAATATCAGCAAATTTTCCACCATCCCTATGTAGACATACATTCCTGTGCCTTCACTGTCACTGCACCATGATGTAGGAATTTGCTACCTGTTTGAACTGTAAAAGCACCATCACCAAACCAACAACAGTGGTTCAAGAAGGGGCTCACAACTATATTCTTAAGGACAACTAGGGTTGGGCAATAAATGTGGTTTGGTCAGTGACTCCCACCTCAAGAAGGAATTATTTTAAAAGGTAATATTTTTCTCATAGGGGTTAAGTCAGTATTCAGAATTAGTAGCACACGCCTGTTTTTGAATAACCTGGGAATGAATAAGTTAACAGAAAATTAGCACAATTAACACAATCACGGGTATGACAGTTTATTTCTCCTATAAAATAGGAAGATGACTCCACAAATTGTCTGGATTGAAAGTTTAACAATTGGCACTTGTTTGCTTTCTAAAGCTATAGCCCTGATAGCCTCATGGCTGACCTTCAATTCACGTGAATGGTAAGTTGATTTGGCCAATGCCCTTTGATGCACAGCAGTATGTGTAATATATGCAGTACATGGTCATTTCTGTTACACTGTGATTAAGTTACCAAGGATACACAATTATGAGGATTTGAATCTGTCTACATTTAAATGGAAACATGTGAAAGAAATCAATACCTGCCCATCCCAGCCTGTAGAAGCAGTTTTCACTGTATTATCATGCGATCGAAACAATTCTTATGCTATTGTTGTTTATAATTGCACATTGCCAGTAAAATGGAATATTTTCTTGCCCAGCAAAAAGTTACAGTGTGTATTTTTTAATTTAGAAATCACCTATGCTCTGAAATAGAAAATGCTGCAAATGCACAACAGGGTCTAGTAGCATCTTTGGAGCAAATTAACAATCTGAATTTTATGGGGTCTGCAGGTGCAAGCTAGGAGACACTGGAAGTCATGAAATCAGAAGGGAGGGCCAGGCTGGACTGCCTGTCGGCCTTTTGCCATCACGAAGGGGATTATAGAGATATCCCTATCATCCAGAAGTCAACAGGTTTATTCATAATACTTTAAAATATTGCAGAAGTCATTTTTCACAAACATGGTCTCAGCCAGAGCTTCAGGTCTTTCATCATAGGCTTCTCTATTTCCTTAGCTCTCTAGTGTGAAAGGACTCTGTCTTTTTAAAAAATGGGAATTGAAATGACAAAGAGCTCTTTTCAAAATCAGTATTCGAAAGAGTGATTGCCAACAGGTGTTGATTTGCAGCTTTTGCTGGCAACAAGAGTTGATTAGTCAATGGGTTAGTAACCCATTACCAATGGCACAGACCTTCTGGATGCCATCAAATTAGACTTTTTATGAAGGAACTAGCTATCTTGTATCTCTCACCAAACAGTGGAAGAAACCAGAGAAAGATGTTTGAAGCAATGTGCTAGCCAGCAGAACAGTCATAAAGATCATTTCAACCACAGAATCTGGAACAAAGACTACTAAACTGTCTTTCCAGTCCTTTTCCTCTGTTCATAACCTATTTAACTCCATCTGTTTGTATGTCAGTAAGTGTGTAAAGGGAATTTATAAGGCAATTAGAATTTTAATTAGTTGCATTATATACCAATGGTTTATATCTGTTTATCTGCAGCTAGAGTCTAATTACTTGAAATAAATAGCCATTCTTGTTCAGTCCAGAAACTTGGTCCGTGCTTTCTATCAATCTATATCTGAAACTTAGGTAGATTGGAGAACTTTGCTTATTTTATCAAATCTTTAACTTTTGTGATGACTCTGGGAATAGCAGGGTTCAATTTCTAGATCGCAACCCTAGTGAGTTGCAACAAATGTCACCCACAGGCTTAAGAATCAAGTACAGCTTCAAAGATTAGAGAACCAAGTAACATAGCAAACACAAATCAATCAAACAATTGAACTCTACAGGGTCATCTCATCCCATTAAGGGATTGAAGCCGAAACAGCATTATTAGCTCCTAGATTGGCACAAGATCTAGATGGGGCTCTTACTAAGACAATGTGTGTCCTGATTTTCCAGTCTTTTATCAGGGCCACTGGTACCCTCACAATATCCAGTCTAACATCTTTTTTCAAGAAAAATGTACCAATAATTGGCAGATTTAATCTTCCATGATTTGAAAGTTACTTTCTTACATGCTGTGAATAGAAAAATCAAGGCATATGATTACCAATTTTAGTATTTACCGTAATTTCTTTTCGTGGTAGGTTATATAAGACACTGGAGAGTTATCGACTTTTTAATCAGTAAATTGGGCTTGAGTCTATTGAGACTTGAGTCATTTATTTTGACTTTTAACTTGACTTGGGCAATATTGACTCAACAACATTTGCAATTTGAAAACAAAAGGGTTTTATTTTTAATCCTTGCACAATACAGACAATTGATGTTTTGGCATGAACCATGATGTTGTTATGATTCCAGCTGATGGTAATACTGGATCAGTTAGAATCTAGAGTGAAACTTGGTTTGATATTTTGTAGCTATACAATTTAGCTGCCATGGCTGTCAGTCACTTAACATTCACATTAGGTTGCCAATGTATCTTTAACAAAAGAATATATATTTATTGCACAAAAGAACAATTTAAAATCAGATACAGCAAAAAGATTCAACCATTTCTCTCATTAATATTTATTACAGACCACTCAACCTCAGTGAAGTATTACTCTTGGTCTAACTCTAATATTTCTTACCGAACTGACAGGTGTTCTTTTAGCAATTTTCTGCACATGCACTAGATAATCAAAAGTTATTATTCTAAAATTAAAAGGAAGGGTCCCTGATTCTGCTTAACATATTGCAACAGTCACTTATTAGTTTCCGTGTTCCAGTAGCGTATTTCCCTACACTACAAAAGCAATTATACTATAAAAATACTTCATTAGTCATGAAGTGATTTGGAATGATCATAAGTAGTAAAAGCTACAGCATAAATGCAGGTTATTTCTAACTTTAATTTAATATATTCCGCTGGAATTTGATCGAAACCCACAATGAATAAGAACAATTTTAACAATTCTTAGAACCAGCTTTAGCTTGGATTTATTTTGCATGAATTCATTTGAATAAAATTCTCTTTAGAATCTTGAAAAAATATCAATTAGAGAATGTAGTCACTTGATCAAAGAAAGCAACTGAAAGAAACTCCTCAGAATAGGAATTATATCCTGGAGATTGCTGTCAGCATTTTATGTATATATTTTTAAAATACTGTTGTGATTTTCTTTCTCTTGTTCATGTCATGCTGGTAAAAGTAGCCCAGCTCTTTGTGTTAATCCATCTTTGGTAACACACTGGAGTTTATCAGAGACATCCCCTTACATTTGTGCTGCTTTGATGAAGAGGAGGATGAGCAGAACAATGACAAGTCAACGTAGGCGAGATTCAATTGCAATGTATCCTGAATATTAGACCAGGTTTTTCCTAAAATAGCAATAGTACCCTAACTTGATTCATGAAAATGACAGTAAATTTGATTCCTGGGGCAAGACTTTTCAGATGGTAGAGTTATGACCAGGGATAGCAAGCCAAACCAAATCAGCCTTACAATCACTGGATTGGCAACATTGTGAAAACAAAATATTGAACAACACTTAAAATTTGCTCAGTCACTTCTAACAAAACTCTATGAATAACAGATTTTGGACACCAAGTTTATAACTTAAGCAAAAATTAACACTTTATTATTAATACTGTAACTTTAGCTGACAAACCTAAACTACATGTTAATCCAATTAATATCCATTTTTTAAATGACTCTGCTTTGATCACAATGCTATTTGCACACAGACAGATAGATCCATTTAAGGGATAAATTGAAAAGAAAAATAAAAGAATTGCAATTTACCAGTTATCGCAAGGGTGATGGCCTAGAGGTATTATTGCTAGGCTGTTAATCTAGAGACTCACATAATGTTCTAGGGACCCAGGTTCGAATCCCTCCATGGCAAATGGTAGAATTTGAATTTATTGTAAATCTGGTATTAAGAGTTGAATGATGACCATAAATCGATTGTTGATTGTCAGAAAACCCATCTGGTTCACTAATGTCCATTAGGGAAGGAAACCACCATCCTTACCTGATCTGGTCCTTTGACCCACAGCAATGTAGTTGACTCTTAACTGCACTCTGGGCAATTAGGGATGGGCAATAAGCGTTAGCCTAGCCAGTGATACCCATATCCCATGAATGAATAAAACAAATTAAACAGTTCCAAATGATGGATGCCAAGCCTTCATGCAATCCTTGGATAATGAATTAATCATATACGCAACTGTTTAACCTCATTTCAAAGTCATTGGTGAGTGCAAATAATTTCAGCAAACTTCCAGAATTATTTATTGATTTCTTACAGACTAGGATTCTTTTCTCAGAACATTCAACAGTTATTTAAATGGACAAAGAACTAGAAATGATTAAAAAACTGGAGGCAATTATGAAAATTCCAAAAATCACTCTGCACCTGCCAAAACCAGTTTGCTCATTGTTTTCCTTTTGAAAATCGTATTCGCTGTAGTTGGTTGTTAGTATCAAGTCATGACTTGATTGACCAACTCAACATCCAACCAGCTACCAAGCCCTGGGCATGTTGTTGAATCATCCACTGTGTTTCTTAGATCAGATAACGTAATTCTCCAGGTCAGTCACCAACAGTAAATAACTCCACCTGTTCTCCTCACTTTTTAAATCACACAGTTTCTCAAAGGCCAATTAACCCTAACCTCAATTCACAGTTCCATTAAAAAAAAGAGAAAATTAAAAGGAAAATAGTGAGGATATCGACAGTGGGCTTTCCTTACCTGCAATGCACACAGGCAAGTATGCATTCCCAACATCCCAGTACCACAGACATTTAATGCTTTAAGGACCACAAATCAGCTGCTAATTATATGTACAAGTAGTCCTTAAAGTAATACAATCTTTAAAGCTGTTAACTCCCTTGATCTTTTGAAACGTATTTTTTCTTGGGTACAATGGATGTTTCCACTATAGTACCTAGTGATATTAAACAATGATGTCAGCCACAGATCATAATGGATTATTTTTAGTAGAAGTATACTGCCACTAATCTTCTTTCCTTGACTGTTTCTTAAGGCCTATTTGGTTTGCAATGTAGATGAGTAGCCATTAAGTGGGCCTGAACAAGAAGAAGTTCTTGTCTTAATAGAATGTAGTTTATTGCATGACAGTAACAAGTACAAGTTACATTAACTGGTTAGATGTTACTAAAACTATTGGGAAATTTCGATGACATGTCTATCCCCTTTGAGATCCAGAACTATTCTGTCTTTCTCATCCACAATTGTATAACATCACCAGATTGGGTGGAGCTTTATACAATCTCCAGTATTCACTCTTTTAGAACCATCACCTTATACAACAAAGTCCATGGGGTCGATTCGGTCTCTTCGATAGAGTTAGTCTTTCAACTCATCCTTTCTAGCCCTTTCCCTATTTCCATGTAAACTGTTTTCTATTGCAGTATCATCTTGGGGGTTAATTAGCTCAGTTGGGTGGATGGCTGATTTGCAATGCAGCGTGATGCTAACGGTATGAGCTCAATTCCCGTACAGGCTGAAGTCACCATGAATGTGTCCCATTTTCTGAACCTTCTCCAAAACGTTAATATAATTCCTTAAGTTTGGTGCCAAGAATTGACAAATTCAGCTGAGGCCTAACCATTGGCATTGGAATGTTTTTGAATTCTATGCCTCTTGATCCCATATACTTTTTAACATTCTTCTTAATGTGTCCTGTCACTCTTGAATATATGTATACACATGTTCTCTCTATTCCTGTTTAAAACTAAAATAAGGTAATATATAGTTCATATTGCCTTGCTTCAATCTGCCTATCAAACTGTTAAATTTCACCTTTGTTATATTTTATGCATCTATTGTGCAAGTCTGTAGATGTCTTGTTGAATTTTGTTACTGTTTATGTCTGCTTAGTATATTTTGAAGTTTGCCTGACCTGAAAATGCAAAATGATCTCTTCATTGTAACAGATTAGGCATCCTAACATTGGAACATATTTCCCTTTGACCATCATTAAATTGGTTATCACCATTCCAGCTTTGCATATCTTTGAAAACAGGTGAGATCACTGTCTATTGTCAGGTGAATATTTGAATTGCAATTCATTGATTGGTTGTTACTTCTGTTTTAGGATCCAGAGATCAGAGACCAGCACAATTTACCTTGAAACTAGTCACACGTGGCTCAAGATTGTTCAATTAGATATATGCCTCAACGTTCTGTAGGTAAATGATTTTTCAAAAGGTGATATCAGTATCTAAAAAAATTGGGAAAATAAAGCTAACTGTTACTATCACAATTAATGCCAGCCCAGATGATAATCTATGCTTTCCAAAGAATGAGCTTGTGCAGCTAAGCATTTCCCACAGGACAACATAGATGTTAATGTTAAAGTCTGCCAAACTTTGTAGCAAATAGCACACAATACTTTGAAATGAAGGATTACATTTTTCTCCCATGAGCTACCACATACACACTTCAGTTAAGACAAGAAAACAATTACTAGAAAGAATTCTGGAAGGGATAACCAACTGTCAGCACAAGCAATGTTGAACAATCAGTTACCCCAACATTTCCTGTAAATAGTATTTTAGAAATAACGCTGGATGCAAAGTGGAAAACACTTATTAGCCTATATTAGGCAGTCAGAGCATGTACATAATTGTTTGCCATGACGATACAAGTTGTTATGGACCACGCTGTCCTCTGATTAAAAAGTCTCACCCAAGCAGAAAGTCTCCCCTACGATCATTAGAGGCAGAATTTTTCTCTGGCTTTCCAACAGTTTAGTCCTGATATTGAACCTATAAATGTGTGGAGAAGAAAAGCCAGCAACCACAGGGTGATCAAGCTAATGTGGTCTGAGAGATCAAAAGAGGTGAAAGACCAGGACCCAGATTTTTTTTAAAGGAATGGATACCCAAAAAGCGTAATCCGCCATTACCTCCACAACAGGAAGACACGACACAGCCAGACACATTAGTCACCCTACCGTACATCAGAGACATATCAGAGATGACCACAAGACTACTCAGGCACCTAGGTATCAGGGTAGCCTACAAATCAACAAACACCCTGTGACAGCTACTGACGAACGTAAAAGGATCCCATACCCACAACCAATAAAACCAATGTAATCTTAAAAATACCATGCAAGGACAGTGAGAAACATTACATAGGCCAAACTGGAAAAAAACTGACAATAAGGATACACACAAACACCAACTCGCCACCAAGAGACACGACCAATTCTCACCGGCATCAGTACACACGGCCAAAGAAGGACACGAATTCAATTGGAACAACACATCCATTATAGCACAAGCCAAACAGACACATGCCAGGGAATTCCTGGAGGCCTGGCATTCCAACTGGAACTCCATCAACAAACACATTGAACTGGACCAGATATGCAAACCACTGAAAAACAAAAGCGTAACTGATGCCAACCAACCCAGCAAACCAAGGCATATAAATAACAAGCGGGACAGAACTCTAACGCTTCACAGGCGGTGCACTGATAATTTTACCTAGCAGGGTGTCAAAATGTCTGCAATTAAACACACCAGCTCAGCGAGCAAGTCTAAACCTCAGGATCCCGGTGCAGAACTTTTGAAAGGCTAGATGTAATAAAATGAGGATTACCCCTAGATAGATATTTCAACAACACTTCCATACAGGATCAATAAACACTCTTTAAGGTATAGCACTGAGTACTATAAAACAAAACTTAAGAACCTACAAACTCAAAAAAAACAAATGTGATCCTAAATCTTTAAACAAATACATTAAAATTTATTGACAAGGAGAAACACATCCTAAAAAAAGAGAAAATAAGGAATGAAATGGTGTAATTTGGACAAATAAAACACATTTATATTAGGAAAAAGTTACTGGAAAAATAAAACCCACCTATCACTCTCACCTTGAATACTGTCATTCAGAACATCTCTGGGCTGCAGATTTGAGCTACAAGAGGCAGGAACAATCCGAAGAATCTCAAATAAACCTTCACAACTTACAACATTGACAGTCCACTCCTGTTAACTCAATAATGTTTTGACCCCACAGAATGCTAATTATCTAGTAGTTTGAATTCAACAATTTCAACAAAGGACTGTATTGGTTGCAATCAAAATTTGAATAGTGGTCATGAATTCAGCTTTAAATTTTTTGATGAAATATTTGACATACATATTTATGTTCATTTTATCCTTTATTTTCTTTCTTTATGTTCTTCCTGAATTAAAATTTCAGATGCTCAACTTTATTTAAAAAGACATACTTGTATCCCTTCCAGTATAGTCCTAGTATTGATTTTTTTTTTGTAGCAAAGAATAATTGAGTAAATAATTCTATGGCAAAGAATTTTCTGCAATTATTTGACAGCTTTAATTGGACATTTCCTAACATGTGAATAATGGAACAGCATTTACTACATGACTGTAAGCCTTGATTCAGTAGTTGCATGCCTCCGTATCGCTAATGGGTTCAAGTTCTATTCACAAGCTAGTTACATGACTGAAGTATTGAGTAGTGCTGCAGTGTGGGAGGTATCATCTTTTGGATGAGATTTTAAACAAATCCTGTCTACCATCTTCAATGAATGATCTCCTGGTGTTTTTACTTAAACCACCTACTTATGTCTCTACATCATTCAACTCTGCCTACCTCAGCTCCACTGCTGCTAAAACCATCATCAATGCCTCAATACATCTAGATTTGACGATTCTAGTACACATCTGACCATCATTCCCCTCTATCATCTGTACTTATTCTTTGCTTGAGGAAAGTAGACATTGGTGGTTAGGCCGACATTTATTGCTGATCCCTAATTACTCTGGAGAAGGTAGTGGTGAGCCACCTTTTTGAACCACTGCAGTCCGTGTGGTGTTGGTGATGGCATTCCCATGTGTCTGCTGTCTCTGTCCTTCTAGGTGGTAGAAGTCACAAGTTTAGAAGATGCTGTTATAAGAGCCTTAGTAAGTTACTTCAGCGCATCTGGTAGATGGTACACATTCATCATGAACACACTGTGGTGGTGGCAAAGAACTGCATGTTCAAAATGGTGGAAGGGATGACAATCAAATGAATTCTTTGTCCTGGATGGTGTTGAGCACTTACGCAGGCAGGTGGAGAGTACTCCATCACACTCCTGGCTTGGTAGGCAGGCATTAAAGATAGTATGTTTATTGCCACAGAATTCCTAGCTTCTCACCTGCTCTCGTAAAGTGTAACTGAGGTCACCCAAGAGTCCCTCCTAGTTGTATTCTCACACCAAATCTCAGACACACATCAGCCCAGCTCCCAGGTAGGAAAAGCCTCAACTTTAAAATGTTCACTTTTATTTTCAAATCTCTCCATTGTTTCACAGCTCCTTATCCCTGTCATCACCTTCAGCCCTAAAATGTTCCAAGGTATTTGCACTTTCCACATTCTGACCTCTTGAGCAACACCGATTTTAATCACATCTTCATTGACAGTCTTGTCTTTTTCTGTCAATGCCCTAAAGTCTGGGCTTCCTTTCATAAACTTCTCCACCTTTAAGAAAACCTACCTCTGATCTGCCTTAATGTCTCATGTAGTTTGCTGTCAGATTTGTTTCCTAAAATTCTTATGAAGCACAAAGGGATATTTTACTAAGTTAAAGTTGCTATATGAGTGCAAGCTATTGTCGATGTGAAAAATCTCTTGGCATTTTTCAGAGGAGAAGTCTCTCATTGATATGGCCAACAAATAACTACCCAAACAATACCACCAAAAATACTTTATTTGGGCACTTAATTCAGTGTTGCACATTGGGATTTTGCCACACTTGCCCACAAAGTAAAGCACTGTAAAAATGCAATGTTCTTTATTTTCCTCTCGCTGGAGAAGGATGAAAAATCAACATTAAATCTACACAGTCACCCGTACTCTGAAAACAAAGCTGAAACATGAGAAATTGCAATGTCGAATGGAAGATAATTGTGGGGCAATAACAGACCATTTCACAACTTAATTTACTGATGGTCATTTTAAGAACTCAGTGCAATCTTGTAGCAATCTAAAAAGCAGTTTGTGACGCTGTGAGAAACTAATCTGTGTGGATAACATCAGACATTTAGAAGGTGAACATGAGAAGGTATTAGAACATTGTGAGAAATAATGGTGTCACTGAGGTGTCATCTGCGTGACACATCACTGCAGCTTAAGTCATGTGATAGATGTGGAAACTTGGTAAATAAATGACCAAAAATACTTTCAATCCAGTGACCAACAATTTAATGTAATGTGCTTTGAAAAATGTAAGCCTGTAGTTTACTATATGTAATTATTAGGAAGAACATGATAGATGTAAATCTAGGTGCAGGGCTTGGTAACAGCAATACATTGTCCAGGTTTTATTCATGATTTATAAGATCTTAAGACGGTGAATTTAAGATTTATTCCTGTTTTGTAACCCAACCTGTGCAGTAAAACAGAACTAAATGGAGGGCAGAATGCAGGACAACTAGATTTTTCTCAACAAGTTTTAGGGCATTAAATATCATTTAATTTGGCACATTTATTTAAAAACTAAATGTACAATGCGACCTGCAGAATATTCCAGTATTAGTCTTGAGATAAAGGACAGAATTACAAGAAAATACATTTAATGCTATTAAACAAACTGTTTTTGTAAATGAGAATGTCAATTTTATTGTTGCCTTTCTTTTGTATTTCAATATTACCATGTCCATGTCACATGTGGACAGTCTGCAGTGTGTAAACCACTGCTGAGCACTGACCTATGTAACATGAGAGACTGCGGCAACACACTGAATATCAGGGATAATATAAACCCAATGAACATTTAGTATAATAAAACAAAAATATTTCACAGGCTAGTCACCTGCCAGCTAAAGGTCTGTACTGAAGTTCTCGCTCAAACTGCTCTGCTGTCAGACTGCCTTCAATAGCCTTACAGCCAGGGTTGAACACAGAGTATGCACTAACTTCACCTCGCTTCTTTTTGGATGGGTCTCGGGTCCCAACATAGATCCAATAAAACATTGACAGCACAAAAAATGCCAGGCCAAACTCCAGCTCAATGAAGAGGCCAAGTAGGACCAGCCAGAGCAGGAATTTCAGGATTGTCACGGCATTGAAGATAGAGTGATCAGATTCAACAGGTTCTGCTAGAGATCTCTCATGGCACCAGTTGTGGTCAATTCCTTCCTTTACCTGAAAGAAAAACAAATTCCTGTTTTAAGCTATGTTTAAGCTGAGGACCAATGATGCTGATGTTCCAGTTTCTTCTTTGCTGTAGAAAACTTGTATGTTTTATTCTACATTCATTTCATTGACAAGTCACTAGTGTAGTTGCAACTACAGCAATAGTGAAAGCAATCAAGATCAAACCAAAATGAGTGCTAAATTATGTCAGACAAGCCAAGATACATGAAATAAGAAAAGCAAGTGCTGAAGAAACTCATCAGGTTTGACAGCCTCCATGGAGAGAGAAACAGAGTTAATGTTGTGATATAACTCTTCTTCTGAAGAACTGTCATGCTGGAGTTGAAGTATTAACTCTTTTACTCTTCACAGATGCTGCCAGGCCTGCTGAGTTTCTCCGAAGCTTTGCTTTTATTTCAGATTTCCAACATTTGCAGTATTTAGCTTTTATTTAAGTTATGATGCATCACTGTTCCTGAGAAAAATGGATAAATTAACCTGGCATTAGAACAGTGGCAAGGCATACTCTGAAAATGGGTAGAAGGGGGTTGAATAAATATTTGGAAAGTAAAAATTTGCAATACTGTGGAGAAACAGTGGGGAGTGAATCCTGTTGATTAATTCAATGAACTAGTACAATCTTAACAACTGAAAGGCCTCCTTCTATGCAGTAATATTCTGTGTATCACCCAGCCTCATTCTAGACTGCCTCTCAGTCACTGACTTCTAACCTGATAAGAATCTGTCTCCACCTCATGCTCTGGAAGCTATTCAATTCCATCTTGTGAAATACAATTTTAATTTACACAAATAGTGCTAATAGGATAATTCAGAGATGAAATCCAAAATGAACTGCAGTCAGTATCACACATAAGGGAACAAAAAATATATAGGAAAACAGTTAGTTCATGTTGTTTGGGAGTTTGTAATTAACTTTCATCAATTACTTTTTATTGTTCTTGTGATTTTTCAAGCACAGAAATACAAAAGGCATTTTCGTGGTTCTCAGCCTGCATTAGAAAGATCTCTCACTTACATCATTCATTCAATCAAATTCATTGAAACAAAAAAAAATCTGAACAAAAGCTACTCGACAATGTCCAGCTTTAGCCTACAAGGCTGAACTACTTCCAATCTTGGATGATCATGACATCTATCAGGATCAAGTTTATCAGACAGCAATCTTTTCTTTGGCTGTTTGCAGCAGTGTCTGTAAAATGTTAAGTCCGATACCTACACATGAATTGTGGAAGAGATTTCATTTACAACATTCATCTTTTAGAAGACATATCAAGCTCCTTAGTGAGTAAAGAAAGTAAAACAGACCACTTTTTATGAAAAGCATGGGCAGATTTCTAAACAAAATTTTTATATTTTACAATTTAAAATCACAAAATGCATGGGCCTCCTCAATGTGACTGCAGTTACACAGCAATGAGCGGATAATACTAACAGCAGAAGGTGCAAACTGTAATATCATTGTACAGTTGGAATAGAGTTCAGTTTGTAGCACTGACAGCAGATCATCCCAAACAGTCTTTTCTACACTGTATACATCTGTTGGCTCTTGGAATTGCGGCTAGGTCTCACTATTCCAATGCTCTCAGGTGCCTGTGCCAGCTCATCCAAATGCTATTGTCAGGTTTCCACCTTGAACTAGTCCTAATCATCTACCATCCCTTAGTTTGACCAAAATTGGTATCTGACCAGCCAATACCTCCAAATAAAAGTTCACATCCTCAGAAAATGAAAGGGAATCCCACTGCTATCCCCTAGTAGCTAGAGGAGCATGAAAGAGATCCACAAAAGGATTCCTCCTATAAGAGAGAGAGCAGCAAAAAAGGGAAACAGCAAGTCTGAAAAAGAAGTCAAGAAAACCAAAATGGTACATCACAACACCAAGAGAATGGCTGGGTATTGTTTACAGCTCAGTATTTACTGGTAGTTTAATGGTGATTGCTTGCAATGGTTAGGATGTATTAGTAATGGTGGATATATTTTGTAGTGCATATCATTTTAGCTAAATTATCTTAAGAAACAAATTATTTGGAAAAAAAATGGCAGAGTAGCTGGAACAGCGTACCCTGGAAAACTACACATGCAGAAAACACCAAGTGCTTAAGCTAAAAGCTTCTGAGTTTGAATACATACATTCAGGTAAGATCTTTGTGGGCGGCATATTTCAGGAGGCTGTCATCCCACAACTCCTGACTTTTCAGTGAAGAGACTGGTGACCACCATGAAAAACAGTTAGACAGTGCAGGAGGCATACCCATGGGTGTGCAAAGCTTAGGAGGAGAATGGAATCACAACCACAACACTATGGGGAGTTTGGTTGGGGCAGCTTCCAAAATGTTGTAGAACTGGAGCTGCTACAATGATTTAACAGACAGGGGAATAGTTACTCATTGCAGTAATCAAAGATATTATTCTGACATGGTGTGTTGGCCTGGCTACTGACAGCTTAAAAGTAAGGGTTAAATGATTGCAGAGTATTCCACAGGGGAAAGCCAGAAGTTATGATCCATACTGGAAACAAAATCATCAATGGGGAAAACATTATGTTCCTTTAGATAAGTTTTCAAAGCTGGGAAAGGGTTAAGGGATTGGGCCTCCAGGGCGATAAACTCTGGATTGCCAATGAGCACAGAAACAGGAACACAAAACGACAGCAGATCTGAGGTACAACATTAGAGCTATCTATGGTCAGATCCTGCAATCACTTAGTGACAGTGACTTGTACAAAATGGAATGGGAAATGTTGACCAGCAATCAACACTAGTAAATTATGAGCAAACATTGCAGCAACAGGGAGCAAAGCAGAAAATGCATGTCATTCACAAGCTTTAAATTATAAAGGATGCTGCTTTTAATTGTGTTTTTATAAGCTATAGCCACTTGCAGAATGATACTGAATAGACTCAGCGAAGACCAGGGCGGTTAGGCAAAGCAGAACGAGGACTGTGTAAGAGCTGGAGACCCTCCAGGCTGTGGTGCTGGGACCGTGTACCAGCTGG
>NC_063353.1:26954615-27001600 GCF_021869965.1 Rhincodon typus | reverse complement strand
GGTGCTGGGACCGTGTACCAGCTGGAGACCCTCCAGGCTGTGGTGCTTCAGGCGCTGGGTCTCAGGATGCCCACAGTATTGAGGCCGCAGATCCCAGGAAAAAGAAACAGGGTTGTGTCACAAGAGAGAAAAATGCCCCTGGCTCCACTCAAACTACTCCCAGGACACTACCTCATTCTTCGGGAACCGGAGCTTCGCCAACAAAGCGCTGAAAACTCCGCGACCTCCCCGAAACCCGCTGTCCTCCGGCGGACTCTCCAACTCCTGCCGGGCTCGCCATTCTGCCAACTTCCGCTCCATCCTGCGGGGCGGAAGTGTCCGACACTAAAGACTGCCCGGCATTAGAAATTGTCCGACCAATCCAGCGGGGCAGAAGTGTCCGTCACTAAGGACAGTCCACCCCATTCTGAGGGGCGGAAGTGTCCGACAGTAAAGACTGTCCGCAGCACAGTGAAACAAAAGGCTGGAAATGTTCACTAGGTTTTGAGCCCCTGCGGAGGGAGAAATAGAATTAACGGATCGACTGTTCTTCGGAAAGGGCTCACAAACCTCCTGATTTTCTGTTTCTAATCCTTTTACTTGATTAAAGGAACTGTCAAGGAGCCGCAGCCTAAAGTTCAGTTTCATTCTGCAACATTCTCACTATCTTCTGTTGGACATTAAATTGAAAGGTTTTCGCAACACCTTTTATGTGATTTTTAAAAAAAAAATGCAGACAGAATAAATTGAGATCAACACCTCATTAATAGTGAGGGTATAAAACAGCATCTTAGGGATTGAAGATAACAAGGTGTAGAGCCCGATGAACACAGCAGGCCAAGCAGCATCAGGAAAGCTGAAAGCTTTTCTGGCTCCATCTCCTCTCCACCAATCTGCTCCTTTGTCCACCTTCCATCCGCCTCCCCCCTCTCTCCCTATTTATTTCAGAACCCCCTTCCCCTCCCCCATTTCTGAAGAAGGGTCTAGGCCCGAAACGTCAGCCTCTCTGCTCCTCTGATGCTGCTTGGCCTGCTGTGTTCATCCAGCTCTACACCTTGTTATCTCAGATTCTCCAGCATCTGCAGTTCCTAATATTTCATCTTAGGGATGCAGTTTGCATTCCTAATATTGACCGCAGCTGTGTCTTATGGCAGGATCAAAAGCGCACAGAACATTTTTGTCTCAAAATGGTAGATCATGTTTGGAGTATATTCTTGTTTGGTGATCCACAAGCTTTTTCTCGTGATATATTGCTTTGTTCCCTGTTTAATTGCAATGTTTCAAGTTACTCTAAATGGATTAACTCCTTGAGGAAAATAGCCACAAATTGTATTGATCAAATAGCAAAGCAAGGCATCTGCTATGAAACTGTTAAGTATGCATCCAATCCTCAGCATATTCTTCTTATCATGTGAACTTTGTTGTTTGAACGTGGTTTCATGAAAGTAGAAAGTTTGTTTGGCGGACCTTGACAGCAATCAAACTCCTTATCTCTGCTCCTATGATCCTGCTTGGCCTGCTGTGTTCATCCAGCCCTGCACCTTGTTGTCTCCTTATCCGTTCTTCGCTCTTGATTGGATCTCAAATGTTATTTCATGCTGGACTTTTACCTGACTCCCTGTTTCTTGGGCTGTCCTTTTGCACTGATTGTTTGCTGCACATAGTCTGTTCTTCAACTGACTGGCAATAATGTTCAGTAACAGACCTATTTTCTGGAGTATTGGAATTGTTATCGGTATGGTTTTGGTAGTGATTGGAGGTATACTGATCCCAGTTGGGGATAAGATTATCCGAGATACTATAAATAAGGTAAAATCTAACTTTATTCAAGAATGTTGTTAATTTATCCTTGAAGATCTTATTGGTGTGTACTGGATATTTTCTATATATTTACATTTTTGCAGCACTAAGACGCTGATATCGATGGTAGTAGTGTGCTGCATTCTATACTAATAGATTCCTGTTATGTTAATATCTAATGCCGAATGGGTTGTGCACTTGGCTAGTACCACTGGTTCCTCATTTTTGGCATCGGGGTTTGAAAATAGATTAATGTTTGCTTTCTGTCTGCTGGCTTGTAGACGGTTTTCTGAAATTAAAAGAGATTTCAGAAGCAACATAAATTCAAATATGTAGTTTGGGAGAAAAATAAACCTGCAAACTTTTTAGCATCTCAAGATCTTGGTAATCCAATCACAAATATACGTAGCTGCTGACGGGAGCGTATGACGCATGTAGAATACAGCAAGAATGGCAGGAGTCATGAAGAATCAGACCTTCATTCCATTTGAGATGCAAACCCTGACATTGTTGTGGATAGGAGCAGCCATGAGACAGATACGGAGGAAATGGTATTACTAAATTAGAAGTGAAGAGCTGCACATGCTGGAAATCTGAAACAAAAACAAAGTGCTGGAGAAGCTCAGCAGGTCTGGCAGCATGTGTGGAGAGAAAAACAGTTAACGTTTTGAGTCCATGACCCCCTTCATCAGAACTTAAGTTAGCTGGGAAAAGGTGGTATTTATGTTGATGATGGGGTATGGCTGGAGGTAGTGAATAAAGTTCATGGAGATAGTGCCCAGAGAGCAGGAGAGAGAAAAAAGGGCGAGGCAAACAAAGAGATTAGTGATGATAAGCTGAGAAAGAGAAAGAAGTGCTGGTTAGGATGCTAATGAGAAATGTAAATGGTTGAAAATGGGTTGGTTGTGCTGGGAGCAACCCATACAAAGCAGGAAGCATTGGGAAAATATGGGGTAAGTGTGAAGAACATAGAGGAGGGTGTTCCCATTCTGAAATTGTTAAACTGAGTGGTGAATCCTGAGGGCGGTAGGGTGCTTAAGTAGAAGATTAGGTTGCATTTTTCCAGCTTGCGTTGGGCTTTGCTGAAACACTACAGCAGTCCTGACCAATATTGTTGGCATGGGAACATACACAAGGATTCTGCTCCCACAGCTCTCTCTGCAGAGTTCCAAAGGCTTTCATCCCCAGAGAAGAAATACCTTCTCATCTGTTATGGACCAGACCAGAACCCCTGAAAATACATGAAGAAGGTAACCTAGACCCTAACTTTTTTTTATCTGAAGGTAAATGTGAGATGCTATATTCCAGTTGTAATTCATCAGTCAAACTCGACATTAAGAAAAACACAATTTATTCAACACTATTGTTATAATACAACAAAAAAAAGAACTTGGAATAACTTAGATGTATTGGAAAACTGAACAGAATAATAGATTATTTTCTACTAAACAGTAATTGTTCCAATATAGTAGCATCCCATAAACACACCTTTGGCAAAAGGCAAATTCAGAACACAGATTGTCTCACACACAACTTCTGTAGCAGGCAGAGAACCCCCAGCTTTTGGCTGTCATCAGGAGAGAGAAAGAATAGCTTTCACTTCTTCAAGACCCCAACAACAACTGCTGAAAGCTAAACCTAAAATCCCTTGTTCTGTGGGAGCTCGACCACCACCCATTCTGGCTGCTTCTATTATTCCAAATTTATTAAAAAAAAACACCCAAGGCTTCATTAGTTGTTGGTCTTCTCATAGCCTGCACGGCATGTGCCCCCCAATATCTCTCTGAAAGCAGGACAAAACACACTCTTAAAGCCACAGTATTATCACAGTCTCAATCATAAGTTGTAAACCCTTTATTCTGAAACAATACCCTCTGGTTCTAGATCCTCTGATGATGGGAAACATCTGTCAGCATTTACCTTGTCAAGACCCTTAAGAATTCTATATGTTTCAATAAAATCACCTCTCATTCTTCTAAACTCCAGTGAATAGAGTCCCAACATGTTTAGCCTTTGTTCATAAGCAAATGCCTTCATACCAGGAATCATCCTAGTGAACCTTCTCTGAACTGCCTCCAATGAAATGATATCTTTCCTTCAGGGAAGCAAACCTGCTCACAGTACTCCAGATGTGGTCTCACCAGTACCTTATATAGTTATACTAAGACTTCCCTACTCTTATACTCTAATCCCCTTGGAAAAAGTGCCAATGTTCCGTTCACGTTCCTGATTATCTGCCACACGTGTGCTAGCCTTGTGTTTTTCCGGTACAAGTGCCTGCAAGTCCCTTTGTCTTGTAGATTTTTTCAGTTTTTCTCAATTTAAATAATACTTTTTTCTTTAGTTTTCCCTTCCAAAATGAACAACTTCATATTTTCCCTTATTATGCTCATTTGCCAACTTTTTGCCCACTTACTTAACCTATCAATATCTCACTCTGTCTAAACTGTTTATATCCCTCTCACAACTTGCCTGAGCACCTATTTTTGTAATGTCTGCAAATTTGGCGATGGCACATTTGCTTTCTTCCTCCCAATAATTAATGTATATTGTAAACAGTTGCGGTCCCTGCACTAATCCCTGTGGAACCCCAGTGGTCACGGGTCACCAACCTGAAAAAGAACCCCTTACCCACACTTGCTGTTTCCCACCCATGAGCGAATTTTCTATCCAAGCCAATAATCTACCTTGAATACCATGGGCTCTTAACCTTGTGTGAGGTACCTTGTTGAATGCCTTCTGGAAGTCCAATCATAAAACATTTATTGGCTCCCCTCTTTCCAATCTGCCATGACTTCAGCCAGAGTCACCAACACTGCAGCTGAGCTGTGCCACAATTTACAGCTTTCCCCGAAGTTTCAAGTAAGTCAAAGGCACACCTTGTGGAATTGACAGTGTTGAGTTCTGTTATGATGAAGTAGTTTACTGTTCCAGAACTAATAGAGTTTATTTCTGGTTGTTGTGGTATCTTATATTATTACATTAATAAAAGTGTTTCTTTTCAATCACTGGTAGGAAGGTGTTATTGAAGAAGGCACCCTTGCATATGAAAACTGGATACAAACTGGAAGCCCTGTCTACAGGCAGTTCTGGCTTTTTAATGTGAAGAATCCATCAGAAATTATGAATCTTGGAGCTAAACCTGTGGTTGAACAAAAGGGACCCTATACCTACAGGTACATTCCATCTAAATTAGGCATTGTCAATTTGATCCAGTGAAGGTAAACCCTCCACTCTTTGACTCTCACCAAAACGAACACACTCAAATACGTGCTGTGATCTGTTCTCATGCTGTGACACTCACCTATTGGCACATCTTACTCCCTTTCAATCATTTCCCAGACACAGGTTAGCTTCTGAATCAAATTGTATTCCTTGATCTGAAATCATGGGAAATATCAGATGAAAATATTAGAGTGAATTCTAATGGATCACGACATTTATTTGGTGAATACTCAGCTGTACAGACAAGGAAGGCCCTCACTTTGATCTATAGCATGTCCTGAATTGTGAACGCAGTCAGGGCAAGGTAATGATCCCATCCTCGCAGTGGAAAAATTGGATGGGGTTCCTAATGTTAATTGCTACCCAAGCATCCTTTGTGATGGATGGCTTCACTGTGATGTCCTATATTGACAAACAATCTAGACACAAGGTTTCATACATGAACAATGAGGCTCTTGACATTCATTCACATACTTCAGGGATTATGCAAATGGTTTCAGGAGATAAAGAGAGGAAAAAGTGATGATGATAATGTAAATAAAGATCACTTATGTAAGCCTTGTGTTCATAGAAAGTAAAAATGATGCAGGATTACATTTTAAGGTCATGATAGAATTTTGGAATTCAGATTTTGTAAGTGGTCTGACAGTATCCAGTACTTACCTAACCCCCTTGTTTGATTATACTAATATATAGATGTTTATATTTATAAAATTCCTGTCAATCATTTTATGTACTTCTGATAATTCCAAAGGTTAGAAAAAAATAAGCAACGTCTGATTAATTGGTGTTATACAAGATTCAAGATGGAATTGGTCAAACACTAAAAGCAGTTAATATCCTGCAATAATGTCCATTCATAAGGTTTTATATACGATCACAGTAACATAAATTAAAAGCAGTAGCTTTACCTGAAGCCAAATTAGGCAAAATCCAATGGCCATAAGACTGTAAGAAATAGGAACAGGAGGAGGCTGTTTGGCTCCTCCAGCCTGCTCTGCCACTCAATAGGATCATGGCTGATCCGATATTCCTCACATCTAATTCCCTGCTCTTTACCCATAACCATTGATTTCCCTACTGATCAGGAATCTATATATCTCAGCTTTAAACGTACACAAGGATCTGCCTGCACAGCTCTGTGTGGCAGGGAGTTCCAAAGATTAAGAACCCTCTAAGAGTCTCAAATTTACTCCCCTTCATTCTGAAACTATGCCGTCAGGTCCTAGACTGTCCCATGAGGGGAAACATTCTCTTAACAATTATCCTGTCAAGACATTTAAGAATTGTATATGTTTCAATGAGATCACCTCACATTCTTCTAAACTCTAGTGATTAGACTCCCAGCCTGTTTAGCCTTTGCTCGAATGGCAATCCCTCTGTACTAGCGATCATTCTAGTGAACCTTCTCTGAACTGCCTCCAATGAAAAAATGTCTTTCCTTAAATAAGTACTGCTCACAAGTACTCTAGATGTGGGCTCACCAACACCTTGTACTGTTGCAGTAAGACTTCCCTACTGTTAGTTGCTCCTTTTTTTTTCAAACATTAACCAATACAGATTGACAATTGGGTAAACCCCATTAAATGATTATTTATATTTTGCAAAAGTCAGAGCTGTTTATGTGACTGCATTAAGTGCTAGTAATAGACTTTCAGCAATGCCAGGGTAAATATCAGTATTTTTCACAAAGCTGCTTTCTCTCTGGCAGTCCAGTTATATATTTTCTTCTTCCAAATGTGTGGTTTGTGTGCAGATTTATACAATACTGTTGTGAAGAACTGGCATGGTTGACAAAAAGTTAAGGTCTAAGTGTTGCTCAAGAAGTAGTTTTGGTTTTGGCATTTTAAAACTGTGTATCGGTACTAATTAAATAAACCCCAGTGACATCACTGTGAACAGAACAAAAGTTTCTGATAGCAGCTGAAAGGATTTTATTGCAACTGAGACTCTCCACTCTTTAGTTAGTTTGTAATGAATTTATGCCACAACGCACAGCTTCTAGCATTCAGAAAACCTGTTAATCCCACTCAGGTTAAAATTGTGGTTTTTCAAGCAATATCATGCCCAGTGCTACAGTGAAAGATAAATCATTTTGCCAGGTTCAGGCAATGGAAGGTTATTAATTTTGAAGAAGGTGCAGTTAACTCTGTTGTTACCCCAGTGAACATATTAATGCTACTCGGGAATAAGTCCCAATAATCATAACCTTATCTTGTCGACAATAATAGAAATATTGAAATAGTATCTCATGTTGAATCTTTTACAGGTAAAATGAAGTTGTTCAGAATGTGAAACACTTCCAAAGATATCTGCAACAGTTGGTTTTCACCCAAAGTGACAGATTCTAGACGTTGCAAAATCTTTCACATTCATATCTAAAAGCTCCTGTTGGAGTTCTAAGCAGCAGCATCTGTTTTTTAAACTGAACCTGCTCGCCACATCGTGTTCTTTAGTGGAAACTCTACAGGTTCTCATCATTGCACCTTGTCCACTTTCAAATGCTGCCTCAGACCAACAATAGCAAAACCTGGTCAATCATACACAAGAGATTCCTGGAGCATCAGTCGCTGGGGGTAGTTGCGTGTCCAGCAGTTGGAAAAGTCCCGAGATCTGACTGTGTAGTGTTGTGGAGCAGACCGAACCCCCTCTAAAGTATATTTATAAGATAACCTAGAACCTAACTTTTTCTTATTTTAAAGGCAAGTGCCAAGCATTGCATTCCGCCTGCAATTTGACTAGTCAACCTATCAGATTTGAATCAAAACATACTTTATTCATATGTTATGGTTAAAATACAACAAAAGATATAAGGAATTTTAACTCTATTGGCAAACTTAACAGAATTATAGATTATTTGACTACTAAACAGTAACTGTTCCAATACAGAAACATCACTTAAACATATCCTTGGCAAAAGGCAAGTTCAGAACACAGATTGCAACTCTAGCAACAGCAGGAAAAAAAAATTTCAAGAGAAAACTTTGAGAGAGAGAGAGAGAAGCAGCAGGAAGAAATGTAATGCAGTTTCCACCCAGCTCAAGACCCAGCAACTGTTACCACTGTAAAACTAAAAATCCTGGTTCTTTGGCTGCTTCTATTGTTCCAACTTTCAAAAAAAAAACCCAAGCCTCACAAGCTGTTTACTTTATGGGGTTCAATAGACATCTTGGTGCATCTGACTTAAAACCTCTCTTCAAAAAAAAGCAGGACAAAATACACTTCTTAAAGCCATAGAATCATCACAGTTGTCTGAGGAAAAGCAAAAGCCCTAGCGCAGTGGTAATTTTACAAATCTAGCTGTTTGATTATTCACTGTAGGGGTGTGCGTACAGATTTTGATGTTGGAATAATCTGATAGTGTATCAGACAACAAGCTAAACCTAGTATGCTCATTCCAGCGGCAAACAAATCCTATACAGGGGTTTATTACCAGGATGGTATATATTGATGGAGAACCATTGACAATATTTGCATACAAGTGACCCCTCGTGTGACACCTAATAACACTGAGTCATCAAACGTGCTTTATCATTTGCTATTTCAGCAGTTCTCACAATAGGGAAGTAACATCTGTGCTTATGCTTCCATTGTAAAATCTATGATTGTACCTCAGCAGTAGAATCCTGTGATTGTGAAATCTGGGTCACAAATTAGGAAAATGCAGTCTGCTTTAGCAATGTTAACCTGGGGAGCAAGTGGAAAGAATTTAATCGCTGATGATCAAAATTACAGCACTAATAAGCATAAAAGAATGGAACTCATCTTCCAATGTAATGGAATAGTTAATCAGCTTTAATATGGAATGGAAGTGGGAAGAAAATTAAATAGGGAGAGAGTTGCTTGGAGAAAAAAGATCTTTTGAGTGCCATCTTCTGAGATTGCCATCATAACTATAGGTGACCTTTGGAACTAAGTGAAATTTCGTATGATCCATCAGAGATCAGTTGAGTTATTAAAGAGGTATATAAATTAACTCGTATCCATAGAAGTTTATGACTGAAACCAATAGAAGCTTGACAAACCAATTTTTTTTATCTGTTTGACTCTGAATTTATGAAAAAGTGGAGTTGGTATAACTGAGCTCACTTTTACTTAAAATTATGAGAGTAGACATTCCTTTGACATTTAGCTATATATGTAGCATAACAGGCACAATTTTGTTGGTTAGCTCGAATAAGCATGGACTTTTGTCAAACTTATAAACCTGACAGAAAAACAAAAAACAGTTTATGTCATCGTAACGACACATAAAAGTCTTTTGAAAAACAAATATGGAACCAATGGAACTTTATTTACATCTGACTACCACCAGATTCTTCACTTGCCTACATTAATAATAGTTCATTTTCCTTCACAGCTTCACTACAATGACAATTCTTGAGATTTATGGATATTCTTATTTCGGGAATTTGCCGTTCATCACTTTCAGGCTTCTCCACTCTTTTCTCCCTTTGCGCTACATTTAAAAACATTGTCCATTTCCCCTCCAAGAAGCACTTTTAAACATTCATTACTAATGCAACTGTAATAAGTTGTCTATTTCCCAAACCAAAATACTTTTACCTATAAAAATTAAAGATAAATTCCATACAGTTTAAATTTGTCATTGCACAGAATCGAATACAGTTCAACTTTTTTGTAGTGCTCTGAGATTTCTCAGTAATCTTGCATTAAAGCTGCTTTATAAATGTACATTGTTATCATTTTATACCGCATTGTGCAAAGCAAAATTAGCTGTTTTTCTTAATGTTTTAAAAATTTCTATTTCCAGGGTACGGCAACTCCCAAAGGGCAACATTACTGTAAATGATAATTACACAATATCATACCAACAGCCTTTTTCAGCAGTATTTGAGCCTAACATGTCTGCTGGCTCAGAAGTGGACAGAATCACAGCCCTCAACCTTGCTGCTGCAGTAAGCAACCTTTTGAAAATACTTATTCAAATCCATCAATCAAAAAGGACAGAATAAATTTATGTGACAAAGCACTAGCACTGACCTTTGCTTAATCTGTGGCCATTGTGACATTTGTATGTACTAAACAGTTCAGGCATTTTGTCGATTTGAAAACCTCGACTGAAGATAGAGAAAATTTCTGTAATGTGGATAAGTAAGGAAATGGCATAAAGATTTAGAATAGACTGAAATCTTATATCACTAAATTTAAATATTGAAAATCTGATGCATTAACTTTTCAAACTTTGTATATCTTGTTTTTGCTACAATGCCACACATTTGATAAATCACCCAGCAGTTTAAACATAGAATGATGTTCATGTTATTTTCTCTTTGTTAGTTCCCATGTTAGTTACATAGTATTAAGAGCTGATTGTATCTTAAAATACTGAAAGAAATATATTTGATTTGCAATTTGTAGTATGCAACTATTAGAGCAATACAAAGTTTGAGATCCATGTGGAGCTGTGTTTTTATTACGTTTTAAGAGATAATAATGAGACAACAACAATAACTTGTGATTGCATTTATATTTTAACACAATTAAATTGTCCTCTGCTTCATACGAATATTATAAATCAAAGTATGGCACCACATCACATGATGAGCTATTAACTCAGATATCCAAAAGTTTGGTTTAAAGGGCAAATTTTAAAGAGTGTCTCAAAGGAGGAAAGCAAACGAGAGAGGTGGAGAGATGTAGGACTAGAATTCCAGAGCTTGGAGCGTGGCCCATTGAAGCTACATCCATCAGTTAAATTGGAAATGCATACAATGTCAGATTTGAAGAAATACAGATATCTAGTAGCGGAGCTGAGGGAGATGATAGAGGTACAGCAGGAAAGCTCTTGAAAACAAGGATAGATAATTTGAAATCAAAACATTGAATGATTAGGAACCAATTTAAGTCTGAGCTCAGGGGTCAACAAGTAAACAAATGTGGTTGGGAACCCTGCAGCCCAATGGTATCAATGTGGATTTCACAAGCTTCAAAATCTCCCCTCCCCCTACCGCATCCCAAAACCAGTCCAGCTCGTCCCCGCCTCCCTAACCTGTTCTTCCTCCCACCTATCCCCTCCTCCCACCTCAAGCCACACCCCCATCTCCTACCTACTAACCTCATCCCGCCCCCTTGACCTGTCCGTCCTCCCTGGACTGACCTATCCCCTCCCTAACTCCCTACCTACACTCACCTTTACTGGCTCCATCCCTGCCTCTTTGACCTGTCTGTTTCCTCTCCACCTATCCTCTCCTCTATCCATCTTCTATCCGCCTCCCACTCTCTCCCTATTTATTTCAGAACCCCCTTCCCCTCCCCCTTTTCTGATGAAGGGTCTAGGCCCGAAATGTCAGCCTTTCTGCTCCTATGATGCTGCTTGGCCTGCTGTGTTCATCCAGCCCTGCACCTTGTTGTCTCGGATTCTCCAGCATCTGCAGTTCCTATTATCTCTGATGAGAATCTTGTGTATTTCTGATCTCAGATTCATAGCAAAATTATTCTTATCCTTGAATGGAAATAAAAGCGATCATCAATGATGATTGCAGGTTTCTGGAATTTAAATCATTAAGGAAGTTATAAGTGGTAATGTTGACTTTTAGATGTTAGTGTAAAATTGATGGATTCAATGCCCAATTAAGTATTTTCCCCTCTTCTCATTTTCATTCATGTCACAGAAAATTGAAAAATTAAAGAACTATGGATACTGGAAATCAGAAACAAAATCAGAAATTGCTGGAAGTACTCAACACCTGTGAAGAGAAAGAGAGTTAATCTTTTGGGTCCAGAGACCCTTCTTCAGAACTGATTGTAGTGAGGAAAAAGTTGATATATATGCTAGAGAAGGATGGGGGAGACGGAAAGAGATGGAGTCAAGAGAGGGTAGAACAGTTAGGCAGACAAATAAGTGAGTAAAGGTCAGCCTGGGAGAATGAATAGTTGTTAATGGGGACTGTTAGTAGCTGACAATGAGTTATTTGTAGTAGCAGCCCATGTGATGTGAAGGCCTTGTTGTGTGGGGTTTGGGGTAACGAGATGAGAGAAAATGTTTCCTAAAATTATTGAACTCGATATTGAGTCCAGAAGGCTGCAAGGTTCCCAAGTGGTAAATGAGGAATTGTTTTTCCAGCTTGCGCTGAGCTTCGCTGGAGCACTGCAGCAAGCCTGAGACAGAGATGTTGGCCAGGAGCATGGTGGTATGTTGAAATGGTAGGCAACTGGAACAGCAAAAATAACCTCAAGCTTCTGATTTTGTCACTTAGAATTGAATTGAAGAAAATCAGTAGAAATGAATATTGTGAGAAAGGTATGGCAAGGTAGTTGAATTGATATTGTCTGCTTTACACTTGATGCTGAAGTCAAAATTACCCCTTGCTTCAAAAAGATAAAAATAAGATGATCTCTTAAAATTTTCAATACTTGTCTAGTGTTATGACCAATTCGCAGGCATGCTTCTCCAAATTATTAGAGTTCCAGTCAGAATACCATAAATACTCAAGCTCCTGTTTGAACATGAATGAACTGGCTCCTGTTTATTTAAATTTACCCTCTCCTTCAATTGGTCGCACCAAGGTTAATTTATAAAGAATCCCCTCCTTCGTGAATAATTTTCTCCCACACCAAATGAGTTTATGTTTTAAAAGAAGTCAATTTAATCAGTCTTACTTGAGTAAATAGAAGAGTGAGTTTCTTAGTTACTAAAGTGAGAAGAAATCATAACTAATTCCAAAAATAAAAGGATACACAATGCAGTTTCTGGGTCACTTGTGATGAGTAGATAATGGAACTTTGACATTTGAGCAATTGATTTCAGGATTCTTGGGTTGTAAGTTTCATTGAAATTCTTTTGTCCTGTTTCCTGTTGACTGGCTTAGTGTGGCTAATTAGCTCCCAGCATGGAGAGGGAAGGTATCTCTTCCCTTTCTTTGCTTGTGTTGCAAGGGTATTTAGAGGCTATTCTCAAAGCTGTGACCTTCACTGAATGTTTGTCTACATACTGGAATGATAGACCACTAACACGTAACAAGCAGTTTGAAGCTCAGTTTTAACTTGTCCCTGTTGAAAGGAAAAAATGCAAATGTGTTTCTTGCCCAATTTCGTCATTCTTTAAATTATAATTTTCATAGTCTGAGATACTGAAAGAGGTTACTGTTTGATTTATAATTCATTTCTGACTTTGAAGCTTCTTTGACACTTGAAGGTATGTCATTCCAATGGGTGAATCTCCAGGCACTCACTGAATTTAAATCCATGGCCATTTGTATGGCAGTTGTAATCCTATTTTATTGAAAAAATCTATTGAAATTAAGGTTAATTATGTCCATAATTGTTCTAGGGTTAAGGTCTATCTCTGTGACATTAGGAATTGATGTAATTGTTCCGAACAAATTCTTAAAATCTAAGTGATGAAAATAAGAACAGGAAGGATAGACAAGTTTTTTTTTAAACTCAGAAAGTAACAAAATTGTACAAATAGTTGACAGGTGTGTGAAAGGGTGAGCTGCTGGGCTTGTTGTGTGAGAAGATCATGGGCATGCTAGACAAGTAGTCTCATCAACTTTCAACTTCATGACAAAGATGAGAGTCAGACTCCAGAAATAATAGAGGAAATGCTTCTCTTGTCAATTGATGACAAAAACTTCCTGTGACATGGAAACATTTACAAATTATATCAGAAGACAGCTAGTGGGTGACAAATATCAGATAGTTTCCTTCTTTCTGTCTAAAGCATTTCTTAGTCTTTGATGGATGCAAGTAAATAGAACCAAAGGTATGATATCAACTCCATGTATTGGACTTGCTGAGTACTGAAATATTTCTATTTTTCACAGGCCTTACCATCTTTACTTCCTGTTGAAAGTCATGGTTTTGTCAATCTTTTCTTGAAACTGGCAAAGGCCTCTTTGTTCCAGAATAGAACAGTGGGTGAATTACTCTGGGGATATGAAGATCCAATACTGAAACTGGCAAATTACAAAGACACGATTACTGGTATATTTTACCCAGTAAGTATTGAAGTGTTAGCTTTAAGTTTTGATGTTCTCAGTGATGTAGCCTGAGTTGCTGAAAATTCAGAAAATCACCATGTCATGAAAATTATTTTTTCACTAATTTTAAACACTATTCTGAAAATCACATGAAACAGTCTAGACAGGCAAAGCTCACCTGCCGAGAAACACGCAGAACGTTTATCTAACATTACTTTGACAATATGCAAGTATTTTTCTACCTTATTTTGATTCTCATCAAACTCAATGGATGGGGCACAAAATGGAAGTGTTGTTAGAAGAGAACAAATGGAAAAGGTGGGTGAAAATCACTGTAAAACCTACTGCTGTAATGAAGCCAGCAAAATTAGCTGAAAATAAAGTTTATTTTCTTGTAATGAAGTTTATTTATTATTAAGGTTTCTGCTTTGCCTAATGCAGTTGTGACACTTTTGTTTGATTACGAATCATTTGGTTTGAACAGAAAGTAAGGCCTGATGGAGTTGGGGGTAATATATTATAGATAGGGTTTGGTAACAGAAACAAAGAATAGAATAGGGTCAAATGGTACATCTTCAAGTTGACAAGCTGTAATTAGTGAAATGCTGCTAGAGTCAGCACTGGGTCTTCTGCTATTTAAAATCTGGAGTGAAGACTTAGACATTGACACCAGGGCTTTTGTGCATGGTAGTAGTGTCCCTATCTCTGAGCCACAAGGATTGGGTTCAAGTCCCAACTGTTCCAGAGGTGTATAATAAAATCTCTGAATGGGTTGGTTGGAAAATATCTAGATACAGAGAATGAGAGGAATATGTCTAAGTTTGCTGTCAATACAAAACCGGATGGGAATGCAAGCTGTGATGATACAAAAAGGCTACAAAGCGATAAGGACAACAAAGTACTTACAGATGGAGTTCACTGTGAGGAAATGTGAAGTTATACACTTTGGTAGCAGGGATGAAAATACAGTTTTTTTTTCAAAGCTTGTTACATTTTTAAATGTTAATGTTAAAAGAAACTTGTTGGACTTGTACAAACAGCACAGAAAGTTAGCAAGTTATTAGGTAGACAAATGAGTGTCGGTCATTATTCCAAGGGTTTAGAATACAGAATGAGGAAACCTTGTTCAAATTGTGTAGGATTTTGGTAAAACCACAACTGGAATACTATATTTATTTTGGCTTCCATACTTAAGAAAGGATAAACTTGCTTTTGAGGCAATACAGCAAAGATTCACAGATTAGATTCTGGGATGAGAATGGTACCCTATGATCAGAGGCTGAGTGAACTGGGCCTATACTTACTATGGTTTATGATCCCACTGAAACTGAAAATTCTGAAGGAATTTGACAAGATAGACACAGAGAGTTTGTTTCCCCTGACTGTGAAATGTAGAATACAAGGGCATAGTCTCAGGTTAACGGGTCAATCATTTGGCAATGCGATGTGGAAAAATCTTTTTATTTATTCATTCACAGGATGAAGGTATCATTGGCTAGTCCAGAATGTATTGCCCATCACTAATTGCCCATGGGGCACTTAAGAGCCTATTGTCACACGTAGTCCAGACCAGGCAAGGACATTAGTGAATCAGATGGGCTTTTTCCTGACAATTGACAATAGATTCATGGTCATCATTAGATCCCTAGTTCCAGATTTTCATTTAATCCAAATAACACCATCTGGCAAGATTCAAACCCAGGTCCCTAGAATATTACCTGGATCACTGGATTAACAGCCCAGCAATAATACTACTTGGCCATTGCATCCTTCTCTTCACTCAAAATTGAGAAACTTTGAAATTCTGTATCCTAAAGGGTTGTGATGGGTCATGGATGTTTCTTTGTAATAATACATAAGACTGAGATGGATAGATTTCTAGTCTCTTAAGGAAACAGGGTATATGGGAAGTTGGGCAGGAAATTGGAGGTGAGGCGTTGTATTGGATGGTGGAGCAGGTTCAAGGGGCCCCGGCATAATGTATTGCTCCTTATATTTCTCATATTATGTTGGCCCTCCCAGCCCACCACTACATACATGTTGTGTATTTTCACCATTTGTGTATTTGCTCAGTTGCTGTACATCTTATTTAGCAGATTTATTGCAGAGCAAGGCAGACATGGATCTGGTTTTAAATCTAAACCATTTATTTTGAGAACTTTGAAAACATCTTAGAACTTGTGGAGGTTTTCACACATGGAGTCTTCGAAGGAATCTCCGGGACTTTCCAGGGACACTGTGTTGTTGATTCAGTCACAGTTGCACCCACAGGCTTAAGCAATCAAGCACAATTATATAGATCAATGAACAGGTCAACACACTCAAGTACAGAACAATAATCATTAGATACTATATCAAGCAATAAGAATAGGTCAGGAAATGTTCTTGATGCCCCGAATTTCTGGGTTATGAACACAAATAACATACGGAGTTCTTATAGGACTCACTAGGGTCAATGCAGGAAGAACATTTCCCCTGGTTCTGGGGTGTTCATGAACCTAGGGGCCCAGTCACATAAGGGATAGGCAATTCAGATTTTTTTTTACTCAAAAATAGTGAACATTTAGAATTCCTTACCCAAGAGGGCTATACAGGCTCAGTCCTAGTGTATAGTCAAGATGGAGATTGACTAAAGCTGTCAAGCAATATGGTGAAAATATGGGGCAAATGATATCAAGAGGGAAGATCAGTCATGGTCTAGTTGAATGGCAGAGCAGACTTGAGAAGCCATACAACCCGGTCCTGCTCCTGTTTCCTATGCTTCTGAGGAAAGTTCTGAAACAGTTCAGACATTATCAGAAAATGGCTGACAAGCCTTTGAAAAATCAGGTCCACTTGTTGTTTGGTTTTAAGTTGTTTTTCCCTGACAGTTGATTGTAATTCTTGGATTATTGCTGTAATTTATTATGATGCAATAAGGATAATATCTTGGACTTGGCTATCCCTCTAGTACAATGGAACATCGGATGGAATTTATAACGTGTACACAGGAAAAGATGACATTAGCAAAGTTGCAATCATTGACCGCTGGATGTACAAGAAGTAAGAGTAAAATGATTAATCTTTTCATGTATTTTCAGAACACATTTGAAAATTAGTTGTATTTTAATGGCTTCTAGGCATGTGTGACAAAATGCAACATTTCCAAAAAGTGTTTTACAAAAATATACAGTTTGTAACAATAGGTACTCTATCCTTCTATGATTTTTATTGTGCAAATTTAAATGTTAAAACATGGTACTCACTAAAACTAGTGCCTAGATTTTCACTTCCAGGTCACATTGGGGATATTTCCCAGTTTTGCAAACCCAACCTAGGAAAAAATGACCCAGAAGTTGGGATTTTTATTCCATCATTGTGAGGTTTGCCAGGAACTGGTTTGAGAAGCGTGGAATGACAGTGGAGAGTGCCACCTGCAGAGGCTGGTGCAAGACCTGTTTCTATATACTGGCACTCTGTGGAAGTTTCAGAGAGGAAAAGGGTTAAAACAACAAACAGCTTTCCAGCCTTCATCCCTCACACCCCCTCAATCTCCTCATACATTCCCTATGCCACCTATGCCATGTACCCACTCTCCATGACCTCTCAAACTGTCTGTGTCAATCTCTGCCTCAATGTGCCTTTATACCATCCATGTCAATCTATGCCTAATACCTAACCCCACATGTCCCTTTATAGCTCCCATGCTAAACTATGCCCTTGTACCCAGCATCCTTGGCCCTTTATAGCCCATATCTAATTTCTGCTTCCTACCAATCACCCATTTTCTATGTGCTTAAAATACCAACTCACCCAGACCCTCAGGACCAATGCCAAGATGAAATTAAATAAAGTCCTATAAAATTAAGTTCTCCATATGTAATACACATTGTATATAGACTTCATGCTATTGAATGATACACTCCTGAAGATTAAAGATAACCCAGTTACTACACTTACATTCTTCAACTTCAACTACATGTTTACAATAAACATTTAACTCAAGTGCATAATCACTATAATAATCAACATTGAAATTTATAGTCATACTTCAAAAACTGAATAATGTCTCCGAGCTAACAGTAAAACTGAAAAAGCAGGCACTCCTCTTTGATAGTGAACGATTGTGAACTCAGTCATATGACACTAACCAGCGATGAAAACCCATCACGTATGTATCAATCGGCAGAGTGAAAAAAAAACAATTTTTTTAAACACTCCAGGCATTTCTTTCAAAGATTTAGGATTTTTAACTGCCTTGACAGCTACTTTGAACAAGTGATATTGACATTTCTCTTTGATAAGTCCTTTTTGAAAATTCCTTTCGATAGTTCCCTTTGACAGTTGTGAACATGTGAGTTAGTAGTAGAAACAGTCCATTTGGCTCCTTGAACCATAATAAGATTATGGCTGATCTAAATGCAACCTCAACCCCACCTTCCTACCTGCCCCAATATCCTTTTACTCCCTTGGTCATCACAAATTTACCTTTGTTTAAAATATATTGAAAAACAATGCTACTATCGCTCTCGGGGTATGGGGTGGGGGGGCGGTGGGAGAGAGTTAAAACCCTCATGATCTTTTAAAGGAAATATTTGTCCTCATCTCACTCTTAAATACAAGGCCAATTCCTTCTGATCCATGTCCCCCAGTTTTAGTTTCTCCCATCAGATTAAACATTCTTCAGCACACAACCTGCTAAGTCCCCTCAAGATCTTTTATCTTTCAATAAAATCACTTTTCTAAACTCCAGTGGACACAGGCCCAACCTGTATGCATAAGATAACTCCTCATCTCAGGTATCTGTTGAATGAACCTTCTCTGAGCTGACAGGTTGGTAGACAATTCCAATGAGCTCACAGTTAATGAGTTTATGCACTATTTACACACAAAGGCACCTCCCACTGCAAAAGCATACCTTAATTCCTCAAAGGACCTCTGATTGCTCCAAACGTGTCCCAGGACCCTATGCAAAGGAATATCTTACCTGTCCAAATGGATTCCCTGGCTATCCAACCAATTCCACTGAGTCCTGACCTGCTCTTACCAGGTCTGTTCTGTGCAAAAACAGAAAAGGCTGGAGAAACTAAGCAGATCTAGCAACATCTGTCAAGAGAAAACTGAATTAATGTTTCAAGTCCAGTGACTTTTCATCAGGGCACAAATCTGTGCACTTCATGTTTCAGGCATCTTAGTCACTAGAATCAAACAGGAGTGGAGGCAGCTGCTGAGCTCTATTGGCACCTGCCTCTGTGAAATGTACAAATGTGAAATGTGACATGTGCCCATTTCTGCCTTTGCAACAATAGTAAATGCTGTGTCCACTTTGGGTGTATCCACCATTTTTACCATAACAAAGGCCTGAGTTACACACCAAATCATTTCTGACTTTTGTTTACAGAGTTATAACAAGATATCTGCATCTGTCAAAACTGAATTTTAAATTACATTGTGTGGATCATTTAGATCCTTATGTAGTTAGGAAAAAGCAGATTGAACAGTTTGAATATTTTTTACTACACTACATAACACACTACATTTTGCTGAATCAAAGGACCAAAAAACAACTAATACACAAAGTTATTATATTGTCCAACCTGAGTTTTATAGATGAGTGCAAGATGCATACATGCCTAGATTGTGGATTTATAGTCTAGATTAAGTGGTCATAGTGCACATTTAATCAGAGTTTACCTGTTACAAAATGGACATATGAAACTCACCACCTTACCATTGATAAGCAGCTTTATTGTAATTTACAGCAGCATGTTTTGGAATGTTTTACTATCTTTTATCTAACCAATTTAAAATTTTGATTTTACTGCAACCTGAATCATAATTATCCTTTTTTTTAGAAAACTGACTTTCTGGAATGATTCATTCTGTGATATGATCAATGGCACAGGTAAAGCGATTGTCTAAATTATCATTTTCCAAACTGTATCAAAAAGACAGTATTGAAAACCTGAAGAAATATCGGTCAAGATATCTCATCTTTGAGCTGCTCAGTTCCATCCATCTTGTTAATGGTCAGGAATTAAAAGAATGTGAAGACTAGAAAATGTCAATCCAGCAATATGGATCACTAACATCCTACCACAGTTAGAATCAAAGGGGCCTATTCTATTGGTTGTAGATGGGTTTGCAGTTCTGTTTCTCATAACAAACTAACATATACCATCATCATCATATATGTCTGATTTTCAAGGATGGTCAGATAGCAGGATCAGTGAGAAATTAAGATCCATTGTCTGTCTGTGAGTGCTTGAGTATAGAAAATCACATTCAATATTCATGTTATCTACAAATTGTCAATGTCATGACGCCTACAAATAATAAAATATGTTACTATGTGCTCATTGACTGCCAATTTTCATAAAAAAGACTTTTTCTTTGACAGATGCAAGCTCATTTCCACCATTTGTTCATGATAAGGAGAAATTATATTTTTTCTCGTCTGACATTTGCAGGTAATGTACCGATGAGAATATACATAAAGCATATACATTGGAGGTTCTCTGGAACTCTTGTACATTAATGGCATTGTCCATGAGTACATGTTTAACTACTTCAAAGGGAAGTGTTGTAACTGGCCACATCATGTGGTGTTAAATTTAAACGTTTTACTCAAGGCACTAAGGCACTGTCTTATATAAATCAAGGGCTGAATTCCTCAAACGGCAGCTGCAAAATTTCTGTCATCAGAATCAGTTGTATTTGAGTGCCACTCTCAGGAAACTGGACCTAAGCTTGCTTTACAAACAAATAAGTGACAAGTCAACCAGTGGTTGTCAAAGCTGACTCGTTCCCAGATAAATCAGAGATAACAAGGTGTAGAGCTGGATGAACACAGCAGGCCAAGCAGCATCAGAGGAACAGGAAGGCTGACGTTTCGGGCCTGCAGCATCTGCAGTTCCTACTATCCCAGATAAATCAGTTTTGGATCGATGATGTTGGTTATTACAAAAGACAAAGTTCATTGAAGAATTTGAGGAAGGAACAGTCACTTTAATTAAATCAAACCTTGTTAGTCGTCAGGAGGAAGCAGAGAATAACTGCATAAAACAAAATGAGGTGAATAAAACAAATAAAGAGATGAGGGAATCCAAGAAAAAAAGCACAATGTAATGACTGTACTTTAAGTTGGAGATATATAATACAAAAGATCCTATTTTACATTCAAATGATGGACTGGCTCAGTTTGTCACTCCAAATGTACAGCTAATTATATACTCTTATATAAAATATAAAATGAGATGTGGGGAGGTAATTATGGGATTAAAAGCAACTTTGAGGCAAAGGGTTTTTATGAACATTGATACAATTCTATGGCAATGTTTTGAAACAGAGTAGGTTAGTGCTCACCTTCGACATTTATTCCTCAATCAAAATCGGTAAAGACCAGATTATCTGAATGATGATCTTGAGTGTTGTTGGAGCTGCACACATCCAAGCAAGTGCAAAGTATTTGATTGCAACTTCTGAGTTGTGCTATGTTGATGCTGGAGAAGGTTTTGGGAGTGAGGAGTTGAGTTACTCACTGCAGGTTTCCTAGCTTCCAACCTGCTGTTGTAGCCACTGTCTCTATATGGCTCATTCAGTTCAGTTTCTGGATAATGGATATTGATATTGGGGATTCACTGAAGACAACGCATTTGACTCTAAGATGCAATAGTTAGATTCTCACTTGCTTGTTGCTTTTAAACCTGCCAACTCTCACACCCAAACTCACATGCTTATCCAGGTTAGAATTATACCCCTTGCTCCACCATATATTCAGACTATGTAATTAAAGAAGCTCCACTGGCTGCTCATGTACACCTAGCGTACATTGTGGGTGCACCTGTAATGCTTAGATATGTATTGAAAGGCCAACAGCAGATTTAAGTCACTGTTATCAGCACCTAGAAAGAAATGAGTTTGCAACTGCCTAGAGCACAATCTGAGTCATTAGTTGCAATGGATAAACAAAGCATACTCACTTTTATTGATTCTCCACACAGATCTATCTTTGCAGAATATGAACAAAAGATAATTCTGAAGAGCATTCCTGTTCGTCGTTTTGTTGTTCCTCCTCTAGCTCTTGGATCTTCTGTTGACAATCCTGACAATCACTGTTACTGCAAAGATATGAGCGTTTCAGAAAATTGCACCTTTGGAGGAATCCTTGGTATTAGTGTTTGCAAAGAGGGTAAGTACTGCAGGCTATGAATGTGTGAAAACAATACTAGTGAATTGTCTGCTAGGCTGTAGCAAATCTGTTTGAAAACAATCTAAATCTGAAACATTAACTTAGTTTATTTTCTTTTCTCATGAGGCTTTCCGGTTGGAATTTTGCCATCCAAAATCAAGGGGATTTTACAATGAATTTCATTACTTCATAAAGTCTTTCCTTCAAACATGGATATAGTGGAATCAGTTAATTTAAAAAAAACTGCTTTTGAGTAATGACTTCCACTTAACCTCATTTCAACATCAGCACCTGCTTAGCTAAGAAATGGTACGGATCTAGTTTACGTTCAAAACCATCGATTAGTGACTGCTAAGCTCAGCCAAGTGGAACTTCTGAAGGGACAAACTGTAGGACGGTTGTCTAGGCTTCTGCTTTAAAACATAATCTTCAAAAGCTTAAACAGGTCCTAGAAAAGATAACAAATAATTTAACAAAAAGGAAATGTAGCACAACAATCCACTTGTAAATACTCCTAAAACAAGATTACAAACACTTGTCATGTTGACTTGTGACAAAATGACTGCAATAGTGACTAATTGTACCAGATGTAGTCCTCTGTTCTATTTTGAATTCCTAGGTCAAACAATGAAACTGCCACACTACATGTTAGCTACCTGCCATGTACCACATATTAAAGATATTTTTCCAATTATTCCCAAAGATTAACAGGTTGTCTTTTGAGCAGGTCTGCTAGTGAATACTGAGCTAAGAAAGTCGAATCTGAGAAATAAATGGTTCAATAGTATTTCTTATAGTTGGATTAGCTTAAGGCTTTACTGACTCCATAAATGGAAGTTCACGTGATCAAAATGTCTGCAAACTTTGATTATTTGAGATCCGCATTTCAGTTCAATGCACAGTTCTGTTTCTGTGAGCAGTAGTAGGACCTGCTGAGTGAACAGAAAGAAAGAATCAAGTTCTACATATAATGAGATGGTTCCTGAGCTGTTTGGGCAACAAAAACAAAATGTCAAGGAAAGGAAGCCAGGTATGGTTGGAGATGTAGGTTGTAGTGTTAAATAGACAAGGTACATTAAATAAGACAAAAGCAAATTATTATGGATGCTGGAAAACAGAAATATATAGATTGTCAACAGTGGTCAGGCTGCATCTACAGAGGCAGAAACAGAGATAATATTTCCGGTTGATGACACTTTGTCCTGACTGGAACACATTATAGATCTAACATATTATTTTTAGCAAGGACAAAGACAAGCAGAGGGTAAAATGCGTGGTGGAGGTGGTGTGTGCTGTGTGTCGTGGTCAAGGGGAGGAAAGGACAATGCGGATAGTCTATAATAAACTATACATATCAGAAATACAGCTGAGTAGGGTGACACCTTGGAAACAGATGTGATAAAAGCAGAGAAACTGGGAGAATGGAACATAGTCTTACTAGGAAGCAGGGTGGGAGGAAGTGTAGTCATAATAGGCAAGGAAGCTACTGGACTTGGAGTAGGTATTCATTGAAAGCCTGTCCCCAGAAATTGAGATAGAGATATCGAGGAAGAGAGGGACCGGGTGAGGAAAGGATGGCAAAAATGGCATTGAGACAGTCAAAACTGTGCCCTAAAATGAGATGGGTGAGGGATTTGATTAGGAAAGAATTCACATCAAAACAGATTGCACTTGGTTTGGAAAAACAATGGTTTGGATGGGCTGAATGGCCATTCTCATTTTTATGCTTTTTCTGATCTTTTGTTGTGTCTTTTCAAAATGCAGTTAATTTATTTTTCTGATGGACCAGTGCCTAACTTTCATTGATTATTAGTTTCCTTCTTCAAAATTAGTTGATGTACAAAGTTGTTATAATGTGACCTAAATTCTATCTCCTGAGATACTCCATTCATCGTACTGTATCTCGCAACTGCATTATAATAGTATGTTTCAATTTCAGGCAAACCTATTTATATTTCACTCCCTCACTTTTTATATGCAAGTGATGAAATTGTGAACGCGATTGATGGGCTAAATCCCAATAAGGAAGAACACCAAACCTATCTGGATGTGGAACCTGTAAGTGATTATTTTAGTTTTTAAAAACATTTTACTTCCTTCATCATTGTTTGAATGCATTTTCACCTATTTCCAGCGAAAACAGTGAGTAATTGTGTTCTCTCAAGAAATAATTAATGAGTTGGAAAATGACTGTAAGAATATCACAGCTCAGCTATTTTCCTCTTCTGATATTTTCACCGCCGGTAAATTTATCCCACATCCTGCTTCTAGTATTGAGGGCTAAATAAAGCTGTCACGAAAACATTGCAAAAATATCATCTGTTTAGGACTTTACTAATATTTTTCCGAGTAAAAGTTGCCGTAATCTTCCCAGACCATAGGGCTGCTCTCTCATCAGAGAGGTAACTGGTGGCACTTTAACCTGAGGTTGACCTGCCTCAGGCAAGGGGAGAGGCTAAGAAGGAGAGTCCTTCATGGTAGCCTCAGACATACAGTATATAGGCTGTGATTGATGAAATATTGGTTTTGGTATGTGCAGTTGTAATTTTGTAATTAGGTGTAATTTGCCTTTCCAAAATGAATCTCCTGAGGCATGTAATTTTCCTACAGGAGCTATGGATCTCTAGGATAAGCAGAGTTTTGCTTAAGTGATCAAGAATTTACAGCATTTGTGAAGCTTATGAAGTGGTTTCATATGGGATAGGGGAAATGGGAGTAATTCTTAGCAACCCACAGTGTGGAAACGTAGCGGGATTGGGGAGTTGAAAATTCTAAACTATGAAATCGAACTTCCAACTCCCACCTCCTTCTTTTTTTTAACTAACGTGGTTTGGGAGAAGGGCCATGACACACAGATAGGGCCATTTCTTGTTTCTCAAACATGGCCACCGTTTTACATTTGATGCGCGTGAGCTTGATCTTCCAGCAGTCAGGAAACTTGACCAATGAAGAGTAGAACCTCAGAGAGCAACTAATGGGATTTGAAAATTGTAACAGTATAATGCAGATTTCACACTGAGACATACTGTTCAGGATCATGCACTCCCTGGATGGGTTAAATTATCTATTTATCTAATGCACACTATATAATCTTTAATATTTTATAATTTTTTTTCTCTGAATTATATCTTCACACTTTCTTCCTCCTTGCAGATCACTGGATTTACTTTGAGAGTTGCTAAACGAATACAAATCAACTTAATGTTTAAACCATCAAAGAAAATTGGGTATGTTTGATTTTTTGTGTATATTATCAAAACATATCCAACTAATTATACCAAATAATAGTAGTATTGAAATGCATTTAGACGATAAATTACTATGGTGAAGAAGATATTAAAGTTACAGCCAGAACTTTATGGCAAAAATAAATCAGGCAAATACTAGCAATTCCAATCATTCAGCGTTCATACTGTATTCACATTACATCGTAAGGTGCTACATGGAGGCAGAAATTAAAATAAGAAGCCAAGGAAAGGAATATCATGCAAAAGCTTGTTTTTTTTTCATAATTTAGAACAGCTTTAAGGAGTAGGGAGAGGTGGGCAGAACTCCAGTGTGGGGGTTTGACAGAGTCAATGGTGGGAATAAGGATGAAGAGTCTACAAAGGGTCAGAGTGAGGGGAAAGGCAAGTTTGGGCAGGGTGTTGTAAAGCTGAAGGAGTTTGCAAAGGAAGTAGGCGGGAGTTGAGTAATCTAAATACAAGATGATAAATTTGAAACTTTATAGCATTGATAACCAACATAGGTCTGTGAACATGGGGCAAATGCAACCATTTAAAGGATGAGATACATAGAACAGAGTTTTGGGGAACTGAAGATTATGAAGAGTAGAGACGGTAAGTTGACCAGCATAGTATTGGAGATATATAAAATAAAGCACCATTTCACAGACAAACTGCAAAAATTATGATTTGTATTAGAAACTGTTCAGTCAAGTGACAAGCTCATAGTTACTGAAAATGGATGTTGCATCTTTTTCTTTGTAGCATATTAAAGAATATTAAGAAGCCAACATATTTTCCACTTGTTTGGCTCAATGAGGTAAGGGGATGTTTCAAACTGCAGCTTTACATTCATAAACATCAGTTCTGCTAAAAAAGCAAACATAAATGTTGATGTTATTGTATTTTCCATTCTTAGTGATACCTAGAATCAGTACTATGAGCAAGTTTATTTACAACATACCAAAATGCAAACACATGAATTAAGTGCAGCCATTCAAACCCTCTGGCCTTCTCTGTCATTCAATAAAATCACGACTGATCTGATTGTGGATTCAATTTTATATAATTTCAAAAAAAAGTCTTTGAAAACAGAATGCATTGTAGTGTGAGGGTATACCACAAAATAGTAAATAATGTAAGCAAGTGGAAGGATTTAGACTCATGAATGCAGGACAAATACATCACTACAAATGTAGTTATGGGAAGAATAACTAATAAAGATGGTGGGAAATTAACTAAAAAAGGAATAACTTAGAAGAAGAAAATAATCAATTAAATAATTTGATGGATATATGTATTTTTGATCCTGTGATGACATAACATTTATTGCCATCCCTTGATGTCTTGACGCTATTAGCATTAACAATTCAATTTGGAATCATATCCAAAGCAGAGGTTGACCCCACTTTGAGAACTAATACCGAAACACCCAGAGATGCTCGCCTGGAACTAAAATCTGTTAAAAGGAGTATGAAAAATGGTATAACCTGCCTCTCACCATCAACCTGTTATAAAGGTGTGGTTAAATGAAACAAACTCCTTTCACTCACTCTATAATCAACAAGTAACAATTTATTTATCTAACTCTACAATGAATAGATTAACTGAACTGTTAACAAACTGAACAATTTCCCCTTAACTATGCACTATTCCTGAATAAAACAAAATGCTAATGGTATGCTGTTCCAATAAATACAAGTCCCTCTTATATAAACCAAAATAATAAAAAAAATCAAAACTCAGTCTCTCAAAGCCAAGGTATGTCTTCCAGAATGTTCTGTGCCTTCTCCGCTGATCTTCAGGCAGTAACGCCTTTTTCTGTTGAATTCTTATATCAGGAATATTAGCTAAGAGTGCTGCTGTACCTTCAGTTAGATGATGGTTACTCTGAGAGCTTAGAGAATTCTGTGAGAGCCAGTGATTTTCTTGTTAGAACTAATGATTGTTAACTCTATCAGTTGGCATTTGCTCTCACGCCAGTTTTCAAATGGCCCCTTCTTTTACACCTTTAATGACTTATTAACTTCTTACAATAGGATTGGTCCTAGGTTGTCAAAACCATCAGATGTAAATTTAATTGGTTTTTAGTCTCTCAGTGCCTGGTTTAAATTAATTGGCTGATATTCAAACTGGTTGCCTTGCTAACAAAACAAAACTGCTGCCTGGATTGCTAACCATACAGTCTTTGCTACAAACATTTCAATTTCAGGTACTCTGTGCACCTGCAAACTCAGACATTTTTTCAAATCTCTAAGCACAGAAAAAGCACATTGTCTTTTAAAGGGACCATGCACTGCTTTCCCCATAGCATTTTACAAATGCCAACATTTTACAAGCATCAACGTTTTACAAATACCAAATTCTAACATCCTGCCTTCCCATCCACAAGCACTCTACTTAACTTTGCAACAATATTATATACACATATATTAAACATCTCAGTGGCAGGTTCCATGCAAAGAGAATTGCTCATATGATTCCCCATGCTATTCTCCAAGACTTGCCTCATTAACCATGCACTAAGCCTCTATGGTGCTCTACTCATCCGATATTCCCTTTCACCAGAAGCAAAAGTGTTTGCCACTGCTGGAACTTCCTGAGATTCCCAGCACTAGCACCATTTTTAAAGGTCAGTATGCATCAGGTCAAATGCTGCCAACCAGAAATATCCCTTCACATTGCACATGGAGGCAGGGGAACCAAAAGGAATAGCATGGCTGACAGTTCATTCCCAATACAAGTGCATGTTTGTAAATGTATTGTTACTTCATAACAAAGCTGCAGAGGTGACCCATCCCTATCATAATCCTATCTTAGAACCCTGTCTAAGGGAGTGCTACTCTTTCCCAATGCTCAGTGTAGCCTGACATTTTCGAATTATTCAAAGGGGGACCATCACATCCTGGAATGTCTTCAAAATGGTTGAAAAGGTTTACTTTCATTTAGCAACAACTAAAGTGAAGAAAAACACAAGCATAAACCTTATATACTTCTGGGAACAGACAGGGACTGCTGGCTTTACAAACAGCAGCAGATGAATTATCAATGAGTGATCACCACATCTGGCTCACATCTATTGGAACTGAGGGTCAGTTAAGTCCTGTCTTGCTTGTTGCAACTAATGGTGCAGTGCTCTGTCATGTTGAAGGTGGTGTACCGCCTGCTCAAAGTCTTTACCTGCTTCTTAGAAGACTGCTGCCCATCTCCCAGCTCTTCTATTTTCTAGATGTAGAGGCCTATGTATCTGGAGACCATCTGTTTCCAGAAATCCGTCACTCTTCACTGCCTTTATTTTCTTCATTTCTATTATTTTGCTTACATAAATTTTATTCAGTTTCAATCTTTGATTCCATAACAGTTTACTTTGGTTGTGTAATATGTTGTTTTCTTCTTCTGCAGTGAATATTGATACAAACTAATATTCAGTTTGTTCTGCCATTAGCTTAATTTCATTGATAACATAAGTTAACAGCTTACAAGGCAACTGACAATCTTTAACTAATATAGTTGTAAATTACTTTACATTGGCTTTGATTCCACTTGCAAGTTTCTTTTTCTGTTCCTAGCCCTATCTTGTCATCTTTTACTGTTCCTTTTTCTGTCTAATTTTCCAGAATCTCTACTTTTTTTTGTTTGTATGCTTTGAAGGAGTTAAGTTGCAAATCAATCATGACATAAATGAATGACTTGAGATCTGAATAATCCACATTCTGGTGTTCTAAGAATTGTAGAATTAGTGGAACTTATTTGCAATTTTGCTTGCTGTCTGTACTGATGAAAGCTGATGCTATAATGTGCAATGCATAGAGAAGGTTCTGAATTTATTTTTAATCCTAGACAGGAACTCTTGATGATGAAACAGCAAACATGTTCAGAAATTCTCTAACAACACCCATGACAACACTTGGTATTGTTCAGTTAACCCTGATGTGTATTGGATGTGTGATGATCATTGCATGCATGATTGCTTTGTGTCAAACCTCAAGCACCAAAAAGGCAATCAATAAACCTACTGATACAGCTATTATTACAATAAGATGAAAGTTACGATCTGGGCCTATTTCAAAAGTCCTCAGGAATCCCAGGACAGAGAAACAACATGTTGAAAAAATGATATGGATAATTATAGGAAATTATAGAAAGATGTAAACACAAAATTCAAATGCCCACAATAAAGAATGTTCAGAAGTACAACTTTCAGAAGGACCAACATTCTTTGAAAATCCAAGTTGACTGCAAAGACATCAAACGTTGAGTGTCATGAAGACTAATTGAGTTCTCAGCTGTACTCTTCACTGTCAGATATGGTTACCTGTTGTAAAATCAGAGCTAAGTATCAGATGAAGATCATGCAGGCATCATACAGTGTTGAGATAGCTTTCTTGGTTTTATCACAAGTTGATCAATGAACAGGACTGTAATCACAATCAATGTTCAAAGTTTAGGAAAGCAATGTGACTGCAATGTAGTCTGCAATGCAGAGTAGAATGGGAAAAAATGAGTTACTATTCCACTGTGAGGTACAGATTACTAATTATGTTACTGTCTCTTCTGTGGTGCCAAATCAACTGTATATTTCACGTCTAATGTGTGGAGTTCAGATTTAGACCTTCATTTATTCTCTGCCTCAGTTTTCAGAATATGCACAATAATATTGTGTGGAGAGAGAGAGAGTAAGAGAAAACAACATAATGAGGGGCAAACAGAATATTATTGCCAATTGTGTAAAAATAATTGTGTCAGCATCATTAGTTTAACTGACTGTGTTGTATGTGTGATTGCATTACCAAGTGAATTCTTCTTAATACAGTTGGTATCATTGCCTTCTTATAAACCCAGTGCAGTATTGCAGAAGGAAGCACTTTGAGATGTATTGCATTTAATTCAATAAATTGTGCTTGAAAGTTCACCTGGTGAAACGTGGCCTGTATTATCTTAATTTCCTCAAAGGTGAAAGTCCTTCAATTATGAAGACGGTCAGCCTCATTTTCAGAAGTTCCAGTTGTGTGGTTTTACCATTTTATGAACATTATCGAGAGGAATAATTTTGCCTTTACCTCAGATATTTGAATAATACTGAGAACAACATTAGTGGCTGTTGTTGGATATTGGAAGTCATTTAGCCCACCTACAAAAGTTGAAATCGAGTCATTATAGGAGCACAATTTGTGACTTTATAAAGATCGATACAATGAGTTCAAAACGTGCTTTTCCATGTGTTGACAATTACAAATTGTTGGCAATTCTGACAAGTTAGCAGATATCAATCGCATTGGATACTCCCTTCTTAAGATGCTGACTTGGTGTATAGTGACATGTACTGTTTTAAAAATCCACTTGACTCTCTAATTTTCATGCAAATGATCTATTGATAACTGTGCACTAATGTGTAGAACAAGGTCCAGTCTGAAGTGCATTTCCTTCTAGATCCAGAATAGATAGTGCTAATGATGGTGCAATATCTACAAGAATAATTAGAAAATTGTACCTGAGGTCTGCCAAGACAAACTCATAAATTTTCACGTCTACAGTTGTATTTAGATATATTCAGTAGAAGGCATAAGAGTTAAGTTTAAAGAATTTATTGGTCACTAACTGTTTGTGGGACCTTGTTGTGTGCAGATTGATTGCTGCATTTCCCCATCTTATAACAGCGATTACCTTTCAAATGTACTTCATTGAGTTTGAAGTATAAGGGCAGATTAAAGGTTTTAAAAGTTGTTATATAAATACAACTCCTTTCTCTTTACAAGAATATTACCTGCTTAGAAGCTTTAGTCTAACAGGAATGTGGTGCTGATGATAACATTTAAACATTTTCTGGCCTATAGATGCAATCACATTTATCTGTGCAACAAAGACCTTCACTTATTTGCACAGACTAACTGTATTACTTACAGTTGTGTGGATTCAGCAAGACACTTTGCAGAATTTTACCAGAAATGGGCTAAGCGTCAATTTTGATGCATTTCATAGATCATAGAATCCCTACAGTGTGGAAACAGGCCCTTCGCCCAACAAGTCCACACTGACCCTCAGAGAATCCCGCCCAAACCCATCCCCAGTAACTCACCTAATCTATACATCTCTAAACACTTCGGGCAATTTAGCATGACTAATCCACCTAGTCTGGACTGTGGGAGGAAACCAGAGCACCCCCAAGCAGACACAGGGAGAATGTGCAAACTCCACACAGACAGTCGCCTGAGGCTGGAATCAAACCCAGGTCCCTGGCACTGTGAGGCAGCAGTGCTAACCACTGAGCCACAGTCTCTATTCCCAATCCATTAGTCATTTCCTCTCAACTTCAACCTATCCTTCCTTTCTACTCGAGATGGAATTATTCAACATATCTCCCATTTCATCATAGTCTTTGACAATATTCTTACTTTCAGTCTTTAGAAGACCAACATTGCTCCCACCACCTGCTTTCCTTTTATGTAATTATAACATTTCTTCTATTGATTTTGATGTCCCTTTCAGATTCCCTTTCATAATCTCTGTTAGTAGCTCTCATAAGCTGCTGTGTAGTCTTTTGCTGGTTTTCGTATCTTTCCCATTGAGCAGGATCGATGTTGTTTTTGTTTGGAAATTGTGTAAACTCTTTTTGCTGTCCTTGGCTGTTTTTGCTGTGAAGTCGATCTTTTCCCCTTTCTGGGGTATAAGTAGCAAAGGCAATATAAAATGCAGACGCTCAGCAACCTTTTCCCTTTTGCTCATACCAGTTATAATCTGTTTCTCTGTTAGACCTCTTTCTCACACTTAACGCTCAAAATCTCAGACAGAAAATTTGTCCATTCAGCCCAGCTGTTCCTGTTTTGGTTTTCAAAGGTGAACATTTGGCATCTGGCTCTTGGTAACTCTGAATCTCGGTTCCTAATGATAATGGCATCATGATACTCAGCAGCCCAGTATGATAGGCAGGTGCATACTGTTGCAACAGCCCATTCCAGTTAAGCTATTTCCAGATATGCAAAACAATAAAATGCATTTACAACATGAAACTGTCCAGTCAGTATTGTATCAAGTTCATAGTCAGTTCATTTTAATTATAGAATGACAGCAATATGCAAGGACACTCTCAAGACTTGAAAGGAAAAAAAAATGAGTACAACTGGAATCTAACCTCAATAATAAGTGCTGGTACTGGTAAGCTACATTGCAAAATGGTAAGGAAATACAACCGTTCCTTCTAGAGATCTGAGAAACAGAAAACGCCGCAAATATTGAGGACAGATTATTCATCTATTCACTCAACAGAAGTGAATCTTTCACATATCTCTTCATTAGACAGCAGTTGAAGAATAGTCCATGCTGGTAGTTTACTCCACAAATACTGTCTGGCCTGCCAAATATTTTAGCAACTACAGTTTAGGAACTCCATGATATCGGCATTACAGACACTGCAAGGCATGGTGGTGATGTTGTGGCAAGATCACCGACTTATTTAAATAACTGTACAGCAAAAAAAATTCCTCCTTTTCAATTAGACCAGTAGCATTGCTTTGGAGGAATAATATACTGAATTTTGAAAATGTGCACCTTTCCAACACGAAGAAAAGTAATTGCTTTCTAAAAGATCTACAAAGCAATATTTAAATATTACCAAACTAAAGTTTAAACAAAACTTTGATGTAAGACATTGTTCTGGTCTGATTCTAATTCTTGACATTGGACTGAAGTTACAAAATTCCGTGATGGTGACTGGCCTTCAGACAATGGATGATATCCAAAATATATCTTATTCAAACTTTCTGGGCACTCACTATGCCAGTTCACAACAACCAATTTACTTGCCTAAATGTACAATACAATAGCATTTGTAACATCTCAAGAGTGTGCAACAATTCACATTTAGAAATGATTCATACAACTCAGTAGCCATTTTTCAATTTTAAACAAATAAATCCTGCAATCCCAGCAATATCCTGGAGAAATTTTCAAAACAGCTACTTTTCATTTATTACGTTTTCAGCATTCTTGGCCAGAAATAAACTTTATCAAACGGCTGAGCAGATTTAATGGGCCAGTCTACTCCTGCTCCTTTATTTTAATAATCTCACATTAGATACATAGAAATGCAATAAAACTTTGTTTACAGCTATGTGGAGAGCTAAAGATGCGAGGCTTGTTCTGAAGGTTTGGGGAATTGCTGTAGTCATAATTATGAAAGGTTTTCATAGTTTCCACTGGAGAGGGGTGGTTGGTAACTAGAAAGACACAGCTTGAAGCTGCTTGAAAAACGATTCAACAAAAAGAAAGAGAATGATTTGTTTTTATGATAGTGAGCTATGATAGCCTAGAATGTGCTGACTGAAAGTATGATGGGGAACCTTCAGAAGAACAAAGGACTTGGGAGAGGCAAATACATACTTGAAAAGGAAATATTTGTGGAAGTGGAGATGGGACTAATTGGATAAAACTTTCAAAATTCCAGCAGTCACCAATGAGTAAAACAACCTCCTTATAACAAAATATTTTATTATTCACTATCCTAGTTCATTCAGTCTACAATTTTATTTTTGACAGTTGATATTAGATAAGTATTAAGTGTCTTCCAACATGGGTGATTACTGATGCAGTTCATTTTGTTTACACAGTTCAAATTAATATAAAAATATAAATTAAATTTCCACTTAACCAATGCGATTTCAAAGATCAATGCATTAAACAAAGTGCTTCTGTATATTATATAGTTTCATTCCTTTAAATAAATTATGTACAGCAGTGACTAAAATATGATTGTTCTGCAAATGTAAAACTCAGCTATGTTCCAGCTGCAACAGCAACTCCATTAACTGAAATAGTATCGACTAAAATATACAAATGACTTGCATTTTAAAATATAGGTTTCAAAAACTGACATTTGTGCACTCAGGATAAAAGGCACGACCATCAAAATGATGAGATTTTAGGATGTACCCACAATCCCCATGCTACGAAGCTCAACAATATTTTAAGAATCATCAAGCTGACACTGAACACTTGCCCATTAGAATGACTTATTGGGAAGAACATCTGCACAAATCTAGAAACTGATTTATAATCTCCAAATTGTCCAAAAACCAGTCAGCAAAATGTTAGATATTATGATGAAAATCGGTCAGAACTCCAACTACTGTGGACTTTTTTTTAAGTACACATTTTGGAATTTTAAGTTAAAGGGTTGACACAGCTAAAAATATCTGCAGATATTTCTTAAATGTTTATCAGGTGACAGAGGACCATGGAGTGCCACAGCTTTTTTGTTCCTTTTCATTTGTGGAATGTGGGCGTTGCTGGCTGGCCAGCATTTCTTGCCCTTGAGAAGGTGGTGGTGAGCTGCCTTCTTGAACCACTCAGTCTTCTCCTGTGGGTTGACCCACTGTGCTATTAGGGAGGGAATTCAGGATTTTGACCCAGCGACAGTAAAGGAATGGCAATATATTTCCAAATCAGGATGGTGAGTGACTTGGAAGGGAACTTGGAGGTGGTGGTGTTCCCATAAGTCTGATGCCCTTGTCCTTCTGGATGGAAGTGGTCATGTTTTTGGAAGGTGCTGTCCGAGGATCTTTGGTGAATTTCTGCAGTGCATCTTGTAGATAGTACACACTGCTGCTACTGAGCGTCGGTGGTAGAGGGAGTGAATGCTTGTGGATGTAGTGCCAATCAAGCAGGCTCCTTTGTCCTGGATGGTGCCAGGCTTCTTGAGTGTTGTTGGAGCTGCACTCACCCAGGCAAGTGGGGACTATTTCATCACACTCCTGACTTGTGCCTTGTAGATGGTGGATAGGCTTTGAGGAGTCTGGAGGTGAGTTACTCACCGCAGTATTCCTAGCTTCTGGCCTGCTCTAAAAAGACAAGGCAATGAAGAGGTACTGCGAACATCCAGGAACGTGCAAGGTAAGATAGCAAGTGAGATGCACCCTGGCGTAATCTATGAGTTTGGTTCCTATCCCTGCATGCAAGGTGTTCTGGCAGCTGCGTTGCAGTCAAGCAGCCAATGGATTCCAAAGTACAGCATTGAAGATGCTGTATTTTCGGTGGGTTGGTGCTGTGCCATGATTGCGGGCAGTCACTGACCTGGGATGTTGGTGACTGCTGTTCAAGATGGAAGGCTGGAAGAGCAAGCAGTAGTTGCTTGGACCCTGCTCTGACTTACATGTGAGGAACTTCTATCTGGTATGTAGGAGAATAGGAAAATACACATCAATGAGGCAAAACTAGGTAATAATGACATAGTAATGCATGGAAGTGGATGAAAATAGGCCACTCAATGCTCACTAGTGAGATTCTCGCCTTGTCATTCAGAACTTGGGAGGAGAATCTGACTTTTTTTTCTCTTAACATCGAGAATCTTATTTCTATGAATCTCACCACTTTTTCCCAACTGACTCACCAATGTTCATGTCATTCAGGTGCTAGGAAAAATCTGTGCATAATTTATAATCAAAAGACAAGAGGAATAGAAAAGTTACCTCATGTATAGACGTTTTATTTTGAATCACCAGATTCCAAACCGCGAGAGAAGGCTCACTAATAGGTCCCTGGTTATGGTAGTACTTGTTGTTTTTGTTGAATTGATTCAGGTATTTGCATCTTTCCACTAAAATTTCAGTGACTCATATTCAATACAAAATCACATTTGCTCATAAAATAATTCTCCATTTCTGACTTGATGTTAGGGTTCTATTTTTAAATACATTTGTCTCAGTAGAAATTACAATTCACAATTAGTTTGAAAAACTATTTCCAAGTTGGCTGGCTATTGACTTTATTGCTGTATGAGATTTAGAATCCCTACAGTGTGGAAACAGGCCCTTCGGCCCAACAAGTCCACACCAAACCTCAGTGCATCCCACCCAGACCCATCCCCCTATAACCCACCTAAGCTACACATCCCTGAACACTATGGGCAATTTAGCATGGCCAATCCACCTAACCTGCACATCTTTGGAACGTGGGAGGAAACCCACGCAGACACGGGGAGAATATGCAAACTCCACACAGACAGACACCCGAGGCTAGAATCGAACCTGGGTCCCTGGTGCTGTGAGGCAGCAGTGCTAACCACTGTGCCGCCTTTTGTTGTCATGTTTACATCCATAGCAACAGTCAGTGCTCTTACAAAGAACAAAGAATAGTACATCAAAGGAACAGGTTCAGACCGTTTGACACACCCAGATTGTGCAGACGCATGATGCCTTTCTCAACTAAAAACCTTTTGGGCTTTATGTGGTCTGCATCTCTCTATTCCCTGACTATTTATGTATCTGTCAAAATGCCTCTTAAACATTGCTATTGTACCTGCCTCCACCACCTCCCTTGGCAGTGCATTCCAGGCACTTACTGCCTAACACCACTTGATAGCAAGAATTTTCTTATACATGAAAATTTGAATCTGAGGCTATACAGGTAACCTGGGAGTTAAAAGCATGTAAATATCTCATGTAGGCATGTCTATTATCTGCTTACGTCTCAGAGCATAAAGATTTGACCTTGAGTATTTTTTTTTACTTAGAGACATGGAGTCATAGAGATGTACAGCATGGAAACAGACCCTTCAGTCCAACATGCCCTTTCCAACCAGATATTCTAAATTAATCTTGTCCCATTTGCCAGCATGTGGCCCATATCCCTCTAAACCCTTCCTATTCATATACCCATCCAAATGTCTTTTAATTGTTGTAATTGTACCAGCCTCCACCACTTCCTCTGGCAGCTCATTCCACACACACAGTACCCTCTGCATGAAAACATTGCCCCTTAGGTTCCTTTTATATATATTCCCCTCTCATCTTAAACCTGCGGCCTCTAGTTTTGGACTGTCTTACCCTAGGGAGAAGACCTTGGCTATTTACTCTATCCAATGTCTCTCATTATTTTGTAAACCTCTATAAGGTCACCCCTCAGCCTCCAAAGTTCCAGGGAAAATAGCCCCAACCTCTCCCTACAGCTCAAAATCTCCAACCCAGCAACATCCTTGTCAAACTTTTCTGAACCTTCAGCGTGAGAAGCCAAATCATTTAACAAAGACTTAAAATTTTGGCAAGCTCAGTTAAGTTCAATATTCGTATTATGCCCTTTTTCAAACACAAAGCATTCATGCACTTCAGAAAGTAATTCATTATCTGAAAAGTTTTAAAACTTGAATTATCTTTGGTATCCACCAAAATTTATCTCTTAATCAGCGTTACGAAAACGATTATCTGTTGATCATCAAATTGTTGTTTCTGGGAGTTTTCTCTGTGCAAGCTGGGTGAAATGTTTCCTGTATTACGACTGGAACTATATTTCAAAAGTGTATTGTCAGAAAAGTGCTTTGAGACATTCTGAAGCTCTGAAATGTGCTTTATAAATGCAAGTCCTTTTTTTCTGCTCGTTGGTTGCCAAAGATGTTGTAAAATTTAGTGCAACCCTTGAACTGGATCATTCTCTTATCTCTGATTCTTTGCTATTGCTCTCAGGGTGTACAGATTGGATGTTATATTGGATGTTATTTGTTGCTAGTCTCTTAGGAAACTTGAATGTTTAATCTTTGGTTGGCTTTCATGTATGAATGATATCTACTTGGGTATTCACATGCAGGTGTGTAATATACACACAAATAGACACATGTATAATGAGAAATGGTTTGTCTAAACTGTAATGAACAGTTTTTGGAGTAATATAATTTCATGGGGTAGGGAAAATAGACTTTCAAATTAGAAAAATAATACATTACGAAGAACAAAGAACAGTACAATACAGGAACAGGCCCTTCAGCCCACCAAGACTGTACTGACACATGACGCCTTTTTTAAACTAAAATCTTCTTTTGCCTGCCTGCGCTCCATATCCCTCTATGCCCTACCTAGTCACGTATCTATCAACGTGCCTCTTAAACGTTGTTATGGTATCTGCTTCTACCACCTCCTCTGACAGTGCATTCCAGGTATTTACCACCCTCTGTGAAAAAAATCTTGTCTCTCACATCTCCTTTAAACTCACCCCCTTTTACCTTAGACCTCTGTTCCCTAGTAATTGATATTTCTACCCTCAGAGAAAGGCTGCATCTATCCATTCTATCCACACCTTTCATAATTTTGTAAACTTCTATCAGGTCGCCTGTCAGCCTCCGATGAATGTGAAAACAAACTAAATTTGTCCAATCTCTCCTCATAGCTAATGCCTTCCAAACTAGGCAACATTCTGGTGAACTTTTTCTATACCATCTCCAATGCCTCCACATTCTTCTGGTAGTGTGGCAACCAGAACTGTATGCAATACTTCAATGTGGCCTAACTAAAGTTCTATACAGCTGCAACATGACTTACCAATTTTTATATTCTATGCCCCGACCGATGAAGGCAAGCATGCCATATGCCTTCTTGACCACCTTATCCATTTCTGTCTCCACTTTCAGGGCAATGTGGACCTTTACGCCTGGAACCCTCTGTATGTTAATGCTTCTAAAGGTTCGGCCAGTTTCCAATTTTTAGACCTTCCAAAGTGCGTCAATTCACGTTTATCTGAATTAAATTCCATCTGCCATTTCTCCACCCAAGTCTCCTGCTTATCTACATCCTGCCCTATCCTTTGGTAATCCTCCTCACTATCCACAATTCCTACAGCCTCAATGTCATCCGCAAAGTTACCAATCAGGCCACCTCCATTCTCCTTCAAATTATTTATATATATTATAAACAACAGGGGTCCCAACACGGATTCCTGTGGAATACCACTGGTCACAGATCTCCAGTCATAACAACACCCTTCCACAATTACTCCCTGTCTTCTATGACCAAGCCAGTTCTGTATCCATCTTGCCATCTCACCATGGATCCTATGTGACTTTACCTTCTCTATCAGCCTGCTGTGTGGGACTTTGTCAAGGCCTTGTTAAAGTCCATGTAGACAACATCTACTGCTTTGCCCTCGTTAATCATCTTTTGTCACTTCCTTGAAAAACTCAATCAAGTTTGTAAACACAAACACCTCCACACAAAGCCATGTTGCCTGTTGCTATTAAGTCCATACTTTTCCAAATGTAAATAAATTCTGTACCTAAGAATCTTCTCCAATAATTTCCCTACCACGACGTAAGGCTCACCGGCCTATAATTTCCCAGATTATCCCTGTTGCCCATCTTAAACAAAAGAACAACATTGGCTACTCTCCAGTCTTCTGACACTTTCAAAGTGAGTTAATGAGGGTCCAGGACTAGTATGTTCCTGTTAGAGTGAAGGGTAAGGCTGGCAGGAGTAGGGAATCCTGGATCACTAGAGCTACTGAGGTCCTATTCTTGAAAAAGAAGGAAGCATATGACAATAATAGGCGCCTGGGATAAAGTGAATTCCTTGAGGAGTATAGAGGGTGTTGGAGTACACTTAAGAGAGAAAACAGGAATGCTAAAAGTGGACACGAGGTGGCATTGGTGGATAAGGTAAAGGAGAATCTAAAGGAGATCCTACAAGTGCATGAAAGACAAAAGAGTATCTAGGGAGAGAATAGAGCCTTTTAAAAATCAACAAGGTCATCTACGTGTGGAGCCACAAGAGATGGCTGAGATTCTAAATGAATATTTCTCGTCAGTATTTAGCGTCAGGAAAGGTATGGATGCTAGAGGGCTTGAGAAAATAAATAGTGATGTCTTGAAGAATATCCATATTACAGAAGAGGATGCACAGGAAGTCTTAAACTACATTAAGGTAGATAAATCCTCAGGACCCGATGACGTGTATCCCAGGATTTTGTGGGAGGCTAGGGAGGAAATTGCAGGACCCCCTAGGGGAGATATTTGCATCATTGACAGCCACAGGTGAAGTGCCCAAAGACTGGAGGGTGGCTAATGTTGTGCCATTATTTAAGAAAGGCTGCAAGGAAATACCTGGCAACTACAGACTGGTGAGACTTACGTCTGTGGTGGGTAATGTGTTAGAGGGGATTCTGAGAGACAGGATCTACAGGTGTTTGGAGAGGCAAAGTCTCATTTGGTCTAGCCCATTTCTGCAGTGGGGCATGAAATCACAACCTTATGATGAGGCTGCAACTACCAAGATTGATAATTATATGAGCCTGGATTAATTAACGTTACTCAAGTGGCTTTTATTTCACACGAAATGTAATTTCCAAGCCAAAATATAACTTTTTGAGAATCACATTGTTATGGTGGGATAGTAATAATCATTAAGACATTGATGTTAAATTTTATTGCAAAATTCAAAGATATCTCACAACTTAATTACTAGTTCCCTTGTGCCCAGTAGATGGTGCTATCTCACAGAAACCACAAGCGCCTTCACTTTCTGAAGACCACTACAACTGTTTTTTTTACCATTACAACTGTTCACTTTGCCTATCCACAAATAATATAAATCAAAATGTTTAGAAGGAAAAGTTAATCTATGAAATATTATTCATATTGAGAGTAATGTTTTAGTATAAGTATGACTGAGTGTATTGGTGAAATGCAGTCTAGTTTGAGAAGGCTAAGCTGAGAGAAATTGGTCTATAATTTGTTTCAATTGAGTTAACATCACATTTGACACTTTAAAAGTAAAAAAGTACTGGCTAATAACTTGCAGAAGGTTGCAGTTTTCACTTGAAATGCAAACAGGAAGTGTTAGAGAAACCCAGCGAGACTGGCTGTGTCTGCGGAGACAGATGCAGAGTTAATATTTCGAGTCCAATGTAACTGTTCACCAGCTTGCTGCTGGAGAAAGGAATGGCTCATGGTCCTGACGCTTCCCTTTCTGATAACTTCACTGTCTGTCTCAGCCATACTTTGGTTATGTTTGTGAAAATACACAGACATCACTCTGGCAAGAGGAGTACATTGAACTTCACTGTTTCAGAACTCTGAGGAAATCACAGATGGGAAATGTAGACTTGATATGGGTGCCATCAAATCACCCACAAGCCTAACAGTGCCATCTGGAAGAATGGTAGTGGCACTGAATGCCAATCCCTCCACCTCTAGCACTACAGAATATTTAACGATATTAACAGCGATTGTGAGGTAACATACTAAGCACTTTCTCATTTACTTTGGACTTCACCACATTTCCCAATCGTTTAAAGAAACAATTGCACAACTATACCCTTCACTCTGCAGGGGAAGATTCGGTATGTTGTTCTATGTTTTATCCCAACAACCCTACAAAAGTCATTTGGGTACACAATCCTAAAATACTTTCCTTCTGCCACCTTTCAATTCTTTACTGCCATCTAAACAAGGTCAAGCATCTGATGGTCCTTGCCTTGGCCTGGCACTGAGAAATGCTCAGGTTGGTTGCTTCTTGCCTGTGCAAGGTTAACAAATGAACATCGAGACCATCATCCTGGTAGCACTTTGGCACATCGCAGGTTCTGTGCCTTTTAAATCCTTTCTCTGTTTCCTTAAACTGAGCAAGTAATGCTCACTCATTCTTCATTTTATGTTTCGTTTTGGCAATTTCATTTTAATCTCAGGAGGTGACAGGAAAGGGAAATGGAGCAGGATGATGGGGGAGTGAAGGACAAATAGGGAGAAGAATTTGTCTTTTGTGCTGTGAGCATATTGAGGACAAGGAGCATAATAATCTATACTAATTACTACTGCTCATTCTAACTCCTTTCCAGTTTCTTCCTGAGCAGCTCAGATAGTTCCAGTTGCAGGGAAATTGGTCTGCTCTGAGCATATGGCATCAGGTAATTTCCCAATTAAGATGAGCCTTAAGAAATGAGATGTCTGTGCCTCTTTCCTAGCAGAGGAACAGCGGAACTTTGAGGATTCTGGCATCAATCTTCAAACATATGCAGCCAATGACAAGGTCTGACTATTGAATCAATAGCTGCTCATTTGTGGCAACATCATGGAAGTTTTATATTCCTTGTAGCACCAATGGAATAAATTGCAGCTCCATTGGTGTCTGATCCCTGGGTAAGGAATGTTAAGGGAGATGTCAGTGTCTCTCCCTCCATTAAAGCACATATTTGGAGGCAATGGGCACAGAATGGTGTGTGGTATAAGTCAAAGCTCTCTTACAGCGGCTCAGGTGTTTCAGGATTTGACAGCCTTTCCATCAACCACTGCTCAGCGTGACACTTTAGTGGTCACTGGAACTTATACAAACTAATTCCTAACTAACATCCTGCATCATGAGCATCTGCATCCAGGTTGAGATGGCCTGGAGGAACCCATGTAAATCCTGCCAAGAGTGAGGTCCTGTGTTCTCCTTTGCTCTCTTCATCATCAAGTCAGGTTACTTGAGGGTGATGAGGATATTATTCAGAGGGGCCTGAAACTGAGAGAAGCGTATCATCAAGATACAGCAAAAGCTGGGTGTGTGGATGTGATGCTCCATTTATATTGAAGGTAAAACTTAGTCATCAGGTGAGACGTGCTTTCAGTGTTGCTGTACATGGCTCAGGCCTGGTCCCTAAGCTAACTTCTATTCTAACCGGAGATCAAAAAATGGATTGTGTTGGAAGGGCCAACGTGCAAAAACCCTGGATGGAGGGTGAGAAAACATATGCAAAGTCACTGTACCTCAATGGCTGCCTTGTATATGGCTGCATCAAGTTATGTACAGACCTTCAGTACACAAACATCAAGTGTCACTGCATGCTGAGGTTCTACCTGACCCTGCATTGCAAGAAATGAGTCTAGCTACATTGTGGCATAAAGCTCCAAGTAGGTGAACCATAATGGAAGCTGAATTTTCTGAAGAAGGGTCTCGACCCGAAACGTCAGCTTTCCTGTTCCTCTGATGCTGCTTGGCCTGCTGTGTTCATCCAGCTCTACACCTTGTTATCTCAGATTCTCCAGCATCTGCAGTTCCTACTGTCTCTGAACCATAATGTATCACCTGTCCCTTATGGAAAATTCACATGGGAAAAACACTTTGACTGTCAAGCAGCAGTTAATGTTTAATGTCCTTGAGGCCTTGTGGGTAAAGGACATAGTCGATCCTGTCAGAAGGCTTCTGAGCAGAATATCAAATTATTTGGCAGAATGCCTCATCAGCAGAATTTTCAAAAAGGTACCAAGCTGCAGCTTGGCTGGTGGTAAGATAAGCACTGCCTGCCAGATTGTCCATTCATGCATGATTCTGCAGCATTGCACACTATCCTCCAGATGGCTGTGGTGGTAAAGGGACAATTGCAAATCTCCTTTTGGGATGTGCCCTTGCGAAGAAGATCTGAAGATAGATAGTGTTTTTGTCAGTGTACATCCTACAAAGCTCTATGATGCAGAACTCCGTGTTCCACTGGTTGTTCTCAAGCGGCACATACTGAGACAAACCTAAGCTGTGCATGGAAACCATCAACTTGTTGAAAGGCACTTTTTCATCTGCCTAAGTCCTGCCAGTATTCCAATGTGAAGAGTTGTCCTCAGCTGAATGTTCCATACTGACATGTTCCAAGGCCCAGGACTAAGGGAATGCACTAAAGCTTGGAATGAAGGTGCAGTGGAGAAAGAGATAGTAGGAACCGCAGATGCTGGAGAATCTGAGATAACAAGGTGTAGAGCTGGATGAACACAGCAGGCCAAGCAGCATCAGAGGAGCAGGAAGGCTGACGTTTCGGGCCTAGACCCTTCTTCAGAAAAGCTTGATTTGTTATCGCAGTGGAGAAAGACTACTGTTTAAGACCTTTCACTTATTGTATACCAAGGAGCTGGTAATGTCTGGAACCCCTCAAATTGTATGTTTGTCACTGAATGCATATCATAAATATCACATGCATCGCAATTGGATTCAGGCATTTATGAGTATGAAATGTTCCGTGGAAAATGTTGTATTCTCTTGCATTTTCTGTAATGTCCAATTTGCAATATTTTAGAATGCACTTTTAGGTATTTTAATGAATACGGTATATTTTTACCAAAAAAAGCTGTGTGTGGGTTGCCACAATTCCTTCATTGCTAGAAAGTGAGGGGGGCGGGGTTGGGTTTCTACTCATGAAGATAATCCAGTGACCTCCTCTTCAAAATTTATATATAAAATAACTTACAATATACTGAACCTAAACAGACCAATTGTCCCCACCAGTCCACGCTGGCATATTTAGATGTTTGGGGATGGGATGGGTTTAATTGGTTAAAATGCTATAAAGGTGAAATGCCATGTGCATTTCTGTACATTGAAAGTACATCAAAGTGAGTGCACATTGTAGATGCATCAAGATGATCCCAAACATGAGAAAGTAGCTATTAGGAAAAGCTCGAGACATGAGACTATGAAAAAAAAAATTGGCTACACAAGATTTAATAGAATGTTTTAAGGTTGTCAATGGTTTTCACAACAGACACATGATTTAAGTAAGGAATGGTAATGGACATTGGGATTAATTCTGAATTGTTCTAGCACAGAGCTAGCTCAATGCCTATGGGCCAACTGCATCTTCTCTGTGCTGTAAAGTTCCACAGTCTGTGGAGGAAGTAACAGAATCAAATTTCCACAGGTTTGAAAGGCAAAGAGGAATTTCTCACCATTTATATCCACAAATATGCAATGCTGCTCAGGCAAAGGGTTGAATGGATGTCAGCGTTTTTGAAACAAATTCCAGGCATGAGTCTGCCAAAGAAAATACAGGGAGTAAACTGACAAAAAAAGAGATGATCAGGATTCCAAAAACTAAAAAACAACATCTGTAATTTGCTTTATGACATTTCCTGCAAGCACTTTGAATTCTGATACTTACTGTGGATCTATTGTTGCTTGCATTTTCACCATTGAAGATTCAAATTTGTTTTTAAAGATTAAATAATGGAAAACCAAAGTGCAGATCAAACTATGTTGATTGTTGTCTCAGCTACCTGCAGAATACAGCCTGAACTTTGATTAATTAATCATTGTGTTAATTTAACAAACTTGTTCAGGTGCACACCTTCATGGCAGATAAGACTTAACCCAGATTTTTTGACTTAGAGGTAGGCATATTAGCACTGCACCACAGGAGACCCAACTGCTTTCTTCTAGAGTTTTTGAGATCAGTGCTACATCGTGACATTTTGCATTCGATCATGTCATTAATGGGATGACTGTAACAGGAACACAGGATTAGGGAGGGCTAAAAAGTCTTATTTGATGGCACCGTTTAATCATCATTAATTTACACTGAAATGCACAGGAGCTGTCATTAACCAATTGATAATTTGACACAGCACTTACTGTGAAAAACCATTTGCTCTTCAACAAAAGCTCCAGATTTTCCAGTGATGCACAATTAACTCAACCACAGGGGTCCAGGATGGAACTTCCTTAATACATCAAATGCTGAACAGATGATCTTATTTAAACTTGCACATGTGATGTGCGGGGAGTGGAGGAATCTCATTGATTTTCCATTTATTAAATAAAGTACAACAATTTTCATGGAAAAGGAACATTGTGGTTGATGCATAGTTTTGCCTGAGGGTAGGGAAGAAAAGCCAGAAGATCCACATTTTATTTTCATCATCAACACCATCCTTTTTGTAACAGAAAAATGTAGTCTGACATTCATTTCACAGCTTTATAGATTTGCAATCAACTTGAATCTTTCATTCTATAAGGAAGATTTTTTTTGAAAATATATGTACAACACTACAAAGAAAACCACAGACTGCACAACAAGGGAGCAGGATGGCTTGACTCTTTAAAGAGAACTGTGGCATTTCTTGTTGTCAGCTGAATGCAGAAATAAAACAGTTGTCAAAAAATGAAGATTTCCCTTGTTATAGTGATAATTAAAGAGTACATCACAGATGAAGAAAATTAAAGCCATATTTGGCTCATGGATATTTTGTTGTTGTGCAATGTTGGCAAATAGAATAAGTTTTAAAAATAATGACAAACAGCAGATCTAAACCTTGGAAGACAAACTGACTGCCTGAAGATAAAAATTACTGTACCACATGGAGATTCTAGACAAAAAACTTTAGAGAGATGATTGAGATCCAATAAGATTAGTAACTAGCTCCTGTCTTGTTCTCATGTCTTCTGTGAATTATGATAAAAACATTGTCAGCCTCTACTCAGTCGAATATTGGGAAGTATGACAAGTAACACTTGCATTGGAAATTATTTGAATGCAATGTTATAATAACTGCTGAAAAATAATTGTTAAACTTATAATTGTTGAGCTGCTATAATAGATATTGGCTGTACTTATAAAAAATAAAGCTGTCTGGCAGTGAATCCTTTTATCACTGCTTGTTACATGGCAGGTTTAATCATGTGATAACTGTCCAACCAAATCAGCCATGTCTCTCTCCCCACAGACTGTCGAAAATAGAAACCAGTAAATCAAATCATTTGATTGACATCTGTAGAAGATAAATATTTATATTGATGTATTTTAATGAAAATACAGGCTTGAATGAAGCAGGGTACTCCATCTTAGCATGAGTCATCTAAAGCGATGCAGTGGGTGAATCTCAGCCTATACGGTGTGTAAAGCAGTGATGGATCCCAATCTATAGGATGTGTAAAGCAGAGATGGATCCCAGTCTATATGGTGTGTAAAGCAATGATGGATCCCAGTCTATAGGATGTGTAAAGCAGTGATGGATCTCAGTCTTTAGGATGTGTAAAACGGTGATGTGTCCCAGTCAATAGGGTGTGTAAGGCAGTGATGGATCCCAGTCTAAGGGTATGTAAAACAGTGATGGATCTCAGCCTATAGGGTGTGTAAAACAGTGATGGTTATCAG
>NC_063353.1:26893347-26954605 GCF_021869965.1 Rhincodon typus | reverse complement strand
GGGTGTGTAAAACAGTGATGGTTATCAGCCTATAGGGTGTGTAAAACGTGATGGAGCTCAGTCTGTAGGATGTGTAAAATGGTGATGGATATCAGCCTATAGGGTGTGTAAAACAGTGATGGATCTTAGCCTATAGGGTGTGTAAAACAGTGATGGTTATCAGCCTATAGGGTGTGTATGGCAGTGATGGATCTTAATCAAACCTAAATATTATGTAACATTCAGTGCTAACTCAAATCTGTCCAATAACAGATTTCATGAACAATAAATGTGAGATTGTCAACAAAATAAGTTTGAAACGCTAGCTATGTACTTTTCTGAAGTTACAGAATTATTTATTTTGTTATCTAGCTCACTAACCAAATTAGTAAATCCTAATGGTGTACATGAAATCATCAAAGAATGAGAAAGTTGTCCAACGTTATGACCAAGAGGCAGAACAAATAAGTGTTAAGGATATTTTAACTTGTAATTCTAAGTTTGTCCTTGCATAGAGCTTGGATCAAAGATGCTAGCATCCAAACTGGTCTCTAAGAAGCTTGTTTAGGTCAGGGAGACCAAATAGGAGAAAATGCTAGGTATTAACCCTGACTATTAAATGGTCTATGGCTAGATAAACTCAGCCAATGAAGACTCTCCAGTTTGGTTATCTGAAACATTTCTCAGAGTCTAACAGAGCTTAACGATATAAGAAATAGGACTTCTTTGCCAGGAGCTCAGTAAGCTGACTCACTGTAATAAACAGTGCTCAGGCTGCACACACTGAAGCTGAGGCAGAAGCCACCCCTGAATGTTACTATATGAGAAATGAGGTTTTGGGAGACTCCCTCACAGATATGCAAACAAGGAACGGACAGTGAACTACCATGTCGTGGTGCTGCAGATGTCACTGGGAAATAGCACAGCTAGTTCGCAAACTTTCCAATGCCTGGGTTTGTTGGCATTCACAAAACCCACATCATTTTTACTGACAACAGCTGTACAAAGATGTACGAAGGTTTTGCAGAAACTGACACCCGTCAAGCTTTGGGGAAAATCCTGATCTGTGGAAAAAAACCTGCCATTATGATTCCTGTTCAATTCAGTCTGAGCCAAAAGAACTCCGAACAGGATCTCAATGAGCCAGCAAAACGAGGAAGCCTGAAATCAACTGTTTAACCACCAACATGAACACTCCCAGTAATGTCCACTGCAATGGCTGCAATGTTCAACAAACTACCCTTCATGAACAATTCCGATACTGATCTGTATTTATTTATTTACTTATACAGAGTTTTAAAAGGAAAGGAGACCCGAAAAGCACAATCTGCCGTTACCTCTGTGACAGACCACAAGAAGAAGACACAACACGGCCAGACACACTGGTCACCCTACTGCACATCAGAGACATATCAGAGATGACCACAAGACTACTCAGACCCCTAGGTATCAGGCTAGCCCACAAACCAACAAGCATTTCCCACACTTCTGCCCTCCAAGTCCTGCCCCCAACAAAAATAAAGACAGAATCCCCCTTGGCCTCATATACCACCCCACCAACTTCCGCAACCAGCATATCATTCTCCGCCACTTCCGCCACCTATAATCCAACCCCACGACCAAAGAGACATTTCCCACCCCACCCCTATCTGCCTTTCTTAGGGACCACTCACACCGCGACTTCCTCATCCGTTCCACACTCCCACCACACCCGGCACCTTTCCCTGCAACCGCAGGAAGTGATACACCTGTCCCTACACCTCCCCCCTCACCTCCATTCAAGGCCCAAAGCAAACCTTTCATATCCAATAGGAATTCACCTGCACATCCGCCAACTTGGTCCACTGTATCCGTTGCTCCTGATGTGTCCTGCTCTACATTGGTGAGAGCAAGCGCAGACTAGGGGACAGTTTCGTGGAGCATCTGTGTTCTGTATATGACAAACGCCAACACCTTCCAGTCGCCAACCATTTTAACTCCCCCTCCCACTCCCTGGTGACATGTCCATCCTGGGCCTCCTCCAGTGTCACAATGATACAACACACAAACCGGAGGAGCAACACCTCATATTCCATCTCAGAAGCCTATAGCCCAACGTAGAATTCAGCAGTTTTAAAATCTCCCCACCCCCCAGCCTCACCCTATGTCCAAACCTCTGTCATATCCCTGCCTCCTTGACCTGTTACAACTTTTCCATCTTCTTCCCCACCTATCCGCCCTACCCTTCCCACTGATCAATCTCCACTGCCCCCTACCTGCATCCAACCTATCACCACCCCATTTACCTCCCCAGCCCCACCCATCCTCCCTCCCACCTCCTTGACCTGACACAACCTGTCCCACCTGTCCGCCCCTCCCATCCCACTGACCAATCCCCACCACTGCCTACCTACACTTACCTATCACCATCCCACCTACCTTCCCCAGCCCTGCCCCTGCACTCTATTTATTTCCCAGTTCCCTTCCCCCTCTCCATTTCAAAAGAACGGTTCTGACCCGAAACGTCAACTTTCCTGCTCCTCTGATACTGCCTGGCATGCCGTGTTCCTCCAGCTCCACAGTGTGTTATCTCTGACTCTAGCATCGGCAGTTCTTGCTACCACCCTGTGACAGCTACTGACGAACGTAAGGGATCCCTTGCCCACAACCAATAAAACCAATGTAATATACAAAATACCATGCAAGGATTGTGAGAAACATTACATTGGCCAAACTGGAAAAAAAAAACTGGCAATAAGGATACACAAACACCAACTAACCACAAAGGGACACGACCCATTCTCACTGGTCTCAATACACACGGACAAAGAAGGACACGAATTCGACTGGGACAACACATCCATAATAGCACAAGCCAAACAGAGACATGCCAGGGAATTCCTGGAAGCCTGGTATTCCAACTGGAACTCCATCAACAAACACATTGAACTGGACCTGATATGCAAATCACTGAAAAACAGAACCAGAAGTGATGCCAACCACCCCAGCAAACTGAGGCATATAAATAACAAGTGGAACAGAACACCAACACTTCACCGGAGGTGCACTGACGATGTTACCTAGCAGGGTGACAAAACATCTGCAATCAAACACACCGGCTCGGCGAGAAAGTCTACAACCTCATCCACAACCCGAGCTATAAATCATCTCAAAAACTTTAACTTTTATCTTTTTGGATTCACCTTTTATTTCTAATCTGTGCGTATGTGTGTTGTATTACTAATGCTACTCACATTTAGTAATTAACAAACTCACTCTTTGCTAATTCAGGAAAGCCTGGTTAAATTGGATCCTTTTAAAACATAAGTTCATTTGGAACAAGAGGAGGGTATCCATAAGCGCAGAAAGCAGTTCTTCTATTAATTTTGTTGCAAATAACTGATGAGCTGTATGAAAACAGAAGGGGAGCCAGTTCATTTCCCTCTCATCTGGGATTTATCATTTTCAGATTCTTTATAATCTGTCCTAATTAATGGGCAACCTCACCTAGGGCCTGGTCATATCATTAGATTATTACATACATAGAGAATGATGTCACTTCAGAGGTTACACATGCCAGACATTGGATTTAAAACTGAAGCCCATTAAGAATGATATCTTTTGACAAGATGGTAGCAAGCTTCAGGAATGTGTTAATTTGCTGCCATGACTGTGCTAAAGCGATATTTGAAAGTACCTTCTAATAAGCAAGTATAGTTTTTTAACTTCTGAAACTCGATTCAGCAGGAAAATCACTGGGTTTAATTTTCAATGAAAAATAATATTGCAACACAATATAGAAAGAAGTTACCTCGATGGAACACCTCTTACAACCAAAGCACTTTATGTACAATGAATTACTTTCAAAGAGTAGTCACTTTTGTCATGTTGGAGAAAGCTCACAGGAAGGACTGCATTAAAGTGTTAGCCTACATTTGATCTTTGAGGGTTGGGAGTTGGAAAGGATCCTATGGTATATTGGCTTGGAGATGAGATTGCTGTCATGGAGTCAAATTGGGGTATATAACTAAAATGCAAATTATGGCCAATTGTAAGCTTGTAGAGTTATTTAACTCTCATAAATAAAATTATGATGATTAATAGTTCTGTCTTCTATCAGTCAGAATGTAAAATGTCATGCTTTGTCAATAAATTCGAGATAAAGAAGGCAAGAATACTCCCACAAACATCAGCTGTCATTTTCAGGCATATCTCTTTCTAATATACAATCATCAAGAGCTCATTAAATGTTTCAAAGGTGACAATGAAAACATTCTCTGTTAACATCAACGAGTGGTTCACTCCAGTATCCCCACTCTGAGCTGAGTCAACCAGCCCATGCTACGCTATACATGTGGTGATCACGCACCTCGCCTACCTTGTGATTCATACCAATCTGCCTTCTGACTGTCGCTCATTTGCCTACTCTTAATCATGTATACCTCCTCCAACCCTGAACACTTGTAAGATTGACCCTGCTGAGTCAGCATCTCCATGTTGAAATTCTGTATTGATATCCCCATAAATTCTCTATAGACCCAGAAGCCAATGGGCCCCACATTGAGAACCATTTCTGCAAAGTTAGATGAAATTCAAGAAGCTGGTTCTTCTATCTGTTCATTGTGAGTCTTCATGCAGTTCAACACCATGGCCTGCTGGTGGCTGTCTGCACCTTTAATTAGATTTCACAGACAAAAAGCATTGCATTTTTAACATTTAATTTTGACACATGGACACCTCTGACAAATGTGGCATTTAATGAATATACATCATTATACTCAAGAAGCTGGTGGTGAGCTTTTCATTTTAAACAACTGCATTGCAGAGGATGAATGACGTCTCAGAATGTGGTTCTGCAAAGCATTTTTGTACCTTAGCAGTGATGAAAGAAAATGTTGGGATGAGGATAATTAACGTGAATGAAGATATTACTGTACTATTCACTGCCTCCTGTCCAATTCTTTCCATCTCTTAATCTTTGAAAATGGCCACGGCAAAACCAGTTTCTTTTCTGAGCTCCTATGATCTATTTTAAACTTATCTTACTGATCTTGAAATTTAGAAGTCTGTCACCTCCCTGGGCCTACTGTTAGGGAAGGGAGAACAACATCCTGAAATTGTTACTGTCACAAGTTTTTATAAACTTGAATCCTTATAGCTTCCCTTTCACCAAGTCTTTTGAATTGCTCTGTACTGACCCTTTACTGACCTTCCTTTCCCTCCCACATTGTCTTCTATTTGCTGGTGGTGCCTTGACATCCATAGAATCACCCAGTTGTTAATAGTAACATTGAGGCTCTTTAGCCATGACACAGAGACCCAATAGGAGTGAATGTTGTAATATTTCATGAGTCTCAGTGGTGGACTTTTTATGGACACCTGGGAGCCTATAAGTACGTATGTTAGCCTCAGGGTATCCCCTCATCTGAACCGTCTCCCTCTTGCCCATTGAGTACAGGCTGGCCTTTATGCATCATTCTGTTCTCTCCTCTGCTGCTCCATTAATGGCTGCTGTGTATTGTAACTTGATGCTGAATATACCTCGGCCCTAACAACCCTTCGCATGTTTCTCACTGTTTGAACTGTCATGAAGCTTTGTGCCTCTTTCTCTCCAATTTTTTTTATTCACTTGTGGGACATAGGTGTTGCTGTTTGGGCCTGCATTTTATTGCCCTTGAGAAGGTGGTGGTGAGCTGTTTTCTTAAATCGTTGCAGTTCACATGCTCTAGGTTGACCCACAATGCCTGTGGGGGCATTTCCAGAATTTTAGCCCAGCGATTGGATTACCATCAGGCCTGATGGCCAGAGGGGCCTCCCAACCCACTGAAATTGTGAGCACCAAAGGTATCACACCACCAACCACGTCCTACCTGTCCTATCTCCCCAGACTGATAGAAATCAGGAGAATGTGGCAAAGCTCACTGAGGTTCTATGATTGTCCTCATTCGGAGATATAAATTTGACACTATTGGAGGATGGTTCCGCCACATTGCCAATGCTGTTGTAAATAAAATTCAGTGCTGTGGTGAAAAAAAGAGTTTAACACATACCTTCCCTTCCTCATCACTTTGGAAATTTGGGTCTGGAGCAGCAACGGGGAGCTCATCATCTTTCCTTAACTGAGCTAAAATTTAACTGCTAATTTCCAATTGTAACTGTTGACATCCTTATACTCCTCTGTACCAAGAGTGGTCTCCTCTCCCTATCCATTTTTCCATATTCTTTTATGGGATATGGGTGTCATTGGCTGAGCCAGCACTTATTGCTCATTCCTAATTGCTGTAGGGAAGGTGGTGGTTGGCTGTCTTCTTGAAAAGGTGCCATCTTGTTATGTAGGTACAGCGGCAATGTTGTTAGGGAAGGAGTTACTGAGGGCAATAATTCAAATGGAGGTTTCTTGCCAAATAGCTGGCTGTTTAATAATTACTGCTGTAAGGAAATTAAATGAATTTGACCATTAAAAATTTGATATAGCTATTAAAAATGATGAAGAGATTGGCCTATTGTACCCCACCTTACTTTGGTTAGCCTCCCAGAATTCAACAACATCACTTCCTGAAAAACCTGTTGTTTTTAAACCTCAACCAATTTGCTGTTATTGAAGTTAGGGTTATTGAAACCAGGCATAGCAAGGATGAGCAGGAACATTATGTCAAATGTTCGTTTGAGTCATGTAAGGGAGAGAACAAGTAATAGGCAATTCAGCCCCTCGAGCCTGCTCCGCCATTTAATGTGATCATGGATGATCACATCATGATCTTAACTCCACTTTCCTACTTGCTCCCCGTAACCCTTTAAACCATGACTAAATAAAAATATCACTATCTCCTCCACAAATTTATTCAATGCCCTGGCATCCACCGCACTGTGGAGTAATGAGTCCCACAGATTCATGACCCTTTGAGTAAAGTAGTTCTTACTCATCTCTGTTTTAAATTTGCCACCCCTTAGCCTAAAAATATGACCTCTCATTTTGGATTTCCCCACAATGAGAAACACATGCTCCACATCTACTTTGTCAAGCCCTTTAGCATCTTATATACCACAATTAGATCTCCTCTCATCTTCCTAAACTCTAGCAAGTATAGGCCTAACTGCTCAATCTCTCCCCAAAGGACAAGTCTTTTATCTCTGGAATGAGTATAGTGAGCCTTCTCTTAACTTCTTACAATATATTTACATTCTTCCTTAAGTAAGGGAACCAAAACTGTACAGAGTCCTCCAAATGCACTCTCATTGCCTTGAACAATTGTAACAATACTTCCCTACTTTTATACTCATTTCCTTTAGGTTTAGTCAATTCCATTTGACTTCCATATTACTGGCAGTACCACGTACTAGGTTTTGTGATTCATGCATGAGGGCATGCAGACTCCTCTGCACTATAGCATTTTGAAGGTTCTCCTGATTTAATTAATTTTCATTCTTCTGACCAAAATGGATAGCCTCAGACATATCCATGTTAAACTCTATCTGCCAAATTTTGGCCCATTCATCTAACCTATCCATATCTAATTGTAAATTTCTTATTTATTCATTGCAACTTAATTTCCCCCCTATTTTAGCATCATCTGCAAATTTGGCTATAGCATATTCTTTCCCTGCATTCAAGTCATTAACATAGCTTGTATGTAGCTGGAGCCCGAAAACTGAATCCTTTGGCACTCTGCTAGTTACAGCTTGCCAAGCAGATAAAGACCCGTTTATCCTGACTCTCTGCTTTCGATTGGCTAGCCAATCCTCTATTCAAACTAATATATTACCCACACCTTATCATATGCTTTCTGAAAGTCCAGATATATAACATCTATAAGACCCTCATTAGTTACTTTGCTTGCTGCGTCTTCAGAGAACTCTAGCAAATTAGACTAATATGATTTACAAGAAAGCAAAACAGAGCTCCAATATGCATTGGTCATCAGTCCTGAAGAAGAGTTCTGACCTGAAATATTGACTTTCCTGCTCTTCGGATGCTGTCTGACCTGCTGTGCTTTTTCAGCTCCACATTTTTTGACTCTAACTTCCAGTATCTGCAGTCCTTTCTGTCTCTTGTTCAGTCTTGGGCCTTGCAAAGGTATATTTCCTTCAATAGATAAATCGGAGTCTCTGTTTCAAATCCACAATTAACGCATCTGTATGTCTCACCAGAAACACGAATAGAGATTGTTGAGAAAGCTCAGCAAGTCTGGCAGCATCTGTGAAGAGAAGTCAGAGTTATCATTTTGGGTCTGGTGACCTTCCACAGAATATCTTACTTTCCTACTTGCAAGACAGTCATCATTATGATAAACCCAAAACAAACGATACAGAAAAATGCTGTTCCCAACACTCGTTGTACAATAGGGAATGATCTTCACCACTGAACCCAGACCATTCCAAATGCATAGTTTCAATTTTTACAACTCAGTTAAGACTAATGACAATACTCTCCTTCGTTATATAAGGTAATGGTTGTGAAGAGATTATTGTCAATGTTATATTGATTCCACCCATTCTAATGATGGCACACTTTGCCTGTGGGTGGAGACAAATTCTATTCTAGCTTTTACAGGGAGTAGCAGCTCCCTAAGATCCTAGTTAATTATGCTAGCCCAAATGTAATTACACATTGCTTTCATGCAATAAACTTTCTTGTTTTCTAAGACCAAGGTCTCTTCAGTAGATATTGTTTGATGATGTATCTTCTACCACTAATCACTAGATAGGTCCACGTAAAAGGTGGCTTTGTGACAGCAAACTATCTCAACCAACCTTTACCCAATATCACCTATTGGTAAAGGTGGCGAATACCACTAGGTAGCAGCAGTGGTCATCTGGAAGAATCCCACATCCATTTGCTAGATGGGTGCAGTTCCAACAACACTCAAGAAATTCGACACCACCCAGGACAAAACAGCCCACTTAATTGGCCCCTTACTTACCACCTTCCACATTCACTTCCTTCATCAACAATGTAAGGTGGGAGCAGTATGTACCATCTACAACAAGCACTATACAACTCATTCAGTCTCCTCTGACAGCACCTTCCAAACCCGTGACTGCTACCTGTTGTTATGGACACCCTCAAAATATATCAAGGAGATAGCCTAGACCTCTAACTTTTAATTTTATTTAAAGGCAAATGTATGATACAGAGTTCCAGTTGAAATTCAATTGGTACACCACTAGACTTTAAGCAAAACACACTCTATTCTTACAACACAGTTAAAATACAAACAAAAATAATCTACTAATCAACTGTTCCAATAGAGCAGTATCCCATAAACACACCCTAGCAAAGGCAAATTCAGCAAAACAGATTCTGCTTGTCTACTAACTCCTCTCCAGCCCTGGAAAAGAAACACTGAAATAAACAATCTAGCAGCAGAGACAGACCTCATGCATTTTTGTTTTTGCTGCAGCAGAGAGAAAGCTGTATCTATCAGCTTCAAACACCCCAACTGGAAGCAAAACTAAAACTCTGGGTCTGTGTGAGCCTGACCCTAGCAAGTCATGCTGCTTTTGCCAAATCTAAAAGAAAACACTCAGGGAACTCAAAGCTGTTTACCCACTGCTTCTGAAGTAGACATTCTGCCACCACTGTGGCAACACCTCTCTATAAGGGAAACAGCACAGAACAAATCTCTCTTAAAGGCACAGTACCATCACACTACCATCTAGAGGGAAAATACCAGCAGATAGATGAGAACACCATCAACTGCAAGTTTCCCTTCATGTTACACACCATCCTGACTTGTAACAGTATTGCCATTCCTTCACTGTCACTAGGTGAAAATCCTGGAACTCTCTCTCTAACAGCTGCCCGTCCCCATAGCTTTCAGAATATTAAGAAGGCAGCTCTCAACCATCTTCTCAATGGCCATTAGAAAGAGGTCAATAAATGCTGGCTTAACTAGTAGCATCCGTATCACGCGAATGAGTAGAAAAAACTTGCCCTCCGTTCAGACAAATAATAAAATTATCTTGTATTTTCAACTCAAATGGATGTTTGATCGAATACCCGAACTTGGCACATATTGTTTGTAGACTGCAGCATTTTAAAACCTGTTCTTAAGAATGAATAATATTGGCAAGATTGTATTTCTGTCTAGCCCTATTGTATCAAATATGTTCAGAGTGAACCACACAATGTGAGACTATAGGCCATTCCAGGTAATAGTTTCCTCTGCCTGAATGATTGCCATAAACAAGTTGAGGCTTTACATCAGTTTATCATCAGTTGATCTTTGATTCCAGTGAACCAAATACACAGATTATTGAATTCAGTTTCTTAAGTTGTCACAATGAGGTTAAGCTTGTGGTCTTTGGTGTGTTAGACCAGTAACAGAATTGCTCAGCAACCAAATCCACTAGAGTTTGGGGCATCCTGTGAAAGAAAGGTGGTTCATAGTTATTCCAAGAGCTTCATGTAATTTCAGTAATGTAGTATAGTCCAATGCAGTCCTATTGAGAACTGACAGTACATGTTCATTTCAATGTCACCTGTATGAATGTAACAGACCGAAAGATCTTGCAACATCAGCCAGAATTTGCTTATACTTTCCTAAAGTCCTTACCAAAGAAGGGTATCTGATATCTAGTGTTCAGTCCATAGTCTGTGTTGAGTTCCCAGTTTCAACCTGGGAACTTAATCCAGGCATCTATATTTACAGGAATTCAAGAGACATAGGCTGGGACCCTGGGAATGTAGTATTCAGACACAGTCAGTGCTGAACCAATAAAACCCTCCAAGAAGATCAAACCCTCCGCATCATTCATCATCGTTGGATACTTAACTTTCGAGCCCATGTGACAAGATTAACATGCCCATCGATTGCAAACATTTGAATATTTCTGCACCTAGCCAGCACTAACCATGCTTTTACTAGTTAGATACATCAGCAGGGAGACAATACTGTGAGTGGTTAGCAATTGGATAAGTCAGAGAGCTTCCATAATTGAATCATCCACCCTTTACGCCTTTTGCTAACCAGTGAATGCATTTGGAAAAAGGAAGCTTGAGGAGAAACATTTGAATCAGGAAGAATCAACCCAACACATCTGTGAACAAAGACTGCAGAACTGTTTTCAGTTTTCCCTTCACCCATGTGTTTTTTCTCCCTGTTTATGTTTGTTTGCCTGTGAGGTTGTAAGGGAGAATTTATAAGGGATTTAAAGTCTTAATCTGTAGAGTGTACTTAACATAATTGTTTAGCTGTAGCTAGGATCTAATTACCTGTTATAAATAATGATTCTTGTTAAGTACAACCTGGGGTCTGAATATTGGGTAGTTGGGGATTTTGCACATTTATTTTAAAAGTTTTCACTTTTGTGCTAACCCTGGGACTAGTGGGGCTTGATTTCCAGCACACTACCTCAGTGAATCATGACAAACCACACAGTCCAAAGACAATGAGAATAGATACCTGTGGGTGTCTGTTCTGGTGATTTTAAGATGACCATTTTGAGTCTTCAAGACATTCATAATGGATTTTATTCAAGCATGTACTGGGTACAACCTTCACATGGTTAACCTGGATAGCCTTGCTGCAAATACAAAAGTTTCGGGACTGTTTACAATTCTCAACTTTATGCAGGACCCCTTCATTCTCAATTTTAGCATTTGGTCTGCTTTAGCAACACAAGCATCAGTTCTTCCTTATCTTTACGGTCTGTGTAGATGTGGATAATTGTTACAAGTTACATTCTAACCTAGATTCCCACAGGAATGGAAATGTTTCTCACAATTCCTACAGTATTGGCTATACTTCCCATCATGCTTTGAGAAAGTGCTCATAGCCACATTTGTCAATTCTAAGTTATTAGCATGCATTTCAGTATCAGTCCTAATCTATTGTATAACTTCTGGTTAGTGCCAAAAGCTAAGTTTCAAGATCTTGAAGGAGTTTTGCAGGATGCTCAATGACCTCAAAGCAGTGATCACCTTTAATGTGGCAGCATGACTTTTATTATAAGCATTCTATGCACACATATTCTTGACTCGTACACTGGGATCCTGTAGTGGGTAGATAACTCATCACCCAGGTTCCACAGTAACTCAGATGCAGATGATGTAGTGAGCTGTCACAGCGTGAATAAATCATGGATGTTTCCAGAACTTGCATGATACACAGTCTGTGTCCTCACATTATCCAGATATAAATGGAGTAAAATCCCTTTTAGTTCCAGTGCAAGACAGAGTTAGCATGAGATGCCTAAAAATTGATGTGTGTGCAGTTAATGGCACCTGCACATGGACAAATCTGAAATCATTGTGAAGTTGCATGCTGACTTGACCTGCTTGGATTCTTAGCTTCTGACCAAAATGGCATCACTGACATCAAATCAGCTTTGCACATCGAGTGGCGCCACAAACTGACTTCTGTGCATTTCCTCTGAAAAGGTGATCACTGCATGTACACCAATGCATCACTGTATGACACATGATACCCACTGTGACTTGCCTCACATGTGAGCATACCATAGATGCTGTTTTTGACTGGAGGGCACTCATACCACCCCTAAAATAGTCAATAATGAGCTTAATTTCTTACCCAATGTACTGGAAACAAAAGAAAATCCCCTGATGGGGAAAATGATTTTCGTCAGTGTTTCTGAATCTGCACTGTGTTGTGTCTGAAAGGGTCAATACATAATTGAGTGCAGTAACCACTCCCCCATCCCCTCCCCTGGGATGATGCCATGAGAACCTGGCAAGAGATTTGTCATAGCCATAGATCATAACAAAGATTACCTATGGATATAGTGATCTTTCAATTACAACAATTGTTTTAAAATGATACAGCACCAAATATTGACTGTGATTGTAAACTGTAAGCTATCTAATTCAGTGATTATCTGGATGACTTGTAAGGATTATCCTTAGCCTCAAGGGAGACCTTGGAATGTCACTTCAGAAGGGTGTCAAGAAAGCTGCAAAGAGAAAGACTTCAAACAGGAGAAAAGCACTGGAAACTGAACTGTAACATCCCGAGAGCAGTGGCAGACTGTGACCATAATGAAAGAAAGGAGAATGGTCTGGGCAAGAGACTTGTTTGTGCTTTCTCCTTTTAAGAATATAGTTTGAAAGCTACTTTCAACCCTGGTCAGTGTACAATAGCAGGTGACTGTATGTAAATGCACCATAGTCCCATAGGGCCATGGGGCTGCTTTGTCATTGAAGAGACATGACTGGTGGTGAGTTCGACCTGAAAGTTACCACACCTCAGGCAACAGGTGAGCTAGAGAAGGTGAGGCCATCATGCTGACTTCAGCCAGTGCAGGAATGGAACCTGTATTACTCTGCATCACAAGCCAGCTATCCAGCCAACTGAACCAACAGTGGCAGCAACAGTGTGATCAGTAAGGGTCACAACTGAGAAAATTCCCCTGCGCTGCAGGTGAAAAGGAGATGGTTTCTCTCTTTGTTGGAAGGCAGAAATCAAACAAAACCATAGTCAAAAGGAATCTGGCCTTTTGCTTATTTGCAAAACCAAGTATCTGAAAATCAATGGCTTACCTTTTAACATCAGAGCTAATGGTCTCACCCAATGACATGACCATAATGCTCCATTGTCTATTCTTCATGGAACTGAAGAACTGATCCACGTCTTTTTTTATCTTTTAAATTTTTTGAAACTAACCTCTCCATCCATACTTGTATTCTATTATTAGAGGGTTGGTTAGCTCATTTGGCTGGGTGGCTGGTGAGTAATACCAAAAGCACAAGTGCAGTTCCTGAAGTCTCATGAAGATCTTGCCTTCTCAACATTGCTCCTCACCTGAGACATGGTGAGCTTCAGTTTAAACTCAACACCAGTCTTCTCTTTCTAATGAGAGAGCAGCCCTGTGGGACTGTGGTGCCTTTACATCCAATTTCATTCCTCATTGTGCTTAGTGATTAATAAACTTATTCTTTCATTTACTAAAGAAAGCTTCGCTAATTTGGCTCCTTTTAAAACATAAATTCATTTGTTTTAGGATGAAGGCACACACTATGGAAAGGATCCTTTTCAAATTAATCTTGTTGCAATTCTCAAGGGGGTGTGGGTGAATAAAGAAAGGCAGCCAGTCCATCCCTCCTCAGTGTGAGCTTGATAATTTGGGATATTTCATCTTGAGTCACAGTAAATTGGGGAACCTCACCTGGGGACTTGTCATATCAGAGAAAGGTATACTCATGTCAAAAGAACAAAAGAAAGAACAAAACAGAAGTACAGCACAGGAACAGGCCCTTCGGCCCTCCAAGCCTGTGCTGATCATCATGCCCTAACTAAACTAAAAAACAAACCTTCTGCCCTTACGTGGTCCATATCCCTCTATTCCCTCCCTGTTCATGTAACCATGCAGATGCTTCCTAAATGTTGCCGACATGCCTCCTTCCATCACCTCCTGTGGCAGTGCGTTCCAGGCTCCTACCACTCTCTGCATGAAAAACGTACCTTGCACATCTCCCTTAAACTTTCCCCCTCTCAACTTGATCCTGTGCCCCATTGTAATTGAAACTTCACCCCTGGGAAAAAGCTTCTGACTCTCCACCCTATCTATGCCTCTCATAATTTTGTAGACCTCTATCAGCTCTCCTCGCAGTTGCCATCTTTCCAGTGAGAACAATCCTAGTTTTTTTTAACCTTTCCTCATAGCCTATGCCCTCAAGACTGGGCATCATCCTGGTGAACCGTCTCTGTACTCTCTCCAAAGCTTCCAAGTAGTGTGATGACCAAAACTGGACATGTCTTCCCAGTAGCCTTTGCAGTACCATGTGTCACTTCTTTTAACCAGGTAAAGTAGTTACAAGAAGCAATAAACTACCTCTTGTATACATCATTGGGCTCTTCTCATTAGACCAAAAGATGGCTACCCTCACACACAGTGGATTACATAAGCCACCAAAGAACCTGCACGCTTAGAAGATACAAATAAGAAGACACACAACAATTGCATCAGCTACTCTCAGTCTGAGCACTACTGGACAGCACCAATGGCCTCAGTACATGAGAATTATGGAAACAGAGGGAAAAATACCTTCTTTTCTGCTGCCTAGTGACTCCCACAAAAGTGCACTTCACTGGGACTAGGTAGGATCAGACCCATCCATCAAGTATCATTTGGGTTGTATTTGTTAGTGAGTCCAAACTGCCAGAACTGGAGATGATAACAAATAATAGGTTAAAGCATATTGCGTGGAATGTTATTTGTAGTAGAGAAGACATACACTGGAAAAAGTTAAGTGTGTCTTTGAAGGTTTATTATCATCACCATGAAAGTACATTGTGTCATGTTTTCTTGACATAAATTAGTCCAACAGAAATGTTTAATCTATACTTCATCTATACCTTAACTGCCATTTTGTTAGGAACAACAAGTTCTCCATTTTCTTTAATTTGTTAACATTCTGACAGCAATTTAACTTTAGTAAAAACTGTGCACTCATATTTGATCTCCTTCCTACTCAAATTAACTAGCTGTTTGCATTAGCAAGTGGAAGAGAAATGTTTAAATTTGAGAGCTTATGTACTTAACCTGCACATAACAGCATACCAAAAAACACCTAAACATATCAAATAATAGCTTAAACATTTCATTTACAATAAAATCTCAGGAAACATTCATCTATACACTCTGTAGTTTTAATTCTAGTAGGAATGATGGAGACAGTATTTGTGGCATTTATGGTTGCTGATGATATGCAGGGCTGTGTCCAGCTACTATAGTCAATGAACCTCAAGATTCGATGCGTAGATGGGTCATTCAGTGGGGTTTGTCTCAGAATCCATTAATTACCCAGTGATAAATTGCTTTTAGAATGGCCCAATATTTTTGAATTTTTATTGTAAATTATTTTCATTACGAGGGGCAATGGTAATTTTCATTTTCTTAACACGTATCTGTAACAATGTTAAGAAGCAAAATAAATTCTAAAAGTCTGTAATAGAAACAGACACTGCTGTAAATGCAGAACAGAAGAATTGATATCCGAAAGATAGATGTGTAACATTTTGGAAAAATCTTTCAATGGAATTGGAGGAAGAGTATCTGCACAAAATGCTACTCTTAATTTTCTTGTAAATGTTAACAGATCTGCTGTGTATTTCCAGTATTTTCTGTTTTTATTTCTGTTGTAGAGCAATTTGAAGTTTTCCAGATAACATATTTCCATAACATATGTCTCCTTCTACAGTTCAATAGCTCATCTTCCAATGTATTGCAATACATTTAATGGGTATTTACAGAATTAGATTCTTAACAGCTTAAGATAATGCTGTTTCAAGGTTTTGCACTTAAAATGACATCATCCTCATATATTACAGTATTCAATATAATACTAAAGTGTAGGTCCAATATTACCTTTGACCTTCCAAGCCCCTACCAGAAAAGAGAAGTCACGGGTCATTAGAACTGAAGTAGTACCACACCACACTTAATTTAACATTTTTCATGATGGTTTGGCCCCACCTGCTCAGTCACATGGGATGAGCTGTGGAACTCATTGGCTTTGGCACAGAAGCCAAATATAAGTCAGGTAAAAATGAAAGGCTTACAGCAGCTTTAGTTTACAGAATGTAAGTAACAGGTTTGAACTAGTTTACTATTAAAAACTGGCCAATAGAAAATGGCCTCCTTACAAGTTATTACAAATAGACAGGAATTAAATCTAAATGTATGTCTCGACTTTACATAAGATGAAGATGTTAGATAGCACAGAAAAATTACAGTATAAAATGCTGTGCTAATCACAGAATGTTCAGACATTCCCAAGTACAGCTAAATTCAGGAGTAAAGATAAAAAGATGAACAAGATGACTACAGCTGTATTTTGTACAGTTCATATTAAATAGTTTCATACCATCAAATAATTATTATATAAGGCAGTTCTTAAGTACCAGGCAACTGGTTTCTTCTATTTCGACTTTTTCTTCTATCAATAAGTGCCTTTAGTTTTGGGTGATCTATTCTGATTGATTGTCCCTTCTCAGTCTGTCTCTGCTGATGCCAACTCTCCTTACAGTACTTATTGATTGCTTGCATTTCAGAGTAACTGAATAGTCCTATCAGGTCCTTGTGAAGAAGTTGCACACCACTGAGGCCATGAGCAGCTCCCCAGGTCCACGATGTCCCTTTGTTGATTATAGGGATAACGTGGTCTGGATCCACAACTTTCAGCTTGATTTTCACCACGGTGCTTTTGAAGTTGTTCTCTGTAGCAATGCAGTGATAAAGCCCTCTGTCAACATTTTGTACAGAACGAATCAGTAGGCCATGCTCGGTCACTAGAATTCTTTCATCTTGCTTTACCTGTTGGAAATAGACACCTGTTTTACACGGCTGTGTGGCTTAAAGCAGTGTTTTTCATTTAAAGTATTCACCTAGCCAGTGATGCCAACATCCCACAAACAAATTTAAAATAACAGGAAGTTCTCTGGAAAACAAAACGTACCCACCCTGGAAGGCGTTGTCGTGCCAACCCCAATGTGCAACATGGTGTAGCTTATGGGACCTAGCTTTAGACTGGTGGAGAAGTGCAGAAACCCGGTAGAGATGGGGAATACCTTGAGCTACTCTCATGCCTCTCCTAGGAGCCAGTCCACAGTCTATTGATAGAAATTGGGAACTGGTTATTAACCCACTTTCTCAAACATGATGGGAGGAAACAAGGGAGATGAGAAAAATGAGGAAGAAAGCATAATAAAAAGTAATTACATTCTAACAAGTAAAAGAAAAGGATAACATCCTTTTTTTTGCAAGAGTAGTTAAATTTTTTATTCCCGACACAAAAGAGTAAATGAACCTATATTGTAATTTTTATATCAGAATGATGCACTGATTTCTCTCTTCTGAAATAATGGTCTCAGTTCATTACAAAACGCTTCCTCCTGCATTTTTCAATAACAGTAAAAATGATTCCAGCAGTCCACAGGGTGTTATGTCCTGCCTAAAGCATCATTGAGAACAGTCCATTTTAAGACTGGACAGGAGCTGTTTCCAACTGGCAGCTGTGGCACCTTGTAAAATAAAAATCCTTCCTCCTCTGACTTTCTCAGGTCGAATGGCTTTTAGTAAGTGTGTGATTTTGAGTAGTATAAGCTGTATTGCTCTCCATTTTACAATCATAAACACTGACTGAAAGCTACACTCCTCCACTTCTGGGAGCTAGGGGCTGCTACTTGGTTTGAGTTCTGAATAGTCAATGGACAGTGAGGTGGAGAAGAGAGCAAGATGGGTGAGATCTGCTCGTGAATGAATTTTGAGTCTGTGCAGAAGGACTGAATGACCTTGGGTCTTGGTTAAAGACAGAACAGATCTGGAAGGGGCACTGAGGGGACTCAGTTCTTCCCTGTAACATTCGATAGGAGATCGACTAGCAACTCTCACCTGCCCAGCTATAAACCCATCTGTAACTTGTATCTAGTGGGCATTAGATGTCCAAGGGTGGCAAAGGTTTTTCCTTAACTTATTTCCTTAGATCATAGATCATAGAATCCCTACAGTGTGGAAACAGGCCCTTCGGCCCAACAAGTCCACACAGACTCTCAAACCATCCCACCCAGACCCATCCCCCTATAACCCACCTAATCTACACATCCCTGAACACTATGGGCAATTTAGCATGTCCAATCCACCTAACCTGCACATCTTTGGACTGTGGGAGGAAACCAGAGCACCCAAAGGAAACCCACGCAGACACGGGGAGAATGTGCAAACTCCACACAGACAGTGACCTGAGGGTGGAATTGAACCTGGGTCCCTGGCGCTGTGAGGCAGCAGTGCTAACCACTGAGCCACCGTGCTGCCCCTTACCCATTTCTTTACCCTACCATCCTTTCCTAGCCTCATTGGGTCAAAAAAGTGCCATACTTACGTCAGTCTTTGATGCTCAGGAAATGCAGTGGAAGTGGGCGGTCCAATTTAAAATCAAGTTCTTTAAGAATAAGTATTTCCATTTGACGGATCTGACTCTTGGTATAAGCATAGTCTGTGATGTAAACAAAGTCTCCTATATCTGGTGAATACATTTCCTCATATTTAGAAGACAGCAGCATGGCAGTCAAGCAACCAACTGGAGCTTTTTGCTGGAAACTGGCTGGCTCTGCTGCTGGTTACCCATTATTCAGGTGGAAAACAGATAGATGGCACTTAAAGCCATACGCTATGATATTGCTCATAATCTGAGCATGAATTTATTGAGACTGTATACAATACACAAGTTGCCAGATCTATTAGCAGAATCGTCCATACATTTGCTTAATTCAGAAACGCCTTTAATTAAATAGAGTAATCAATTATTGTAATCTAGATGATCAGTATATTTTCTCAAGCAAAAACAAGATTGCTGGGCTGTGCTACCTGAATTCTGTCACAGTTCAATGTTTATATGTGCACCTTAAAACAATATACAGGCATTTGAGTACTTTCTCATGAACCAATCACTCATTGGCTCTTCTTCACAATTAATGCTAAGAGAAGCAGCACCAACAACCTCAATTTACAAAATGTCTTTATTTTGAAATAACCTTCCTAATTTGCTCCACAGAAGCAAAAATCAATGTTGAGCAATATAAACATTAACAAGAATGGCAAATCAGATTAAAGAAGTGAGTTTTAAGGAATGTCTTGAGAAAAGAGATGGGAATGTAGATGTGGGAAGGTATTGGGAGGATATATTGCCATTGCAAATTGCTATCAATCTGGATGTGAGGCAAAGGAGTTGCTGTTCAGCATCGCCCACAATTTGTTAGTTTTTCTGGAACATGTGGATATGGACCATTGTGAGAGGGAGAACTGCATTTTATATCGTTAGACAATGAAGAAGGTTTTCTAAGAGTATAAAAGGGTCTTGATCAAATGGCTCAATGGCCTGAAAAGTGGCAGATGGAGTTCAATCTGGATAAATGCGAGGTATTGCATTTTGGTACAATAAACAGGGTTAGGATTTATACAATTAATGGTAGAGCCTTGGGTAGTGTTGTAGAACAGAGGGATCTAGGGGTTCAGGTACATAATTCTGTGAAGTCTGCATCAGACAGGGTATTTATTGCTGAGTCCTTTGAGTATAAGAGTTGGGAAGTAATGTTGAGGTTGTACAGGACATTGGTGAGGCCTCTTCTGGTGTCCAATTGTGTCCAGTTCTGGTCACCCATTTATCGGAAGGATATTATTAAGCTGGAGAGGGTTTAGAAGAGATTTATCAGAATGTTGCCGGGTATGGAAGAGTTGAGTTATATTGAAAGGCTGGATAGGCTGGGACTTTTTTCACTGGAGCATAAGAGGTTGAGAGGTGACCTTCTAGAACTTTATAAAATAATGAGGGGTATTGATAGAGTTAATGGTAGTTGCCTTTGCCCTAGGATGGGGTATTTCAAGACTAGGGGGCATATTTTTAAGGTGAGAGGACAGACATATAAAAAAGACATGAGGGGCAAGTGTTTTACACAGAGAGTGGTTTGCGTGTGGAATGAACTTCCTGAGGAAGTAGTGGAAGTGGGTACAATTACAACATTTAAAAGACATTTGGATACGTACGCGAATAGGAAAGGTTTTGAGGGATATGGGCTAGGAGCAGGTAGGTGGGACTAGTTTAGTTGGGATTATGTTTGGCATGGACTGGTTGGACTGAAGGGTCTGTTTCCGTGCCGTATGACTCTATGCCATTGATAATAGACCTGAAATGACACTCTTCATTTAACTAAAGGGAAAATATCTCATCTAAAATGCCTGGGTGAATGAATGCGTTTTTAAAAATTTTTTGTAGCCTTAAATAGAAGAACAATATTAATTGCATTACCAGATATGGAACAAATTATAGCATCTGTGAATACTTCCCTAGGATTTAAAAGAGTCTTCATGCAGGCACTAACAATGAAGTCAATGATGGTGTAAAGAGTTGCATCTGAAAACTGAAGAACCTGTGTAATTTTTTTCCCTTGTTAATAAAAACACACAAATTAGGAGAAGTTTGCCATTTGGCCCCTTGAACCTGTTCTTTGATTCAATAAGAACATGATTGAGCTGATTGTAGCCTCAACTCCACTTCCCTTTCTATCTCCAATATCTTTGACTCCTTTGTTAGTCAAGAATTTATCTACCTCTGCCTTAAAAATGATTCAATGATACTGCCTCCACCAATCTTCATGAAAGAGAATTGGACAGTCTCAGGGAGACTTCCTTGGAGAAAATAAAACAATCTTTATCTTAAATGGCGGACAACTTATTTTTAAACTATGCCCCTGAGTTTAGTCTCTCTCAGAAGGGGAAAGATCCTTTCAACATTTACCCTGTTAAATTCCTTTAGGATCTTATGTATTTCAATGAGAGCACCTCTCATTATTCTAAGCCCAATGGATGTTGGCCCAATCTGTTTCACCTCTCCACATAAGATAACCCTCTTAGCCTAGGAATCATTTGAATTAATTTTCTCTTCTGCTTTTAATGCAATTACATCTGTTCTCAATTAGGGCAAAACTGAACACATTATTCTAGATGCAGTCTCACTAATGCCTCGTACAAATATAGCAAAACATTCCGAGCTTTGTATTTCATTCCCCTTACGATAAACAATAACATCCCATTTGCCTTCCTAATCACTTACATTGTAACTTATTGTGGTTCAGATACCAAGACATCTGGATCCCTCTGTACCTCAAAGTTCTGCAATCTCTCTCTATTTAAATAAAATGTTGTCTTTCCATATTCTTTCTGCCAATGTGGATGAGTTCACATTTTCCCACATTATATTCCATCTTTGATAAAATAACTTTTTATTGAACAGACCAATATCACCTCTTAGTGCAATGTCAATCATTACCTTAACATTAAGCATACACGGTTATCACCTTCTCCTTGAGATATTGAGAATCAGTAGATTGCAGTACTTATTAGAATTAAGGATTTCCAAAAAGTTCATGGAAAATAAATTATTATGTGACTAACTCGGTAATTCTTGGAGCAATCTCATTCCACCCAGCCAGTGAGGCCAACAGTGAGAAATGGAATTTGCTGAATTGAATAATTTTATATATTTTTGAGATTTCACAAGGTGTTCCATTAGAGATCCTGCAATCTGCTGCAAATCTGGCCTCCCAAAAGACCATGCTATTTTCCACCTGCTCAGTGAATTTCTGTTGCTCGCCCATATTAAATGGGTGCTGCTAGGATTTTCTGCTCTGGCCTGTAGGAATTAAACTCTAAAAGACGGGCTTTATTGTTAGCTACTGCTTCAAACATTTCAGCATCTGTGTAATTCTGCTCCCACATTATCCTTGGTGAATTAGTTGCTACTGGGATTCGAGATGTGTTTTTCCACAATTCTTTTCCTGCAAAAGTCTTGTTGACAGCTGCTGGTTTAATGATAGCAACAGAGAACATTTTTCTAGCATGCTAATTCTTTTAGGCATTCTTTTGGAAACTCTCAATTTAAGCAAGGGAGAGGATTTTAAAAGGAGAAAAAGCAGATGGATTTGCTGCATATTTATGCTTATCTCAAGAGCCATAAGTTCAGACCCAAGTTCTACTGTGTGTGTTGCCATCTGTATCATCTAAGTGTAGGGGTTCTTACAAGAAGAGTTGTATAAAGAAAATAAGATGTAGTTTATTGCTTCTCTGCAACTATATACAGATTACAAGAATAGTCTCTGCATTGCTACAAGATTGTTATGGAGGCCCTGGCCTTAATTCTGCCTTCCACACAAATTTACCACACTCTCCCACAAAGTGCTCACGGTATTATGGTGGTGCTTCTTGCACTCACAAGCATTAACCCTTTCAGACCCACACACATTTCCTCTCACCGCATGTCTTTTTCCTGAAAACTGTTAGTGCCATTTATTTGTTTCTATAATTACATTCACTACTATCTCATCTCCCCCAACGAAGAATCTCCATCAACCATAAAGGATGTCACATCAAACAAGGAGGAACCATCAGATAATACAATTGAGGAAGTTAACAAGTTTATTTTACTAATTATCTAGTCACTGAATGAATGGGAAGCTTATATTAATCAACAAGTTGAAGTAATAAAGTTACCTACTTCAACAGTGACATACAGGTGTATTCAGAACAAAGGTCCACTGACATAATTTGAAGAAGGTGGTGCATGCAGCTCCTGGAAAGATATTACTCAGAAGGGTCAAGCAATGTTTGAAGATTTGAGATGCTGCAACAAAAATAAAAAGTACCTACTCTCATATCTAGCCGACACGATGGCTCAGTAGTGAGCACTGCTGCCTCACGGTGCCAGGGACTTGGGTTCGATTCCAATCTTGAGCGACTGTTTGTGTGGAGTTTGCATGTTCTCCCTGTGCCTGTGAGTTTCCTTCGGGTGCTCCAGTTTCCTCCCACAGTCTAAAGATGTGCAGGTTAGGTGGCTGGCCATGCTAAAATTCTCATACTGTCCAGGGATGTGCTAGCTACGTGGATTAACCATGCTAAATGTGGGGTTATGGGAATAGGATAGGGGGCTGGATCTGGGTGGGATGCTCTCCAGAGGGTCGGTGTGGAACTGTTGGGCCGAACAGCCTCTTTCCGTACTTTAGAGATTCTGTGATTCTAACAGGGCCAACATTGCCCACAGAATAAATACAAATGTTTGAATGTTTTGAATGGAACATCAGACCTTGGACCATCTACAAGACAACTACCTTCAACAAAACAAACCACCACTCTTCCAAATCTTTAACGTTACAAATTCAGACTAACTGGACAGCTCAATATTTTCCTCAAATAGGTTTTTTCCAGACTTGGAAGAGCGGTAGTTTGTGGACAATATAAGGGGGATGTGATATCTTTGTACAGCTACTTAGGGTTGTCTGAATAGACCAGTCTTTTCACCCATATTTCATATGGCTGGCCATAGCCAAGTGGTATCACTTCCCAGAAACTATTACTGCACAAGTATCATCACAGAGACAGCTCTGTGGTAACTGAGAAAAATGACCTCAGCAAGAGGATATAAGAATTGGCTTAAAAAGTACGTCATGTGGCTTCTTGAGACCTGCTCCACCGTTCAATTAATCTTGGCTGATCTTCTACATCAACTCCACTTTCCTCAACTCTCTACCAAGGTGAAACCACCTCTCAGCATCTATATGGCTCAAAGATATCATCTTGTATTCTTCTACATGACAGAAAGTATGAACTCATTGCCGTATTCAATTTCTACCCATAAATATAGAGCTCCCATCACATGAATCAATAAAGCAAACTGTTATTATAGTTCCTCAGAGATAGGATCCTAAATCTTTAACAAGTAGGGTGAACAAATTGTTTACATAAATTTAAAACAGATTGCTTTTTGATTTGGATTTTATCATCCAATAGCATAATTATTTGTCTAAGAGTGATGAGAAATGTCAAGTTTTGTTTAGGGGATTCAACCATGTCTAAATTTGGTAAACTGCAGGTCCACTGAAGTTTTAAAATTTATTACTTCTGCATATTTCATGTCAACCTTAATTTCTGTCTTGTTCATGAAAGGTTTACTAAATAGCATTAGTGTCTTACAAGAGATTGCATCCACATTACTACTGTAAAATGGCTTACTCCAATATTTTACACAGAATTACAACTCTCTTTAAATGATCTCAATGTATTGACATCTCCAAACCTAAAGTAAGTAATGCTGTTATATCCTTAACCTTGAATAACGTCAGAAGTGTGGTTGCTAACTGAGGAATACATAGCGGTCAGTTTCCATTTTTAATCCCTTACATAATGAAGCAGTCTATGTCCACCTAGAACAAGTTATGTGCTAGATGCAGATTTGTGGCAAGTTAACATGCATGTCACACAAGGGCCAGATGATGCCATTTCTGAAAACAGGATGTAAGCAAGGATTCCACGATTTGAAAAGAACAGATAGTCTTCTCTTTACCACCTGAAAAGTTTTCAACATCATTCAAGTCTACTGCTTATTCACTATAGCTTCATTATGAGAAGAACGTATGCCATCAATGCCTGTCTGTGAAGGAGGTGGAGGTGGAAGTACAAATGGTGAAGGTAACATGCAGCAGAAAGTTAAATCAATTATTGATTGAAATGGTTTTCATGGTAAACAGAACTAGGCCCTGGATCGGTGCCCCGATCCTATTAAATGCTATGCAGTGGCCACATAAACATCATGCTGTCTATTCTGAAACATAGGGCTTCAAATACAATAGGTACACTTCAATCATCTATCTCCCACCTTCATTTACCTTTCTAAAAAGCTATTCAGAACTGCATTGAAACAAAATCCATTTGTTTTGTTATCATTTTCATCTATTATGAATGTGCTGTTACTGTTTCTTTCACTGCTGCTTTCATCACATACAATATCTTATTGTGCTGAATCCTGTATGTTTGTGGTATTTCTCTGTGAAAGTAGTCAATGTGATGGAAGCTTGCTGCTCCTCAGTCGAAGTCTCTTGTGATTTATATGGCCACGTATCACTGTTTCGGGTCTTGCAATGTTTCAGTAAAGAGTGTCAGCTGTTTGGGACACACCTTGGCTGCCAACTTCTGACTAATGTTTCATTAATCCTTTATGGAACCATGTGGGACTAACTGAAGTTGGTGCACCTTCCTAAGACCCTGCCTTATCCATGCCTCCTCTCAGACCAATTTAATTGTTTGACTTTTTTTCTGAAAACATAGGAACTCACATGGGAACAGATTATTGGTCACGACTGAAGAATACAAACCTGCCATCAGGATTTCCTATCCCAATTAATTTGCAAGTGAGAACCCAGGGTTTAAAAAGGTAAAGGTAAAACTTTAGAGATTAAAACTACATCTATACTATTTCTCTTCATTTTCGGCAACATCATTTTGGATGCACGTGATATTTTCACTTTTTCCACAATGCATGGTTGTTTGAACATTGCTCCCATAGTGTGAGCAGAGAGTGAATTTAGAGAGTTTCTCTAGTATACTTTGCAAATTTTCTTTAAGAGTTTTGAAATATGCTTGAAGCATTTATGCTCGTTAATAAGCTCAAAGCCAGACATTGTAAAATAGAAATCCAAGGCTCCTGCAATTGAGGAATGTCTAGATCAGAGACTCCACTTTCTATCCTGATGGTGCTACCTCCATTTGGTCCTGCTCACATGGGCTATAGGTGCTCTTTCTGACTCTGGCAAAGTGAATCACCCAAATTGGTGGGGGAGAGCAGTGCCTGTGTAATGACCAATGTAAGATGGGTGGATCTGTGAAAGATCCTGTTCCTCTAGTGCCAGATTCTCATAGTGGGGCATCAGTTAAATGATGTGGAATAAGATAGGATAACTTTAAGGCATTTTGTCAAAACTGTTATTCGATCCATTCGATTATGCTAATTTTCTTTTACAAATGGATATTGATGAGTTTAATGGCATCTTCCTTTGCAGTAAACTTCTATAGTCTTATGGTCAAACACCAGAAATTAATTGTGTCCCCACACATTTCTAAAATTGCAATGTAATGATAAGAATACAAACCTCCTTTCTTCTGTCATTTGTTTTTTGCATCAACCATTTAACTGAAGCTTGGGGTGACTTTGGCGTACACTCAAGGAAAGCCGTGCTGTTTTTCACTCCATATTGCACAGATTCCACTGCATTTCTGTATGCTGAAATGAATGCATATATTTTAACAATACATAATAGCACAAATTATTTTAAACATAAAGCCAGAATCAAAAGAAACTCTAATTATATTTAATTGCCTAAATATTATTACTTCCTACATGTGTTGAACAGAATTTAGTGCATTCAGACCATGCAATAGAGGGAGGATACAAGGAAATAAAATGATCCAATAGACATTTTAATGAATGGGTCAACCAGCAACTGAACAAATGAAATTATTTACAAGTGTGACAGTAGAATATAATTTGGATCCCATAGATCAATATTCTGCATTCTATTTATGGTATAGATTAGATATTGGTTGAAACTTTAAAGAATAAACATAATACAAATAATAATTTAACACCATGTTGATGAGTAGATTCAGTGTGACTGGTGATATCACTGTTAATTAAATCTTTAATGCAGTCCTGTCCATTCTGTTACAACACCACCTTCATTCATTCCAAAAAATAATTGTTAATTTTAACCATATATCTTGGTCTCCAATCAATCTGTAAAGTGTATAGTTGCTTTTCAGATTGTATATATATATATATATATATTTATAACCTATTAAAACCAGTGCTAATGATTTGTTTCACATCAGGTTTTACAGAAGAATCAAAATAATATTTTTAAATGAAAGATTTCTTCCCCTGAAGTCTACTGCTGGCTCATAATTTGCATGAGTGAATGTTTATATATCCATTCAACAGCTTGAGGCATTTTTGTCATTCAAGAGCACACATTAATCTTTGGAGTTAATGGCTGCTGTAACTTTGTATGTCAACCACCACCAGAGTTAACATTTCTATTTTGCTTCTTTGAAACAAATAAAATTTCAAAATGTACATGATGTAGTTGTAATTCAGTGCCCAAAAGGGGTTTCATTCTGTGCTTAACCATCTTCAGATGTTTAGTAACTAACTTGGCAAAACAACATGAAATGGGAAGCAAAATGGAAAAAATATGTGACATCTGCCAAAAGATGCATTGAATTCTTTCAGTTAGAAAGCCCAGCAATGATTACTTTTCTGCAAATACTTAAATTATTTTAATAAGCTTGGGAGCTGTTTTCTTTGATGTTAGCTTCTATCCTTGTGTTAGTTAGTCCACATCCAGAATGCTGTGTACAGTTTTGGTCTCTTTAGTTAAGCAAGTATTAGATACAGTTCAGAGAAAGTTCATTTGACTGATGACTTGTTTGGGGGTGGTGGTGGGTTGGTATGAGAAAGGGTTGGACAGACTGGACCTGTATCTGTTAGAGTTCAGAAGAATGAGAGGGGATCTTCTGAAAATGTACAAGATCCTCAGAGCATTGACACAAGGTGTGGGGGATAAAGGGGATAATTCATTCAAGATGGAGATGAGGAGGAATTTTTCTCTCAGATGGTTGAAAATCTTTGGAACACTCTTCTCCAGAAAGTGATGAAGGCAGAGTCATTTAGTTCTTTTTAAGTAGCTGAAGATTGGCTCCTTCATTAGTCAAAAATCTAAGGTTATTTGAGACAGGTGGCAATGTGAATTTCAGGCTACAATTAGATCAGCCATAATCCTATTCAATGGTGGAGCACGCTAGAGGGCTGAATGATCTAATGCTGGCTCATAATTTATATGTGTGGATGTTCGTATATTCATTCAACGGCTTGAGGGCATTTTTGTCATTCAAAAGCACACATTAATCTTTGGAGTTACTGGTTGCTGTAGCTTTGAATGTCAACCAACTGCAGAAATCATTTCTGAAGAAGGGTCCAGACCTGAAACGTCAGTTTTCCTGCTTCTCTGATACTGCCTGGCCTGCTGTGTTTATCCAGCTCTACACCTTGTTATCTCAGACTCCAGCATTGGCAGTTCCTCCTATCTCTCAGGGAATTAGTTAGGCTGTGAAAAATAAAATGCAGAGCGTGCAGCCTCAGAGGATCAGCTTCTCATGGTAGTGTGGAAGATTCAGGCAAGAAACACTTTAAAGGCCATTTACTTATTTTTCCAGTTTCTAATGTTACAAGAAAGAAAGCACTAACAATAACCAATAACAATGAGTGATTTGCCTGGAAAGGAAACTCTGCACATATGCCCAAACAAGCCTAGCAGAGTTCCCTTTAACATGGAAATATAATTGTAGATTTGTTGATTTGCAAGTCACACGGTGGCTCAGTGGTTAGCACTGCTGCCTGTCAGTGCCAGGGACCCAGATTCAATTCCACCTTTGGGTGACTGTCTGTATGGAGTTTGCATGTTCTCCCTGTGTCTACCTGGGTTTTTGCCAGATGCTCCGGTTTCCTCCCATAGTTCAAAGGTGTGCAGGTTACATGGACTAGCCATGCTAAATTGCCCATAGTGCTCAAGGATGTATAGGTTTGATGGTTATCCATGAGAAATGCAGGGTTGCAGGGATAGGGTAGGATAGGGGGATGGGGATGGGTCTGAGTGGGATGCTCTTCAGAGAGTTGGTGTGGACTTGTTGGACTAAATGGCCTGTTTCCACACTGTAAGGAATCCATGGATTCTAAGTCACATTCAAACTTTAAGGCTATTTGAGAAATTGCTACTTGTCTGGATTAAGAAGCACAGGCTATGACTTATTGCAATGTCATAACATTGCATTAACAGAAACAGAAACTACAGAGCCGTAAGGATGACTTTTTAAAGGATTAAAAACTTGCAATTAAGAGACCAAAAAAGTTAATTTTCTCCAAATGTTGAGGGGCCTTCCTTGAAATATTGCAATTGGAGAACAGTCACATTTCCATGTCACATAGGTGGCCAATCTTCTGTGCAGTGAATCATTGTATGGAGAAGATTACTGAATGTTTTAAAAGATTAAAGATACTCGAGAATACAGTATAAGAACAGCAAATGCTGAAAATAATCAGCAGGTCTGGCAGTACGTGTAGACATAGAAACAGAGTTAATGTTTTGAGTCCAATAAAATCCATTTGAGTTCCTCCAGTACTTTCTGTTTTACTAAATATTTCCAGCATCAACAGAATTTTGCTTCTGTTTTACTGCATACTTAGAAATATTGTAGTTATGTGGCTAACTCACTTAAGACAAAAATGCTGCAAACTTTAAGTCGTCACATAGGCTGATAAAGTGACATCAAGCCAATCAGACATAAATCTGAAGAAACACTAGGCCAAGGCCACTTTCTCCTCACAAATTCTCAAAGCTCATCATGTCTGCAATACAAACAACTAGAACTGGCTGCTGGAGATATTAGTAGTGAAGGTGAAGATATGATCAATTTAACTGGGTCAGCACCTACAATTAAAGTGAATAGGCTTTATTCCACATGTCGCTGCAGCTCAGCTGGTTATGCCCTAGCCTGAGTCTGAGGTTAGTTCAAATCCCACTCCTGGACACTCATACAAAATTCAATGCTGACTGTCCATTGCAGCTGGAAGGAGTGCTGCACTGTTAGAAGTGTTGTCTTTTGGATGAAACACCACCTCTCAGATGAACTTAAAGGATCCCACGGCACTATTTTGAAGAAGGCAAGAGTCTTCCCTTGTGTCCTGCCCCATATTTATTCCTCACTCAACATTAAAAAACAAACTGGTCACTATCATATTGCTCTTTGTGGGAGCTTTCTTCATACAAATCGGCTGCCATGTTTCCTACATTGTAACAGTGATATTTCAAATGTATTTTATTGCATATTAAGCATTATGGGATATACAGTGGTCATGAATAGTGAGGTTGTTGATTTGCTCGCCAAGCTGGCTTGTTTTTGTTCAGACGTTTCGTCACCATGCTAGGTGACATCATCAGTGGAGCCTCTGATGAAGCGATGTTATTCTACTCTGCTTGGAATTTATACTGTCCGGTCTGTTATGGTTAGTACTGTCATTTCCGGTTTTGACCTGTATGGGTTTGTAAATGGGGTCCAATTCTATATGTTTGTTGATTGCATTATGGGTGGAGAACTATGCCTCTAGGAATTCCCGTGCATGTCTATGTTTGGCTTGGTTACGTTGTCCCAGTTAAACTGATGGCCTTCATTGTCTGAATGTATACAATAGAATGGTCATGAATAGTTTTTTTTTAAATGAATGTTTTTTTGGACTAAAAAACTGCACAAAATAGTTTGTCAATTAAAATTGCCAACAGTTATTTCTGGAGTTCAGTTCTAGCAGGATAAAATTGAAAAGAGAAGCTCTGTTAAATAACAATAATCCTTGGTTTAACAAGCCTGAAGTACTTTGAGTAACTCTATTCTCCAGTTCATAAAAAGGATATAGGAATATTGGGGAAGTTGCAAAGAATATGTATGAAAATAGTATCAGAAATACAAGATTAAAGTGAACAGTAAGATTGAACAGGTTGGAACTCTTTTCTCCAGAACGTAAAAATCTTAAAAATGACTTGATTTTTAAAAATTCTTTCATGGGATATGGTTTTTGCTGGCAATGTTAGCATCTGTGGCACATCTCTAATTGCCCTCGGGAAGGTGGTGGTGAGCCACATCCCTGAACTGCTGCAGTCCATTTGGTACCGGTACATCTATAGTGCCGTTGGGAAGAGAATTCCAGGAAGTTCATATCATGGCACTGAAGGGACAGTGATCCCATTCCAAGTTAGGATGATGTGTGACTTGGCTGGACACCTGCAAGTTAGGTATTTCCATGAGTCTGCTTTTCTGGTCCTTTTAGGTAGCAGAAGTTGCAAGTTTGAAAGGTGCTTTTGACAAATCCTTCGGGATTAAAACTTGTTGATTCCTAATTTTTAGATATGCCTGTTGCTACTCCTGGTATGCCCCCTTACACCTGTTTAGGATAGGAAAGAGTTTTAAGGTTTGACATAGGAGAGATAATTCTATTGCTGGAGAAGATCTGAACTAGGGTTCATAAATACAAGAGCAAAAACAAAGTTCCTGGAAAAGCTTAGCAGGTCTGGCAGCATCTGTGGAGGAGAAAACAGAGTTAATGTTTCGGGTCTGGTGACCCTTACTTAGTCACTAACAGTCCCCATTAACAACTATTCACCCTCCCAGCCTGATCGTTAGCAACTCCTTTGTCTGTCCAACTGTCTTTCTCTCTCTTTGGGCTCTATCTTATCATTTACTCCCTACCCCACCTACCTCCCTATTTTCTGCATATAAATTGACGTTTTCCCAGCCACCACCAGTTCTGAGGAAGGATCACCGGACCCGAAACATTAACTCTGTTTTCTCCTCCACAGATGCTGCCAGACCTGCTGAGCTTTTCCAGCAACTTTGTTTTTGCTCCTGATTTACAGCATCCGCAGTTCTTTTGGTTTTTATTCATAAATACAAGATTGGTACTAATGAATCTATTAGGGTATTGAGGGGCAATATTTTCCCCTAAGGAGTGCTTAGAATGTGGAACTCACTGTCATCATGTGTTGCTGAGGTACCTAGCAGAAATGCATTTAGAGAAAAGTTAATATGATACTTAAAGTTAATCAGGTAATAAACAAAGCACTGGGGTATGTTGGTGAGTTTAGATGAAGTTGAGTGGGAAGATGTTCATATGGAGCATAAACCTGTTGGAATGGACTTTTTGGGCTGAATGGCCTTTACTGAAAAGATTATGTAACTATTTAATGGTTATATATTGTGTATTTCCTAAATTGCTTTCTTAGTAGAATTTGCTAAATTTTCGTATTTTCTTTCTTTAATAAACGATTTCCTCATAATTTTAGCGATGAGAAACTAGAATTTTTTTCCAGTGTCTACATTGGTCACATGAATGACTTTCAAGATTTTTCTGTAGCATCACTAATTACAGATTGTACTGTTCACCTTTTAGATTAAAACCCCTGCACTGTGTCATTGGGTTACCATGTCTCACATCCTGCCTTCGGCTTCTCCTGTAACCAAAAGAAAACACAATTACAAAGGACATTAGCAAAGATTCCAGTGATGGGCAGTGGGAGTCATTATGATTGGTAGAACTGTGGGTGCAAAATGCAGTAAGTTATTAACCTCACCTGACGGACAGTAATTTGGATTAACAAATCACCCATCTGTTTGGAAATTAATGTCTGAGATCAATGACTGAAGGTCAGGAGCATTCTACAGCAGGCAATAGATGCTCTCCAGCAGATTACAGACTCAGTATTGGGGACAAAAATATCCCGATGTATTTCAGTAGAATAATGTTGTGGCATCCTGGGAGACAAACTAGCTCTGTTTATCCCGTGCTCTAGACCTTCAAAATAAAAACTGCTATTATTTAACCCTCTCCAAACAAAATTTGTATACATTGAGATTTGCCTTCTTTCTTAGCTCATCGTCATTGTCTCACCAGACAACAGGCTAAACGTGCAGATTCTAGTTCACAATGAGATGCAGTTTTGTTTAAATGTCGACCTAGGTTGGGCAGAGGCATTAATCCATCTACAGGAAGTAGTTGTGGAGAGTAATTTGTTTGCTTTCTCCTTCTAATTGCAGAACTTCTCAGCTAATGACAGAACTGATTGGTATTATCCATGAATAGCCAAACAGGTCAGAGAGGAATTCAGGCTGCAATTATGAGCCTTTTTACCTCTCCAGTGCTACTGTCTTCACTGGAAAAACTTATCATTCTCATTTGCTCTGTAAACTTGAATAATGGGGACACAAGCACCCATTCACAAGTCTGAAGGAGTGATTACTAACATCAGTAAAAGGTGAAAAGAACCATTCATGTATATGATGCAGTATTTCAGTATTGTATTTATCCTTGGTGGCACTAAATTGAGCACCTATTCAGAAGATCTCATTAAAAACAGAATAATTCCCCTCAGGCTGCTGAGTGTGTCATTCTTTCATCAGGATGAAAGACCCATTCAAAAATGCTGTAGAAAATGGAAACATGGAGCCTTTGCATGTGGCCGTTATCCTATGTTTAGTGATTGTTTTGTGAATTAATTCCTATCTTTGCCACTTTGAGATTACTGAAATGCTTCCATTGAGTCTGCTCCTATTGAAACAGAAATTGATGCAGAAATTGCTTCATTTATCATCCGATGGATTTGCAGAAACTAAGCAATTACATTCACATTGCTTGTTTGATTGAATGAACTGAAAACCTGATTGTCCCATAGTTACAACAAAAGCACTTAACATAAAGCCATAAACAGCCATCGCTTTGACATCAAAGGCATTTGTGCTGGAGGCACCCAGCAAAACTACCTCCTATTAGAGTGTGATGGTTTCAATAGCATTGGGAGAAAGCAAGGCAGTGGAATTAATGCAGAATTCTTTGACCAAAAAGTTGGCATAGCTACAGTGGTCTGAATAACTTCCTTTAGAGCTTTAAACTCCAATGATTCTATTAAAAATGGCTATTTACATGGGATTGCAGTCGTTGGTGACCTTGCACTGCCAATGGCATATACAATCTTGTAGCTGAAGACATTTGTGTATTCTCCTGAGGAAATCAAAGGCCCAGATTCATCAGTCTCCAGTATTTAGAGGTTGGACATATCCCTGCAGGTGTGCAATGGGACCCTTTGGAAGTTCCGGTGCACTTACTACACAGAGTTCAAACTTACAATGGGAAATTACTCAGCATCTGTAACCCTCCAGACAAATTGAGGGTTCCAATTTACTTGATAATTACCTAAGAATAGATAGAAGGAATTCTGAAGAAGGGTCCTGACTCGAAATGTCAACTTTCCTGTTCCTCTAATGCTGCCTGGCCTGCTGTTACCTCTAGCTCCACACTGTATTATCTCTAACTCCAGTATCGGCAGTTCTTACTATGTCGGAAGGAATTAACACTTGCTTTAACTTCTGGCTAACTATAAAACAGATCCTGAATCAGTGAGATTAATCCCCCACCTCCCTGCAACCCCCACCTCTCTCCATATACCCGAGGCATCACACTCTGGGCGTTCAGGCTCTCCACTGCACCTAATTGCCCTTCTCACCGCACAGCACCCCTCCAAGATACTTAACTTCCAGGTCACAGCCTGATCACTCCATCACTAACAAGTGACTCACCCTACCCTCTCATCTATTCACCTGCCGCCCTATTACTCACTTGCCACCCTACACCCCTCACTCGTATGCATTCTACCCCTTATCTACCTGGCATCCTACCCTCGCACCTTCCTTGAACCTTATCCTCTCACGCACTTACCTGCTCACATTATTCCACGTACCTACCTGACACCCTTACCCCCAGACCTGCCTGGCATCCTCACCCCGTGCCCATTTGGCACCTCCAACACATACCCACCTGGCACCCTCAACCCTCATTCATGTGCCTCACACCTGGCCACCGACATACTTACCTTATATATTTACCTTTTTTCCATAGCTTGTCAAAGTGTCTTTGGGGTGTTTATATACCAGAATATGGCAGTCACTGTGTTAATAAAGGAACATGGTTTGGCCTCCAACATGGATCCTGCATGGCATTGGAAGGCTCCAAGATCAACGACACTCTGCACTTCTGAAGAGCTTTGGAGGGTGGGGCCAGAAACATGTACCTACGGGCTACGGCACATAATAGGAATGGAATGGCAACCTGACTATGATAGGCATTCCTCAGAAGCTGCAGTCCCAAATTTTTAATTGTTGGTCACCTATCGGAAATATAATTATTGATTAATGGCATCTGTTGGCAACATAAAACTGTCCGGCATTGGTTGGTTTTCTTACCTTTTACCGGTTAAATAGAACCTGGAGCAGGACTTTCCGTCCCAAGCACAGTAAGGATCTCTGGCCAAACAACAGTCAGCACATGCTGTACCATAGACGTGGCAACGATGAAAAGAGATCTGGGCAACACCTTCATCTGAGCTCACGTATAACTGTTGCTGTGATGAAAAGATTGTAATTGGTGATTAATACAGAAAATCTCATTTCTCCCTGCTAGTTGTAAAGGAAAGCACTAATGACACAGTAATAAATGACAAAACATTCATGAGGTGCTTATCAGTTGGCTGATTTTTTTACTTGACCAGCCTAATGGAGTTAAGCCAAGGACACTGACCTTGACTCAGCACCTAGTAGAGGCTGGAGATTGAAAGGAAGACCTTCCTGATTTGTATTTACGAGGAATGTACCAAATGATGCATTTAGAAATTTACTTATTGGTATCAATGGTTTTAGCTTGTGCACTGTGGTGGAGGTGGGGGGGGGGGGAGCAATATACAATATCATCAAGTAATTAAAGTTTTAAATGTATTCAGTTAGGCGTATCTGTCTGAATATTTATAAAATTTATGACACGTTATACAGTATTTACAGCTCAGGAACAGACCATTTGATTCTAACAGGTTAAAACAGTTTCACTACGGTCTTTTCATTCTTCATCATTGACTGTTTCGCCATGTGCCTAACCCAACTTTACCTTAAATGTGTTGAATACCATTTGCTGCAACTACTGCAAGTGATTACAACTTGTACATTTTACATATTTTCTGTGTAAAGATATTTCTCCTCATTTCATCACTGGGCTATTAATAACTATCTTAAATATTTCATAAATCTACCCTATCAAAGCCTTTTATAATTTAATGACCTCAGTCAGGTCACCATTCCAGCTTTCCATACAAAAGAGCACCATCTTAATCAAATCCTCTGAATAGCCTTTCAATTCCATTATAATTCTGGCAAATCTTTTGCATTCTAGTGCTTCCTTATCCTGTTTATAAAATTCAGACCTGAATGATGTACAGAACTCCAACTATGTGTTCTACATATAACCTCTCTGCTTTTCAATTCTGATTTAGACAATCCAAATTGGACTTTTGCTATCAAGGTGGGTAGCTCAAATCAAGAAACTACCTTCACAACAGATTCAACTCAGTCTAATGGCATCATTCGATCCAATTTTTGCTCCAGGGTGAATAGCTGGAATTGAGTCAAGCCAGCTGTTATATCAGAATTCAAATGTGTTAACAACTTTTAATATAACTCCATAAATCATGTTAATTAATCCATTAACCCACTAATTCGTGGTTATGATACTAACTGCAGATTTCCATGTACTAGCCAGCCCCCATTCAAACTAATTCAGGGGTTTGCTACCGTATCACATTACAACCAATTCAATTTGCGGTTACACCCCACTTGAAAGTGCACTCATGCATAACACGCTATGTAAACAACACCATTTAAACAAGAGATAACAAGGTGTAGAGCTGGATGAACACAGCAGGCCAAGCAGCATCAGAGGAGCAGGAAGGCTGACCTTTCGGGCCTAGACCCTTCTTCAGAAAGATTTCAGAAAGGGTCTAGGCCCGAAACGTCAGCTTTCCTGCTGCTCTGGTGCTGCTTGGTCTGCTGTGTTCATCCAGCTCTACACCTTGTTATCTCGGATTCTCCAGCATCTGCAGTTCCTACCTTCTCTGGACCCATTTAAACAAGACGGACATTCCATTCAAAGGTGCAGTCAGGCGTGACGGCTAACAAAACTGCGCAGACAATACAGGATGGAACCTTTTTGCACCCCCACACCAAAAACAGTGTTATTTGATATTAAAATTCAACTGAATAGCTGCTATTACCAAGTCGTTTATCTTCTCCCTCCAGCTAGAGTGACTCCAAGTATCAGTCAAAGGTGATAATTGGATAGCCCTGCAGACTTTTCCTGTATATGATTTAGCTAGGTACTTGTCCCAAGTCTTTATTCAACATGTATATAAAACTTTACTCCACTAATAGAACTAACAAACGCTATGCAGTGTATGTAAGCAACCTTTAACTTACTAATAAAACTAACGGCGCTCTGTCCAGACCCACACGACCTTGAAAGAATGAATGAATGATAGTAAATAGAACCCACAGATGGACGCAACCACGAAACTAACTAAACAAGACTAACACCTTTTGAATTATGCAAGGTCACTCTAATCTCATTAAAATAACCATTAACACTCAACAATAACCGGTAACATTTAGTACATGTTTAAACCATCTCCGATTTCCTGCAAAACAGTTTTTGTACAATGTCTACTGCTTAACACTCAAGTGTTAGAATGTTAATGTATACTTGAATTCTGTATAAAATGGCTGCTTTTGAGCTATGATTTTGGGGAATTCTATTTCGCTTTACACTGTGCTGCTGTGAAGGTGCAATAAAGAAGCTATTTTCGCCACTCACTGATCCTGGTCATCTGCTTCTTTGAACTCGATCTCACACAGCCAATACAGAAAGCAAATCGTAGGTGGCCATGGTCACGGGCAAATGACGAGGCAGACTGATTAAATTGTCCACCTTAGCTTTTTGAGATTTTGTCCCAGTTTTTTAGAAATGGTTAGACTCTTTAGTCCTTACTCCTCATGCCATGCCCCTCACACACCATGCCACCTCATACACCTTATGCCACCTCCATAACAACTTATTCCCCCAGCTACTCCCTTTGTACCTCAACCCATTCACACCCACCCATAACAGCTTCATACCACACGTGCTGTATCCCTGATGGCTTGACCTAAGGAGCCAGTTGAAGTAAACAAAAAAAACTCCTAACAATCTATTACAGTTCTCAATCCTACTCAGTATATAATGGAAAAAAATTGGGGATGTTCACTGATGATTGCACATGTTCAGCATGATTTGCGACTCCTCAGATGCTAAAGCAGCCTATGTCCAAATTTAATAAGACCTGAACAATATCCAGGTTTTTTTTCCCTTTATACATTAACGGGACAAGGATGTCGCTGGCTAGGCATGTATTGTCCACCCCTAATTGCCCAGAAGGCAGTTCAGAGTCAACTACATTGCTGTGGGTCTGGAGTCACATGTAGGTCAAACTAAGTAATGATGGCAGTTTCCTTCCCTCAAGGGCATTAGTAAACTAGGTGGGTTTTTCTGACAATTGACAATGGATTCATGGTCATCATTAGACTCTTAATTCCAAATATTTTTATTGAATTCAAGTTCCACCATCTGCCATGGCAGGATTTGAACCCAGGTGCCCAGGATGTTATCTGGGTTTCTGAATTAACTGTCCAGCAGTAATACCACTAGGCCATTGCCTCCCTGATAATACATTTGGGCTGACAAGTAGAAATAATATTCACACCACACAAGTCCAGGCAATAATCATATCCAACAAGACTGAATCCAGCAATCTCCTACTGGCAATGAATGGCAATACCATGACTGCACCCCCACTGTTAACATCCTGGGAGTTATCGCTGACCAGAAACTGCACTGGACTAGCCATATAAATACAGTCATTATAACAGCAGATAAGAGGCTAGGATTCCTGCAGTGAGTAGCTTACCTCTCAACTCCATCAAACCATAAAATCAAAAGATATAGGAACAGGAGTAGGTCATTCAGCCCCTCAAGTCTGTTCCACCATTCAATGAGATCATGGCTGATCTGTGGTCTAGCTCCATATACCTGTCTTTGGCCCAAATCCTTTAATACCGTTGCTTAACAAGAAATGATCTATCTCAGATTTAAAATTAACAACTAACTTAGCATCCACTGCCATTTGTGGAAGAGAGTTCCAAACATCTACTACTCTGTGTGTAGAAATGCTTCCTAACATCTCTCCTGAATAGTCTGGCCCTAATTCTCAGACTATGTCCCCTAGTCCTACAAACCCCAAATAGTGGAAATAGTAAACTAACCCTCCCTATCCCATCTTAATATTTTGAAGACTTTGATCAGATAACCCCTTAATCTGCTAAATTATGGAGAAAACAGGCCTAATTTGTACTGCCTCTCCTTGTAGTAACTCCAATATATCCTTCCTAAGGTGTGGTGCCCAGATTTGGTCACAGTACTCCAAGTGGAGTCTAACCAGAGTTTTGTATAGCTGCAACATATAATTTCAGCAACCTTGTACTCCTATCCTCCAGATAAAAAGGCCAGAATTTCATTAGCTTTCTTGATTAATTGCTGCACCTGTTCATAACATTTAAAGATCGATGTGCCTGAAACCCCAAGTCTTTTTGGACACCCACTGTATTTAACTTCATACCATCTGGAAAGTACCTGGTCTATCCTTTTTCAGACCAAACTGAATAACCTTACACATACTTACATTGAACACCATCTTCCACAGTTTGGTCCATTCACTTAATCTATCACTACGCCTTTGAAATTTTATACTTCATCTGCACTATCTACAATGCTGGCTAATTCTGTGCCATCAGCAAATTTGGATATACGACTGAGGAAGAGTCACTCAAACTGAAATGTGAACTTTGATTTCTCTCCACAGATGCTGCCAGGCCTGCTAAGATTTTCTAGCAATTTCTATTTTCGTCTTTGATTTATAGTACCCGCAGTTTTTTCAGTACTTATTGGATATGACTTTCTAAGGGCATTATGCAAGTTGTTAATAAATAATATGAATAATTGAGGCCCTAACAGAAATCCTTGCGGGACACCACTGAACACATCCTGCCAATTTGGGTAACTGCCTATTACTCCTACATTCTGTCGCCTACCACTCAACCAATTTTCAGCCATGTCAGTAATTTGCCCTTAAACCCTTGGCTTCCACCTTAATTAATAATCTCTTATGTGGGACTTTATTAAATATGTTCTGGAAGTCCATATAAACAATATCTAAAGACATTCCTCTGTCCACTGCCTTAGTCACATCTTCAGGATCTCTGCTTTTCTTCTGCATTTTAAAGTCTTTTCGTTCAGTTTTATGCTGTCCTTATCTCCTTAGTTGTCCATGGCTATTTACTTTTGAAGTGGAACTTTTCCCTGGTTTTGTTTTGTGTAAAATGTTTATTTTAAACATCCCCCACTGTTCTTCAGAGATAGTAAGAACTGCCGATGCTGGAGTCAGAGATAACACAGTGTGGAGCTGGAGGAACACAGCAGGCCAGGCAGCATCAGAGGAGCAGGAAGGTGGACGTTTCGGGTCAGGACCCTTCCTGACCCAAAATGTCAACTTTCCTGCTCCTCTGATACTGCTGGGCCTGCTGTGCTCCTCCAACTTCACACTGTGTTATCTCCACTGTTCTTGAGTTGTTTTATCCATTAGCAGATTTTCCCAGTTTACTGTGGACAGTCTCTGTATCATATCGTTAAAGTCGGCCTTATCTAAATCTAAAACTCTCGTAGCTTTTCCATGTTTTTTACTTTCAAATGCTACATTGAACTTGATCATGTTATAATCACTACTTGATAAATGTTCGTGCACAATTTGGTAACTAATTAAATCCAGCTCATTAGTCATTACTAAATCCAATATTGTTTATCCCGTGGTGACATCCAGAACATATCACTGTAGGAACATACATAGTCCAGAAATTCACTAATTTTCTGAGAGATGCTTGTCTGTCTCTCCCAATCTATATTAAAGTTAAAACCCCCCATTAATACTACTCTGCCTTTGCTATACACTTGCCTAATTTCTACATTTATACAATCTGGCACTTCAGAGCTGCTCTAGCTAGCCTGTACACAACACCTAGTACCGTTTTAGATCCTTTACTGTTCCTCAGTTCCACTCACATGGTCTCCACTGAATGCTTTCCCCTCATTATATTCTCCCTCACTACTGAGTAATTTTGTTTCTAATCAGTAAGGCTACTCCACCTAATCTGCCATTTTCCCTATCCATTCTGTAAACCTGATCACTTGGTTTATTTAGTTCCCAAACCCAACCATCCTGCAGCCATGTCTTAGTTATGGCTATTGTATCATAACCTCCATTTGAATTTGTGCATGCAGCTCATTTAAATTTATTCCTTACACTCTGTACATTCATGTATAAAACTCATATTTGGATCATACACTCTAACCTGTCCCTCAGTACTGACATTTTATACACCTGTTTATTATCTCTCTTCTGGTTTAATCAACACATTTCCTACAGTTTTTCCTTTACCTGCCATATCTGAAGTAGGATTCCTAGCTGTTTCTATACTCTGTCCTGTTACTTGATTTTGAAATGTACTGACATCTCCCGAGTCCTCCTGTTCAACCTTTGTTTATAAGGCAACCCCTCCATACCTAGTGATCCATCTCTGAACTGCCTATAATGAAATGATACTTTGCATTAAACAAGGGGATCGAATCTGCTCACAGTACACCCCACACGTCGTCTCACTTGCACTTTGTACAGTTGCAATAGAACTTTCCTACTCTTATATTCCAATCCCTTGAAATCAGGGCCAACATGCCCTCAGCTTTATTCAGATAATCAAAACTTCAAAGTTACAAAACCAAGCTTTCAGTTGAAGTGCTGTGAACTAAATCTCTCACAGAAGCAGCTAGGAGAGAAGCTGTGAGATTTCAGTACTTATTGACATATTCCCCATTTCACCAGCACCCTGAATCACCATTGTCTTCTCAACTTATCTTTATTGGCAAGCCCTAGGAATCCTGCAAATCCCAGGGTCCCATCATCAAATAGAAGATGCCATGTTGGTATTGCTGTAATTGAGCAATTAGTGTGTGGAGAATGCTAAGCTCTCCTGAAGGAGTTGTACACGGAACAGGCATATCGGGCGTGCTGAAGGTAAGTGTAGAAGTTGGATGGTTCTAAGCAGCTACCCAGCATCTTTACATTTTTCTATGACTGAAAACCCCTTTCATACCCACCAACAATAAAATTACATAGCTTCCAATCATATGTCTTGACCTTAGTCACGAGATTATTATATGATACCTGACTGAAGGTGATTTGGCAATCCAAATATATGAAGTGTACCAAAATACCCAAATTTATTTGTTACTTTGAAGAATTCATTAAGCTTAGTCAAGCATGACCTATTTGGAAATCATGCTCACTGTAGTTATATTTCAGTTTCTAAATGTTACACTAGTGCATCTTTGAGTAAGGGTTCCATTATCTTTTCTATCGTTGACATAAAGTAACTTAACATTTAGATTGTTTTATAATATCAGTTATTAAAACATGGTTAAAAATAAAGCCCATTCATAATTACAAAGCTTCTGTTAGCATTTTCATTATGTGATTGGGAACTGTTAAGTTGATAATTATTTGATATTTATTGTTACTTTTTCTTTTATGCATTAAATACTCTGTAACCATTTACATCGTAGTGTTATAAACTTTATTTCAAAATGAATTGATACTATTGCCCTAAATTATATTGTCGAAAATTACATCATGACACATTGCTGTCTTTTAAAATTTTCAAGAGTTTGTTGATGTTCCATGCCATCTGATTTCTTCAAACTGACAAGTATAACTTTGCAATGGTGCACTGGACAGCTAGGTACATTTCTACATGGTTTTCATTCTGAACACCTCCTTGCTTTGGAGAAGTCTATGTCAGATTCTACTTGACCCACCTTTGGTTTTAATGAAACAACATTGTTTCTTCAGTTGAATTAAGGTATTTATGATTGATTACTCACTGTGGGTATTGGTTTGACAGATCTGCAAAATTATGTTCACCAGCATTTACAGGTGACAATTTTAATAAGTTAACAAAGAGATCTCAAGTCTGCATAAAACATTTAGAAATAAAGCTTGGAACAATGTAACAACCCATGAATATTTCCTGATTTTTTTAAATCCTCATGCAGGTTGTATTCATATTGCATAAAGTAACCAAGTACCTGTTCAAAGCATTCTTGCACTGCTTGTCAGTGTTTATTGTAATTGGATCAACCACTTCATTTTTAATTATATTTGAGTCCTTCTGCCAATGCAAAATGAAATCACTTTGCACTCATTCAAATACTCACTATAACTGAGCTGTAACAGTGAGAAACCACTTAATTAAAAAACATCATGACATTATCAGGTATAATACATTGATAGCCAACCTTTAATCTTGAAGTATAATGAAATGCCAAAAAAATTGCAGCAAATCAAATAAAAATCTACCTTTTTGGATGAAATTTTCATTGTTGTGATAGCTGATTGATTCTGCAAGAGAAGTGGGTTATAATTATTTTAAGGTTAACTTGTACACCTGGTACATTACATAAGCATTGCAGGCAAGGCCAGCCTTTATTGCCCATCCGTAATTGCCTTAACCACAGGATTCCACGTGTTGTAGGTACATTTGCTGAGATTCTTCCTGTCATAGGTTACTGTAGTTGTGTGGCTTGCTACACCATTTCAGAGGGCAGCTAAGGAGTCAGCCACATTGCTGTGATTCTAAACAAAAAATACTGCAGATGCTGGAATCCAAAGGAGTTAAACAGGAGGCTGGCAGAACACAGCAAGCCAGGCAAAATCTGGAGGAAAGGAGCAGTCAGTGTTTCGTGTATTATCCTTCTACAGGACTGGATATGGGGGTAGGAAGGGAGAGTTGGAGGTGGAATGGTGGTGATAGGTGGACAGTGGTAGTAGGTACAACCTGGTTGGTCGATGGGCGGGATTAATCTGGTCGGTGGCTGGAAGGGAGGGTCAGAAGGTGGAATAGAAGGGAGGAGGTGGGGCTAAAAGGGAGGCGTGAGACGGGTGGGCAGGTTATTTGAAATTGGAGTACTCAATGTTGAGTCCTCTGGGCTGTAGGGTGCCCAGGCAGAAGATAAGGTTGTTGTTCTTCAAATTTGTATCGTGAGTTGCTGAGACACTGTAGGAGGCTGAGGATGAACATGTCGGAGGGGGAGCAGGCCGAGAGTTGAAATGGGCAGTGATCGGGAGATTACGTCAGCTGTTACGGACCAGGCAGAGATGCTCGGCGAAACAGTCTACATTTGGTCTCACTGATGTAGAGAAGACCACATCGGAAGCACCGGATGCAATAGACTAGGTTGGAGGAGATGCAGGTGAAGCTCTGTCCCACTTTGAAGGGTTGTTTATGGCCCTGAATGGAGGTGAGGGAGGTGGTGTGTGGGTGAGTGTTGCAATCTGTATTTAAGTGTAGGCCAGGCTAGGAAAGAATAGCAGATTTCCTGCCCACAAAACATTAGTTTTCACAATCCACCAGTATCATGATCATTATTAATCATATTTGCACAATATTCCAAATTTATTAACTAATTGCATTTAATTTCAACCAGGTGTTGTGGTGGGATTTGCACTACTTCTGAAAGGCCATAGCAAGCCCTGTCATGGCTGTTGACTGCCTTTATGACTCGTGCTTTGTAAGCAGCTCCCGCATCCTGCTAACATTTAATGTTATTAGTTAGGTGTTGCTCGCATCTCTAGCCCAATCAAAGCACTTACATTTGTTGATTATGTCACCTTTTGAATTTCCCCAAAGTAAAAAAAGAACTGAATTTAACGTAGAGATTTTGGATTGCATTTGCGAAGAACTATAGTTTGAGATTCCCGAATATTTCCGTGTCTCTATCTCGGGGACATTGCCTTCGTATAAACTGTGCAAATTTAAATAATAAATGTTTTGGCAGCCCGATTCCTCCAGTGGTTGAGATTGTGGCTCATAATCAGAGGGTCAAATGTGCAAGTCCCATTGGCTGCTGTCTCTTTCACTCATTTCTTTCAGTTGGATGAGGTCCATGTGTTTTTCTCAGCCAGACTGTCCAACCAAATGTGATGTAACTAAAAGACATTCCACTCTTGGAGAAAATAAAAAGTCACCTTGAATTATGTTGCATTTGCTTCAGGCTCTAGCAACAATTGTGACCGTGACTAGCACAGAAACATCGCTATCATATGTCACTTCTAAGTGTCCTTAAAAAAAACACTAACTCAGATCCGTCTGCCTTACAGCTACTTCTAAAAATTGTTATTTTGTTCAGAAAGAATGTACATTCTTATTTCATAATCAAATTAGTTTTTTTATACAACTAGTGGGATCAGAAAACTAACAGGAAATGCTGAAACAGATCAATGCCTTCTGGCAAATGATAAAAATCACACATTTTTCATTAGCAAAGGAAGTTTAAAAAATTCCTTTCCTTTCGTTTAAAAGAACTCATTCACAATGTGTTTATAACACAGTGACTAAAAAATTAATGTAATGTTAAACAATTAGATAAAAGTGTGCTATAGAAAGGAACATAAGGAGCTCACTCGACATCACTAGTTATCAGGATAATGCTCATGCAGAAACATTTTACCATCTTAGAGTGTCTTATTGTTTTTATCCTTTGTTTAATAGAATGATCAACTTCAATATCCTAGGATTGTCATTAACTAGAAACTTAACTTGACCAGTTACATAAATGCAATGGCCTTAAGAGCAGGTCAGTGATAGGAATGATGTGGGGAGTGACCCGACTCCTGACTCTCCAAATCCTGTTCACCATCTATGAGGTTTAATGTTAAAGTGATAAAATATGGATTTTAGATCTCTGAATTCCATTGTCTGATTTTAATGCCTGGGATTTTCATGGACTGAAATGGTTTTAACAAGGGGACAAAACACTGACTTATAACTACCACAACAATCAGTGAACTACGCAGGCTAGCCAAGCTTTACGCAACTAACATGGAATACACAAAATCATCTAAACTGAAATTACCATTTTATCAAAGGACACTAAATCTAGTCCACTCAGCCAGGCAGGAAGGGAAAACTCACCCCTTATTTTGGTTTTACACCTGTATGATATGTTTTCATACAGTGGAGACGAAAGACATCATCTGCAATTATCAAGCCTGAAAACAATGAACTCAAACATTGAAATTCTCAACTAGCTTAAATTTTCAGAAAGTGCTTTTTGCAGAGCAGAGGGAGATGGATTTGGTATTGAAACTAATTGAAGTGAGTGCTCTTTTGGCCTTTCAGAAAGGAAAAGTGCCTAGTGAAAAAAATGATTAAAAAGTAACATCAAAACACCAAAGGACAAGCGAAATATTTACTGCTGCAGTGGATACAAGACAATTTACAATTGTGGTCTCACAATAAAACCATATGCCTAAGGGACACTGTGGGGACTGTAAGCTGAATATTCCTTTCATTTTTATTTTGCACTGGAAGCTATCACTTTTTAATTTGTACCTTTATTGCATGTATGTTTGACGTTGTGTCTATTATTTTTTGGAAAGCTAGCAGACAATAAATATGGTCTTTTTTACTTAAGCATACTTGGAAATTGCCTCCTTACTGATACAGTAGACAGTAAGTAACTACATTTTATTAGAGACAGGTATAATCTTATGTGAGGAAATAAGTTTTACGTTTGTTGTAGTCCAGTGAGGAGGGGGAAGAGAAGGATGTTCATTGACCCCTGCTCAGCTGCACCTAAGAACTTTGATGAAATGCCATCCATTTGCCTTTGATAAGTGCAGTCCTAACAATGCTCAAGAAGCTTGACATCATTCAGGACAAAGCAGACCCCTTTTGTGGCAACCAAAGCACCATCTTTCACTTGCCCTCCCATACCGCACAGTGACAGCAGCGTGTACCATCTGTAAGATGTACAGCAACAACTCAAAAAGAACTCCATTGACAGATCCTTCCAAACTTACAGCCTCTGCCACCTGGAAGGAAAAGGGCAGCAGGTACATGGGAACTATATTAACATTCCTTCAGTGTCATTGGGTCAAATTCCTGAATTCACTCCACAATAGCACAGCAGATGTAAGATAACAAGGTGTAGAGCTGGATGAACACAGCAGGCCAAGCAGCATCATAGGAGCAGGAAACTGACGTTTCGGGCCTAGACCCTTAGACCCCGAAACGTCAGCCTTCCTGCTCCTATGATGCTGCTTGGCCTGCTGTGTTCATCCAGCTCTACACCTTGTTATCTCAGATTCTCCAGCATCTGCAGTTCCTACTATCTCCAGCACAGCAGATGTATTGACATCACATGAACTGTGGCAGAATAAGGGGTTCGCCACTGGGTAATTAGGGGTGGGCAACAAATGTAGGCCGAGCTAGCATGGTCTCAACTCAACAATGAAAATATAATTGTGCAATGACTCCTATGTGAGCACATATGATCCACATGGCATGGGGTAGGCCTGTATCAGCAAATAGCTAGCAGAAGATCTGTATGTGGGGTCAGTTTGAAGCAGAAAGTGAGCAACAGTGGATATAGAATGGTGTTGATAGAACTGGTAATGAGGTGGGAGAGTAACAGTTTGATGAAGACAAAGTAGGTGAGCTGGGTAGGAGAAGCTGGAGAAAAGCAGCAGTGCTTTTCACACACAGCTTTGATAGACAAATTGATAACATGGAATGCAGCTCTAACTATGAGATCAGCAGATGGCAGATGGGAAGCAGGTTTGCCTGCATCTAACACAAGCATCATTTTAGAACTGCTAGCCAAAGCATTATTAAGGCACAGATAGATAACTAAGTTGCCTGATGATGCTCATTAAAGAGGCTGCATGTCATTTTGATGAGCAATGCTTTATTTATTGGTCTCTCAATAGGAGCCAGCCAAACAGCAGTAAACAGGGTCACTCGAGTATTTATAGTGTATCATCTTTTACTATTCATTTGCTACAGAAAGTTTCCAGAAGCTTTTTGGGAAAAAAGAACACTCTTTCTGGAATAATTTATCAAACTTTCATCAATTTCTCCAGCCACATTTGTCCTGGACATTCTCAGACAATTTCACCCAAAAGGTTTAAGTGTTATGGTGTTCCATCTCGGACGCTTACAGGAGTGATCTGCAGAAAGGGTGGGTGTGGTCATGGGAATTGGGCTGGGGGACGGTGTGGTTCCTTTTCTGCAGCAGGAGCAATGCATAGAGCAGATGATGCCAGGCAGAGGAGCATCAGTTGCTGCAGGAGAGAAGGACAGGAAGGATGGGGAACGAGATCGATTGCCTCCCTGTTGCAGGTACAGGACCTCCTCCATCTTTACTGTCACTGCTGCATTCAGAAAACTGTGCAGCCTCTTACTCAGTGCCTGAGGCATTCTGCAACTTTTCACCGTTTGCTGAGCCGACACACTCCACACCCTCAGTGCAAGTGGGCGTATGGATCCCACACTGACTGCTCCATGAGAATTATAGCTAATCAGCGCTGGAGTGCTAAATGTGTAGGTATCTGGTTTAGCTCCTGCAGTCAAATTCAAAACTGTAGTAATCAAAACTAAACTTAGATGCTAAAACTTACTTTCAATCAAGTCGCTTTCACCATGTTTAAAATAACATTATATACTTAATCCCATTTTCTCCCAATGGAACCCATGGTCCAACAGCTGGACTGTGAACTTTTCAACAGATAATCTAAATTTTCAGTTTCTATTCAATATATAACTATTGGAAATATGAAACTAAAGATATAATGCTTTTAAAATAGGATTTACATCACATATACACACACCAATCCTAACATTTCAGTCTATATCCCCAGTTCACATTAAAACTATAATTTGTTTTTATTCAAAGAAAACAGAATATGGTGGAGGCTGGAAAACTGAAATCTGGGGTCCTGGTCAAGCAGGAGATAGGAAAAGTGTCTTAGAGTTGATGCTCAGCCTTTGCAACATAGTTTGTCATACCCCACCCTTAACAGCAGCTTTGATAACAAGGCCAGGCTTAGTTAGTAACTGAGATGCCACTACCAAGCAGATCTTTCCCTCTTCTCCACTCTCAGCATTCTGCAGGGAATTCAATAACTTGAGAACATGAACATGGAACTCCATTTTTATTATCTCACTCACACCACAGCATCTTGTTTGTGCCTTTTTGCCTTGCTTTTAGCAGAGCTGACTAATTTTCTGCTATTGAAGTCTTCCATTGATACCTAGATTACATCTCAATCACTCCTTTACCATTAGAAGGGCCTTTTGTCTTTTGCTGTAAGCATCCTTACCATTTGTTCCCCTTGACCCTCTTTTCCCTTTGTTAAGAACACTAAAAAAACATTTTTCCAGCCCTCATCTGTTCTGAAGAAGAATCTTTGGACACAAAATCTTTACTCTGTTTCTCTCCCGATAGATGATGCCAGATTTGCTAAGCTTCTCTAGCATTCTCTGTTTTCTTCTCAGTTTTGATTCCCTTATTTAGAATTTTGTCAGAATTCAATGAGGCAGTCAATTGAGAAATAACAAACAAGAAATAACCATTTCTCCCATTATTTCAAGTTTTCTGTGGAAGCAAAGGTGAGAAATTCGGTAGGTTCTATTGAAATTCCTACAGCTTTACAAAACATTCCAGGATTGTTCTGGTGTGTCCAGGAATGGCAGGTTACATTCCCAAACATTAATGTGAGATACCTGGAAGAATGACCAAAATGGCATTTTAAAAAAAAATGCACGGCTTTTTCATTTTCTTTGAAAATGTGTTTGCTTGAAAAATATTGTGATTGGGATAAAACGCCCTTCGACTGATAGTCCAGTATTATTCAGTCAGCCAATGAACAGCAGGAAAGGCAGTGCAATGTAACTTGAAAATGATGATTTTGGCTGATCGATAGCTGTACTGTGTGAGGATTGGAGGCAAGAGACCATGTGATAATGCCTTCAGGAATGATGCCAAACAGAGTTGGCAACCCACTTGCCCATGTGCTTGGACAAGGGAAATCTACTTGTGTTTCAAATAAATATTTTGTTTTATGAACTTTTAAATGACTCTTTTATACCAATTACTTTTCAAAACTGCTGACTCCAAGCTGCTTCTTCCCGATTAATCCAAATGCAGGACTCCACAGGGTCCAAAGGAGATTGGATCATAGGGAGTATTAGATCCAGAGTTTCAAGGAATTATATGACCATATTTACTGTCACTATTTATCTTTTAAAGGATTATGCATGCTGACTGCAATTGCCTGAAATCTATGTCCAGAATTTTTTAAAAAAGCCAAAGAAGTTAATGATGTGATAAATGAGCAGCACTTTTCATCTCAACATGTCACAGTCTGCACAGTGTTAACATGCGAACACACTCTACGAGTATAACATTAAATCCAGAGCATTCAACTTCAAAGCATAAACAGTTTGGCAGCCTGAGGAAAAATTGCAGATCTTTGGGGACTTGTATAATTAGCAGCACGCTCTGTACGTCCTCTGGTTTGAACCTAAAATAGCAGTTTGAATATAAAGAGAGCCCTGATTATTTCCACATGGATCTGCTACACGGCATCTAACTCTTTTCATGATTTTAACCAGCATCTTTTCACCTACCCAACCCTACTGAGTTAAGCTTGGAAAGGCTTTGTTATAAATTCCGATCTAATATATAAAAGCTGCCAACATTGTTTAATTTGCTCTGATAAAATACTCAGTCAAACCTCAAAAACTTCCAGTTCTTCCAAAATAAGTTCTTCATTAGCTGATGCATTTTTAGGCAAAACAACAATTTTCTGGATAGTTCCCTTATCTGAAAGACACATTAGAAAAAAGTTATATTGCAAAATGAACATTGGTTCAAATGGAATACTAAGATTCATAATTTTCTTGCTTGGATTAAATATTAAATAAGCTCCTAGATTTTCCAATTCCAGTGTTGCAGTGTAACACTAATTTAGTGACTGGGTAAAATAAACTATAGTGGATCATTTTCATTTTGAAACGTTAAAGAAGATGTGTGTACACTGAATAGTCAATTCACTATCGCCCATTTTACATTATTGTCAGAGTTAAAATTGCCCCCAACTAACCTGAAAAGTGTCTTATGAAGACCTGAAGTGAAATGTCACGCTGGCACCCTATAGTTCATTGGATGCTCCACAAGCACAGCTTTAGCTGTAGATTTGGATGTATGGAAGGAGTAAATTGGTAGTCAGCTATTATGCCACCATTACACAATTATTCATAGCAGGACCACATAGGATGCAGACTATCAAAAAGATATGGGGGTACAAAAGTCTTTAATTTAGAACTTCTGCAAAACTTTTATCAGGGACAGGGACAAACTGAAGAAATTAGAGGCAAAAATTAAATGAAGAAATGGCCAAGATACAGACAACAATCTGTCGGAAAGTGACCCAGCAAGCAGGATCCATCATCCGTCTAATGGTGGCTGACATGGAGCAGATTCACACAAGACCCTGTTGTTCTTCATTACCCTGCAGCACCATCCTGTTGGGTCAGAATTGCAGTGTGCCTGCCTGGAGGTACAAAGAGGATTCAGCTTGCCGCCAATGGCAGACCTCTCCATCTAGCTCTCTGGTGCCATCTGCCCAGCATTGTTGGTGGGTTGAGAGAAGAATCCTTTGGGCAAGTGACATCATAGTGGATATAGCCAATCAGTCTGTTCTGACTGCCAGTCTTTCCAGTCTACCTGTTTATACAGGAACATAGGAGCAGGAGTAATGTTTGGTTTAAAACAAAACCTTGCATTTATACAGCACCTTTCATGAGCAATGGGAGCTTTGAAATACCTTTGAAATGCAGTTACTGTTATAATGTAGGAAATGTGATTGCCGATTTGCACATAGCAAGATTCCATAAACAGCACTGTGACAATGAACAGGAAGCGTGTTTTATGACGTTCGTTAAGGGATAAATTCTGGCCAGCAGACTGGGCAAAACCCCCTGCTCTTGGTTGAAATATTGCCATGGGGTCTTTCACAGCTACCTGAGAAAGCCTCTGTTTAACATCTTCAACAGTGCAATACTCCTTCAGAACTGCTCAAGACTGTCAGCCTAGATTTTTGTTTTGCTGCAGATATTGGGGTGGGACTTGAACCTGCAATTTTTTAAGTCAGAGGCAAGAGTGCTAGCAACAGAGCCACAACTAAAACGAACAAGAAAGATAACTTCAGTGGCTTTAACACTTGTCTTTGACATTTTACCTGTGCCAAGGAAGAGAACATGGTATCTTCCATCTGCAGCCCTCACTTGGTCAACTACAATTTTGGTGTACTTGTAATCAGCATTAATCCTTACAATCAGAGGGTGTTTATTGATTGGATAAATCGCATTATACATCATGGGGTGGCTTCGGATGAATGTAACCACTTCATCTGGGAAATCCTTCGTTGACAATATGTTTGGTGTAAAGGCTCCTCCGGGGCACTACAATTAAAGATGAAGAATAAAATGTAATACAAAGCAGCTAAAAAAAAATCTGTTTCATTAAACACCAATAATTTTTTTTTTTAAAACTTGTCTCAGACTTGGATTTAAATTTAAATGATTTGATTCTTGAGGTTTGTTTTTATTTATGTGGACTGATATTATGTCTGGTAATTTGTGCTTGCTGCAATCTGTTTTAGTATGGGTTGTTCTATTCTTCATAGAAGGTCAAACCAAACTTCAAGGTTTATTTTAAATAATAGTTATTAACTATAAATATGGTGATAAGGCAGAGCTCACTGCTCTGAGATACCGTAGTTCCAACCTTTTAGCAAAGTCCAATCACATGACAACTGAGTCCTATTTGCATCATAGTATATGTGAATCATTTACATATTCATTAAATCCTACCTCTACAAGTTAACCAGGTGTTTTAAGTAGTAACTTATAAATATTTGTTCTGTCCAAAATGAATAAGAGTTTACATTTCATTCTTTAAACGCAGCAATTGGTCACCTGATAAAATTTCCCCGACAATCCAGATTTAAAAGAACAGAGACATTTCAATTATTTGAACAGGAATTTGAAATATTTCTAGATGGAAGAGTGTAGAACAGCTGGGTAGTATAGTTATTTCAGTACTTGTTATGGTGACAAGCCGGAAGTAGGAAACAGTGAAGCAGTTTTCTTTATCCCATTGGTGACAGATGTTAAGAGCCCCCGCTTTATGGGATTTAAACATCATCGTGGGATGACTGAAATATTTTCTTTCTGTTCTCTAATGCTGAAAGATGGGGGTGATACTGACTTTCAATGCCTTTCATTAAAACATAATCATAATTGAAACTGTTAAGTGTGTGTACCCAACAAAATTAAAACTCATGGGAATAGGGCAATGCAGTGAGTTAAGTAGTAATTTTTAAAAATTTATCTCTGGGATAAAGTTCTGTTGCAGCTCAGGCTAAGAGGCAGAAAATCTTCAAATCTGTTGGATCTTTAGATGAAGTTTGTTTGAATCGTTTCTATGGAGTTTATAGTTAGTGATTACCTCTAGCACAGAAGAATTTAATGTGATTTTTCAACACTAGCTCATACAGACTTAGCAAGGAAGGTATTTGTGGGGTTGAGGAGAACCTGACATATTTCTGTTTGTTCAGCAAAAAAAAAATTACCTTTAGCAATATTTAGATATTGGATGGCAGCATTTCCACTAGCTATGTTAATGAATACACTTTTAGGAGTGCACATTCACATACCAGCTGAAGAAAAGGATTATGTATCAATATTTTGACTCTACCTGATTCGGACTATGTCAATTACTTATCAAACCTGAATCTATTAATTATTATTGGAATCAAGGATAATTGAAAAAAAATCATGTACATGTTTAATCTGCATACTTCAGTTGGGTTTAAAATGCCTATTGTTTAACAATTTTAAACACATTATTATTAACAATAGCCAAAGTAGGTTCAGCTTTTTGAACAGATAATATTTTCAGAGCTAATATTCAGTTCTTAATACATCCTTTCTTATGTCAAGAGCATTATTCAGCAAGCACTTGAACGAATTTTGAACTTCCTGGGATTGCTGATATTATTACAGTTGAGTATCAAGGACTGATTTAAAGTTGAAAGTAAAAAGATGCTCATGCATCTATTTAGATGTAAATAAATTGAGAACATTATGTTTGGGATTTTAAAAACTTTGTGTACAAGGCAATGCATGCCATTTTAGCTTTGACCTGATCAACAATACAGAGCGAGAAAACCAAAGCTTGGACTTTACAGAGTTTCTGACAATGAAACTATCACCATTCGTCTCCACTACTCTATTGAACCTGATAGCAATCTCTGGAGACTGTACGTGGAGCCTAACAGTAGTGCAGTTTTGCTGCAGCTGTACAGAGCATTCATGAGACCACATCTGGAGCAACGTGCATAATTTTGCCGTCCTAATTTGAAAAGAAATGTTTTAGAAGCAGTTCACAGAAGGTTCACTTGACCCAATCCTAAGATTGAAAGCTTATTCAAGAAGAAAGTTTGAACATTTCATTGGTTAGAGCATTGAGTACAGGAGTTGGGACATCATGTTGTGATTGTACGGGATAATGGTGAGGCCACTTTTAGAAAACGGTGTTCAGTTCTGGTCTCCCTGCTATAGGAAAGATGTTTTTAAACTTGAAAGGGACCAAAAACATTTACAAGGATGTTGCCAGGGTTAGAGGATGTGAGCTACAGGGAGAGGCTGAATAGGCTGGGGCTATTTTCCCTGGAGTATCAGAGGCTGAGGAGTAGCCTTAAAGAGGTTTATAAAATCATGACAGCCATGGATAGGGTGAATAGCCAAGGTTCTTTTTTAACGAAGGTAGGGGAGTCCAAAACTAGACGGCATAGATTTAAGGTGAGGGGGAAAGATTTAAAAGGGACCTGAGGGCTAACTTTTTCCAAGCAGAGAGTGATGCGTGTATGGAACAAGCTGGCAGAGGAAGTGGTGGAGCTGGGACAATTATAACATTTAAAAGGCACCTTGATGATTATATGAATAGGAAGGGTTTAGAGGGATCAGGCCCAAATGCTGGTAAATGGGACTAGGTCAGATTGAGAGGTCTGGTCAGTGTGGATGGGTTGGGCCGATTGGTCTGTTTTTGTTTTGTATAACTCTACGACGCAATGAGTAAAGGCCTGTACCCATAGGAGTTTAGAATAATGAGTTGTTATCTTATTGAAACATATGATATCTCGAGGAGACAGAATAGGGTGGATGCTTGGTGCTTGTTGCCTCTTGTAGGGGAGCCTAAAACCAGGGAATATTCTTTAAAAATAAGAAGTTTTCCTTTTTAAGACAGAGATTTGCAACAGTCTTTAAAGGATCATTATATGAAATTCTTTTTTCCAAAAGGTAGTCAAGGATGGGTCTTTAAATTTATTCAAGGCTGAGTGAGATAGACAAAAGTCTTAAGGATTAAATGAAAATAACGCCACAACCAAGATCAGCTATAATCTTATTGGCAGGTGAAGCAGTCTTATAATCCTATGTGTGAATAGTGTGGAAGACCAGAAGTTGCTGCCAGTGATTTTAAGATTCTCTAGCAGATTCATGCCAGGTCTCTCCAGACCACAATGAATGAAATTGATAAGAGTTGATGAGGACTTCCATGCTTATGCTGTTAGTCCAGCTTTAAAAGCTCTTGAAAATGGTTAAACCTTGTTGATTGAAGAGTAAGCAAGTTTTTAAGAGTGTACTAACTTTTCAACATTCTCACTAGTACCAAAAAGCGTGTTTTGACCAAACACGTGGATAAAGGTAGAGCAGTGGATGTGGTATACATGGATTTAAGTAAGGCATTTGATAAGGTTCATGGTAGGTTCATACAGAAGGTAAGGAGGTATGGGATAGGGGGAAATGTGGCAGATTGGATTCAGAATTGGCTGACCCTTAGAAGACAAAGGGTGGTATTGGACGGAAATTATTCAACATGGTGCTCAGTTCTGAGTGGTGTACCACAAGGATCTGTCCTGGGTCCTCTTCTATTTGTGATTTTTGTAAATGATTTGGATGAAGGAGTGGAAGGGTGGATTAGCAAGTTCGCAGATGATGTGAAGGTGGGTCACATTGTGGACAGTGCGGAGGGCTGTTCTAGGTTACAAAGGGACATTGATAAGATGCAGAGCTGGGCTGAGAAGTGGCAGATGGAGTTTAACCCTGAAAAGTGTGAGGTGATTCATTTTGGAAGGACAAACTTGAAAGCAGAATACAGGGTTAACGGAAAGATTCTTGGCAGTATGGAGGAGCAGAGGGATCTTGGGGTTCATGTTCACAGTTCCCTGAAAGCTGCCACCCAGGTGGCTAGAGTTGTTAAGAAGGCATTTGGTGTGTTAGCTTTCATTAATAGAGGGATTGAGTTCAAGAGCCGTGAAGTTATGCTACAGCTATACAAAACCCTGGTTTGGCCACATCTGGAGTATTGCATCCAGTTCTGGTCGCCTCATTACAGGAAAGATGTGGAAGCGTTGGAAAAGGTGCAGAGGAGATTTACCAGGATGTTGCCTGGAATGGAGGGAAGGTCTTACGAGGAAAGGTTGAGAGAGCTAGGGCTTTTCTCTTTAGAACGATGAAGGATGAGAGGTGACTTGATAGAGGTGTACAAAATGATCAGAGGTATAGATAGAGTAGACAGCCAGAGACTTTTTCCTAGGGTGGAGGTAGCTATTACGAGGGGGCATAGTTTTAAAGTGATTGGAGGTAGATACAGGGGAGACGTTTCAGGTAGGTTCTTTACTCAGAGAGTTGTAGGGGCGTGGAATGCATTGCCGGAGAGGGTAGTGGAGTCGGCCTCATTAGGGGCATTTAAGCGGCTATTAGATAGGCATATGGATGATAGTATAAAGTAGGGGTGGAGGTTAGATAGACCTTAAGATTAGGGTAAAAGTTCGGCACAACATCGTGGGCCGAAGGGCCTGTACTGTGCTGTACTGTTCTATGTAAAGCTGATCCTATATTTGGGAAAATGCCAAACTGCTAATATTTTGTTTTTAAATAAATTTTGGCATTATTTCAGCTTCTATAACAATCCAATCATTATTCTTTTTTAAAATCAGGAAATATAAGTTAAAAGTGAAAGGATTCAACATTTTAGGCATTTCACCCAGTCAGTGTATTGCACAAAAATGCCAGTCTAGGTTATATCTTCAAGGATATGGTTTGTGACTCAGTGATTCATGTCAGAGTTACAAATGTAGATCCCTTTAAAGGCTCAAACATTTCAGCTCTAGTGTTGAGAATGGGTTCAATTCTTTGGATTTTCATATTTAAGGGCTGAGTTCTTCCCCAGTGGGTGTCTTTTTCTGGACTGGGAAGGCGTCCTGAAGAGAAAGGTGGATATTGATGTTTCTATTATATTGTGGATTTACAATAAAACCTTTACAAATTGCTGAGGTCTTTTGCTGCCTAATTCAACATATGGATAAGTAAGCTCTAAAATTGAATGTGTTATTATGCAAGCCAGCTCTTTGTAGTTGAGATCTCTATTACTTACTGTGCCAGGCCTTGGGTATGGAATCCTGCCTTGGTATGGGACATATTGATGATTTGGTCCTTCCTTATGAGCAAATGGTCCATTGAACACAGTGTGAATATCAAGCATATTATAAACACACACAGCTGAACCTTTAAATATTGAGCTATGGGAAGAAGAAGAAATGCAGAGTTAATGGTGATGAATATTATAAGAAATGGGAATTTTATAATCATTTATTCAGTACCACATAATCGATAAAGACAAAGAATACCACCGAATATTAAAATCATATAAACAAAAAGGTAAACTTTATAAAGAAAATGAGAAACAAGAGACAAAAATTACACTATTCAAATAAGAATGAGGCTTTCTCTGAACTTATCAGAAATGAATACATTCATTGGTTATGTTATCTTTTGATATATGAGACAGTGGAATAAAAGGGGTATTACCCTGTACTGCCAATATTATTCTTGGAACATTAATTAATAATCAATGCTAATAATGTAACAACCTCATTCTACAAGGCTGAGATCATTTCTTGTCTTTCATCCATCAAAATGTGAGTAGTAATGGCAATTTGTTGCCCCAATCCCAATTATTCTTGGGTGGTCTTGTGCCACAGTGGATAGCATTCCTGCCTTGAGCTAGAAGCCATGGTTCCAGTCTCACCCCAGGATTTGACTGCTAAGGATAGCATGCATCATGCAGCTAAACAGGATGAATATCAACATATAAATCCTTCCAACGTACACCAATAGCAGGGGGTAAGAGTGAGAGTGATTCCAGGGTGGACAAGTGACTATGGACTGCAACATGTAAATGTGTATACTACCAGAGAAACTCAGACTCTTTCAGGAAGGTGCAGCTAGTTCAGTTGGTGGGATCAGATTGTACATGGCATTTGATTCCCTTCTTGGCTGAGATAAATTTGACACCTCTCTCCTTGCCTTATCCACGGTACAGATCAGAGAACTGGGTTTGGGCAGAGGACTCAAGAAGAAGAAGAATTGTTATTGAGAAGGTGGTTGTGAGCTGTTGTCTTAAACTGTGTGGTTCCAGCACAACACACAGTGATGTCAGCAAATGAGTTCCAGGATTTTGACCCAGTGACAGTGAAGGAATGATAATATAGTTTCAAGTCAGTTTCTACCTGAGGTATTCATATGACCTAACTGATAAGATGACTGACTTCTGTGTTAATTGGGCGGTACCAGTAAATTGCAGGTTCAAGTCCAGCTGCAATCATTATTAAGAGATATGGACCAAAGGCAGGTATATGGATTTAGGCCACAGATCAGCTGTGATCCCATTGCATGATGGAACAGGCTTGAAGGGTTCAATGGCCTACTCCTGTTCCTATGTTCCAATAAGTCAGAATTGTGAGACTTGGAGGGGAACTTGCAGATGGTGGTGTTCCCAAGTGTCCTATGCCCTTGTTCTTCCAGGTGTCAAAGGTCGTGAATTTAGAAGATGCTGTCACCTTGGTGACTTACAGCAGTGCAGTCACTTAGTGCATCTTGTAGATAGGACACCTGACTGATAGTGTTTGCTGCTGGTGGAGAAAGTGATGTCTTAGGTGGTGATGTCTTAGTGCCAAACAAGTGGGCTGCTTTGTTCTTGATGGTGTCAAGCTTCTTGAGTGTGGTTGGAGCTGCACTCATTCAGGCAAATGCAGAGTATTCCATTACACCATTGACTTGCACCCTGTAGCTGGTAAACAAGCTTGTCAATGTCAGGAGATGAGTTAGTCACTGCAGAGTTCTTAGCCTGTCCTTGCAAGCAGTGTTTATATGGCTGGTTCAGTTTAGTTTTGGTCAATGGTGATCTACAGAATGTTAATATTGAGGGATTCAGTCATGGTAATGCCATTGAATGTCAAGTGGCAATAGTTAGATTCTCTCTTGATGATAGTCATTTTGTGGTAATGTGTGGCATTATTGTTACTTGCCACTTATCAACGCAAATCTGAAGGTATTCTAGGTCTCGGTGTATTTAGGTATAGACTGTTTCATTATTTGAGGAGTCACAAAAGGTACTGAACGTTGTGCAATCATCGGTGAACATCCCACTTCTGACCTTATGATTGAGGGAAGGTCATTGAAGAAGCAACTGTTGATAATTGGGCCTAGGTCACTTCACAGAGGAATTATTGCAGTGATATCCTGGAACTGAGATGACTGAACACGAACAACCACAATTGTCTTCCTTTTTGTGCCAGATATGAGCCATCTAGTGGAGAATTTTCTTCCCATGCACAATCCCTTAATTGTGTTAAGGGTCATTGATGCTACTTGCAATGAAATGCTGCCTTGATGTCAAAGGGCAGTTCTCTCTTACCTCACCTCTTGAATTCAGCTCTTTTGTCCACGTTTGGACCAAGGCTATAATGAAGCCAAGAGTTGAGTGGGCCTGTTGGGAACCCAAACTGAGCACTTGAGAGTAGTTTTCGTGAGTGAATGTTTCGTGATATAGTGTTACCAACACTTCCTATCAGTTTCTGGAAGATCAAGATTATGCTGATTGAGAATAATTGTTCAGACTGCATTTGTCCTGCTTCACGTGGGATCTATCTGGGCTATTTTCTGCATTGCCAGGTAGATGCCAATGTTGCAGTCATAGTGCAGCAGTATAAGTTGGGGTACTACAGTTCTAGAGCATGTTTTCAATAATACAGCAGAGATGTTTTTAGAGCCCATTGCCTTTGCAGCATCCAATGCTTTCAGACATTTTTCAACATCACATGAAGTGAATCAAATTGGCTGAAGACTAGCATCTATGATGCTGGGAACCTCAGGCCAAGACTTATTATTCACTCAGCACTTTGGCTGAAGATGACTGTGAATGCTTTAGCCTTGTCTTTTGCACTAATGTGCTGGATTCTCCATCATTAAGGGTGGGGACATTTATGAAGCCTTCTCCTTCTGTTAGTTATCGAATTGCCCACCGCCATTCATAACCGAATAGAGCATAAATGCAAATATTTATCGAAAGATCACATTCATTCATGAATAAAGAACATGATTGAGATTTGGCTAACACTGCAAATGACTCTTATCTGTTTTGTTCAACATCAAAAAAGGCATTTCAAAAGACAACTAATTTTCTTTTAGAAAAAAAAAGTTTTCTGTTCTAGTAAGCTACAGGCACATAAATTGCCTTGTAGTAAAAATATTTTGCAAGTGATCACTTTAATGTGTTTAACATCATGATATAATTGCTTTTAAATGAAAATGCAATAAAAGCTCCTTCAGGATAAAATAAAAGCAAAAAAAATGAGACTAAAGACATTGAATTCGGCATTACCTTGAAGAGGTGAACAGTCCATAGACAAGGAGACTTTTGGGATATTCTGTTTCTAATAAAAATACATCCTCTGAGAGAAAAAAAATGCAATTATTAGTCATTTGTTGATTCTGAAAACATTCCCATCAGGGATTCTCTAGAGTTCAAAAATGATAAATCTTCTGACTGAAGTGGAAGGAAAGGATCTGAATAGGTGGATTGTTTCTACATAAAACACAAGGCTTCTGTTATTAAACTTGCAGGGCTGCAGTCAATTTTGCCCAAGGTGAAAATCTTTACAATTGTACAGAAAATAGAAACAGATTTGTTGCCCTGATTTTGACAGTAATAGAAGGATTTTTCTTCATTTAATAATTGTCATCATCAAAATTTAACAGCCTTTCAAAATAGAAATGTAAAATGTAAGTTAGCAAGATTTCTAACAATGATAAGTTTGTATTTTGGATTGGTCCTTGGCTGGCCTTCAACTCCAGACAGGTATTGGAGAAAGGGTGACAGCCTTCCTTGTTTGTCTAGCTTCAGATGTAGACACATGCTGCCCTGAGACTTGGCTGTTCAGACCTTTAGATCTAAGAGCTTGGACACAGAGTGGCCACTTTGGGGCACCTTTTCTGTGACGAACCATGGAAAACATCCTGTTCCTTTTTCCATGCTGGAGGGTCTCCAATATAACAAGGTGCAGGGCTGGATGAACACAGCAGGCCAAGCAGCATCATA
>NC_063353.1:26867624-26878347 GCF_021869965.1 Rhincodon typus | reverse complement strand
CCCTTCTTCAGAAATTTCTGAAGAAGGGCCTAGGCCCGAAATGTCAGCTTTCCTGCTCCTCTGATGCTGCTTGGCCTGCTGTGTTCATCCAGCTCTACACCTTGTTATGTCTTTATGGAAGTTATTCTGCTGTCTTGCGAATGCTGAATGCTCCCTTGCATAATTTAAAGCCAGAGTTGGTGCAAGGATTACATTAATCTATTTATACATGGGAAGGTATATCACAACAGACACAAACAGCAAAGATGTATCATATTTTACTCACTGACGTTTTAGCAACTTAATGCACTAGGATGTGTTTTGACAATGGATCATAACCCCAAATTAATTACAGATATATTGACAAAGTGCTTTTTTCAAAAGGAAGACATATAAACCAAAAAATGTCTCCAAACTTAAATAGAACGGCCACCTAAAAACTGCATGGAGAGTTTTACCTAAAGTGCGTCAATGGAATTTCAGACAACGCTTCAAAGGAGCAGATGGAATTCCAAACTGTGATCTCTCGTGGCTACAGAGATTATTGACAGGAGGAGGGGTAGTGTTGCTGATTTACCCCCCCACCCCACCACCCCAAAGAAATTCATGTTCTAATCCCACATCCTAGCACATGGATCATAACCTTAAATGTTATGACCCTTCAAGCTCATCCACGTACTTTGTTAGATTTCCTGCCTCAATTACCTTCCTGGGCAGTACATTCAGATTCCTACCAGCCTCTGGGTGAAAAAAAGATCTTTCCTCAAATCCCATCTAAACCCCCTACCCTTCACCTTAAAGTTATGTCCCCTCATTATTGACCCTTCAATTAAGGGGAACAGCTATTTCCTATCCACCCTATTCATGCCCCTCACAATCTAATACACTTCTATCAGGTCCTCCCTCAGACCCCTCTGCTCAAAAGAAAACAACCTGATCTGATCCAGGCTCTCTTCATAGCTAAACTGCTTCAATGAAGGCACAACCACCCCCTGCCCCTGACCAAATAGGGCTTGGCTGGGTCAGTTGGCTGGACAGCTGGTTTGTAATGCAGAATGATGCCAACAGGGTAGGTTCAAATTGTCCACTGGCTGAGGTTACCACAAAGGACTCTCCTTCTCAACCTCTTGCGTTACGTGTGGCATGTGTCCCTCAGATTAAACCACCATCAGCCATCTATCTTGAATAAGACAGCAACCCTATGGTCTGGTTAGACTATGGAGACTTTACCTTATCGCTAAGCCAAATTTGCACAGTTGAGAATTTCTACTGACACCCTTGCACATTCAGTCAAAAATACATAAAATCTCTTCCTCCCTGATAGCTAAATACAAACCAAGACACCAAAGCTGTGATGTGAAAGAAACTGGACAAACTCCTAACTGCAGAACCAAGAATCTCAAAAACATCTATTCATCTGCAAATCAACGCGACCAGAATCTCTCACCTTCATGGAATCATGACAGATTTTAGACCCTTGCCCAGGGACTGGTTATAACAATCACTCACATCTAAGTTTGCAGCAGACTAGTGATGGAATTAAAAATGGAAGGACCACCATTGTGAGTACAGAATGATCATGTAAAGTTAGGCGTAGCAGGGCATTTGAAACGAGAAAAAAAACACATTTTCAGCACTGCAGCACTCCTGGCTAAATTGTCGAAAAACTATTTCTCTTCTGATCCAAGGCAATTGGCCTGGGATCCTTGAAATTTTGCTTGGGGGTCATTATTTAAATCATTATAATCCTAAGAAAACAAGTAGATTTTGGGTCAAGACATGGGATTGGCAGAAATTATGCCTCTCTACATTCACACTGCCAGTCACACAGTGAGTGAGGTATTCATCCTGATTGTAAAATAAAATCTGCTTCAAAATATCAATTTTGTAAAACAAGCCAAGCTTCATCTACCTCAACATCTTTACAGCCGGTGAAATACATACTTTAGAAATCATGCCCAGTTGGAATCCCTGGTCAAAAGATTTACTTACAGGACATATTCTGGCAATCCTGGAGAGAATTTGCTTGGTATTACCATTATCATCAGTCACCTTCTCCCGAAGGAAAAAGTACAATTTTGCATCATTTGGGTCTGTGCCATCAGGAATGATCTGGGCATCCACAAACACAGGTTCTACCAGAGGGAAAGGAATCCAGCAGTGAATCCAACAGGAACATTTTGAGTCAATATTAAAGACAGTTCATATTCAAATCAAAATTCAGAAATCTGATAGATAGTTCAAAACCTTTGGTCACATTGGAATGCAAACATCACTACGTGAGCAAGGTTAGGAAATTTGGAAGAATGTACATGAATCTAAGAAGCTAGATACATAAATGGGAGAAATAAGTAGAAGGATGTGCAGATACTGTAAAAGTGGCATCGGAGGTGGTTCTGCTGGAGCATGGACACGGTCATGGATCATTTTGGGCCAAATTGCCTGTTCTTTTCCTGTGTTGCATATTCTATGTAATTCTATTCTATGCAATTCTATACAGTATACACTGAAAAATACTTGAAAAAAATGTAACAAAAGAATTGCGTCAGCTTGTGCTACATGCTTGCTGTCTGCAATGGACTTGAACCTACAACTTGCCAACCCAGAGAAGTTATGCTTATGATGTAATATAATACTATATTATAACAATATTTTATATATAAAAATGATAGTTCATATAATCTAAGCATATAAAATTAGTAATATTTATTACCACCCAAGAACATAATTAAATTAATAAGTTATTTAACTATTCTTGATAACACGTATGCAAATTACAGGCTGATTTCACAATCAAAAATGAATAAATTCGACACGCTCTGAGTAAAACTTTCCCAGCATTACAGCTACACTTTTGAAGCGAGGACATATCTTACATATCTTCCTTAGTTACAGTCATATCCCACAAAGTTCAGGAAATACGAATTTAAACAACAAGAAGGGACACTAAGTTCAATCTAGTGGGGAGAAAAACCTTGCAAGAAATATACTTTGTTGTTAGTTGCACAGATGGAGTTAGGTACAGCTAAACTAAGCTACTTAATTGACTAAATGCATTGTAACCTAATCATGTAGATGCACGTACCACTTAGCCACTTGGAGTTGTGCTGGTCTGTTCTTATGCTATTTCTTTTTGTCACACTGCGGAATATTGCTGCATCAGTGCCCATGAAGTCTATATACATTCCTGAAAATAATTCTTCATCTAGACAGAAAGTGACATACGAATCACAGATATATTATTAAAACAATATTTCAATATTATTACATTTTAAGAATAGAATAAGTGGTTTCGTTTAGTCCATTCTACTCACTGATCATAAAGGACACTGTCTTAACCTGAGGGTTAAATGAGCAACGGCCCTTTCCAGACTCATTCTTTGACTCTATTGTGAATATTTGATCCTGCGAAATAAAAAGCCACAATGAGGGGGGTTCGTTGTTAAAGCATGTATAATGTGAAATTAGTTACACTGAGCTTCAGATTGACCACAAGTATAGAATGTGAGGGATGTAAATTCTTTCCTGTTTCTGGGCCTCTTCCCATTACTTGAGTAGGCTATTTGTTGTACCTCACCAGCAACTTGACCCTTCTGATATGAATGGATTTCAGGCTGCTTGTCCTGCAATGGTCTGAAGACAAGCCTGTGTGAATTGGGATTGGTAGTAAAAGTGGTGAATTAATGATAGTGTGGTGCTGGCAAGTATGCGGTGGTGCGGTAGAGGAACATGTGAAGTCTAAAGGTATTTCTCATCCCTTGGATCCACGGGAATGATTTTTAGAAGTGCAAATAGAATCTTATCTTTTGTTGGCAGTTGGACAGCTGCTGCTGGGAGGTATAGGGGAGTCAGAATCTGCTCCATTTCTATTTATCAAAAACCATTTCTTCCAGGAATCCAAAACAAATGTATGACCTATCACTGGACAGTGGAAGTGCCTTAATGCCAGCTAGAAAACTGCGGGAAAACTAAAAAATGACCCAACCAATTATTGGATCAAACTTCCTTTACAGCAAGACATTTTTTCCTAAATTGGTTCATGCCTGTGACGCATGGGGGCAATTTCTACCCAGTCATAAAATCAGCCTCTTGTTTTGAATGAAAAAGAAAACAATATTTTGTTCTATTTCAATATCTTTTTATAGGTTTGCTGTTTCATTGAGGTGCATTTGTACAAGGACTTTGAGTAAAGGCACTCCACTGGATAACCTCTCACCTTGTTTTCTGAGGGGAAGCTAATAAGGTGAAATGCATATTGTTATAATCTCAGTTTATTCTATGATGCGGAGGTATCAGTGTTGGATTGGGGTGGAAAGTCAGAAGTCACACAACACCAGGTTATAGTCCAACAAGTCTATTTGAAATCACAAGATTTTGGAGCGCTACTCCTTTGTCATTTCACCTGATGAAAGGGCAGCACTCCAAAAGCTTATGATTTCAAATAAATGTGTTGGACTGTAACCTGGTGTCATGTGACTTCTCATTCAGTTTATGTTCTTATTGGACAAGCCAGATCCCAGACTGAAATCTAACTTGATAAAATATATTTATTTTAATTTAATAAGGTGCTCTTTCAGTGAAGCACAAATACACAATGCAGCACAACTGATTTTAAACAAGAAAACAGAAGTTTATTATGCAAAAGAAAATGCAGCTAAAAAGAACTGTAACTAAAAGCTTTCCAAGATATGGTGTTTTCCTATAAGAGAAGATTTCAATCTCTAATCCAATGTAAATAAATGCTCAATATCACTCCAGGAAGTCTCTCTTTTATAGTGGTTTTTAAATACTCCAGAAACATGGACAAGTCAATCATTAAACCATCTCATACACAAAGACAAAAACACATATGCCACAAAAGCAATACTCTGAAATAAATGATATTAAAATATATATAAATTGCACAACTTCCAGCACAACATGCTCTAAAATACTAATTATTATTCCTGTGCTTAGGCAATATTATGGGCAGACATTGTCAACATTTTAAAAAAACAATCAATTCCACTGTTTTGTTTATTTTCAGTTTTTGTTTGGTGTTCCAGCAAGCTGGTGCCAATTTCATGTACATTTGCACATGCACCAAATAATGCCAGAACTTTTTCAAGTTCCAGACTCTCAGCCTTGAGAAAGTCAATGATAATTACTCCCTTAAGGTTGTAGAAGTCATAAAGCATTTTAGTTCCAGTCTACTCAGTTGGAAGTACAATGTAAGCTTCATTACTCATCCTCCTCCTACTGCTGTGCACCATGTCTGCTTAACACAATTTGACCCCATGGTGGCTGACACTCAGGTTTCTTAACGTTAACTGCCATAAACGTTTTATTTTTAAAGTATCTCACTAGATCTAGTAGCCAACCTTAACTAAATAAAAATGTCATTTTTGTCTTTCACACTGCATGGATTCTGTTTTGAAGTCCTACTAATAATCTAAAACTGAGCTGTGCTGAAAGGCCAAGAGTAATTAAATAACTTGATATTTCCTTTCTCAGTTGGAACATCAGTGTGATAGAATAGAAAATAAACACAGGATAAGAAAATGGAAAATTAAATTCAAATGAATCTTAGATCATGCACTGACAGACTGAGGTCTCTTGCATAATCAGTGACATTTCATAGCAAGATTGGCCCACAATTTGGATTTAAACATCGATAAATGAACAAATAAATCTCGTGATTTTAAGTACCATTCTGATGAAAATTTAGCATTCATCAATAAAAATAGGAAAAAAAACATTTTGCAGTTAAATTTCCAAGAACAGAGGTTGTGTACTGTATGTTTATAGGCAGTAAATGAACGACTATGTTGCCATTTAGGTAACTGTTTTTTAACTTCAAAGTGTAACTATTTTGCATGGAGCCCCTTGAAACTATTAGTTCCTGTCATAACTTAAGAATTGTTTTTACACATTACATCACAAATCTGCGAGGCTTTTCCCAACATAACACTAGGGACCACACATCAAATAACAAATTATGTTAGTACTCTGGGATATTTCTGAGTAGTACAATGACATATTATGCAAACCAAATTCTTTTAAAGTAGAAAAACCTGAAATATCCAGGAAGCAGAATACACTGGAATAATTACAGGAACTTGTAATGTGCACAAAGCAGGAGAAATCTGGATATTACATCATTGCAAAGACAGAGCAACAGCCCTGAGGTCAGCTTCAGAGTCAAATGTGCAGTAAAAATCGGTAGATGTTATACAATGACCACTTTATTTGTCATATGACACTAACCTCAGACTTGCGGCCTCTGTTGATATATGTGCAGATGGGGCTAAATGCTCCACTTCCACAAACAAATAAATGAGTTCGGTTGTAAACTTGTATGACACGAACAAAGTTACCACAACCATTCTACCAAAAAAAACCAAGAGAAAATGGTGAATCATAGAATCATAGAAGAGGGCAATAATCAAGGAGTTTCTATTAAACAAACAGAGAGAATGCTGGAGAGACTCAGCAGGTCTGGCAGCACTTGTGGGTAGAGAAACAGAGTTAACATTTCGAGTCCAACATGCACCTTCAGTTCTGAAAATATTTGGGATCAGTCCACATTTGAATGGGAATGGCATTCTGCAGTTACCAAACGGGGCTTGCAGTTTGGGGCCTGCCAAACCTGGCTGGCTCCTATGCTGAACCCAGCCTGGTATATAGGTACTGTGATGGAAATGAATGGAGAACTGAAGCTGAGCAATGCAAGTCTAAGCCAGCTGGTAGCGTGAGGTATTTTTATACAGCTGGGACCCATGCTCCTGTGGCTCGACAAAAAACAAAATCCAACCTTGAAAACATCTATGACTTTTTGTTTCTCGATTGCATTAGAGAGGGTGCAGAAGAGATTCACTAGGATGTTGTTTGGGCTGTGGGAGGGGGTTCAGCTATAAAAAGAGACTAGATAGGCTGAGGCCATTTTCCTTATAGCAGAGAAGGCTGAGTGGTGTCTGCTAGAGCTGAAGAAAGTTTTGAGGGGCATTGACACAGTAGATAGGGAGAAACCTCTCCCCGTAGTAGAGGGGTCAATAAACAGTTTTAGGGTAAAGAACAGGAGGTTTAGAGGGAATTTGAGGAAAGATTCTTTTTCACCCAGAGGGTTGTGGATATCTGGAACTTTTTGCCTCAAAGGAGGTAGAGGTGGGAACCCTGAAGACATTTAAGAACTATTTAGATGGCATTTGAGACAGCACAGCATATAAGCCTAGGGGCTAAGTGCTGGAAAATGGAATTAGTAGAATAGGTGGATGTTTGATGACTGGCACAGACATGATGGGCTGAAGGGTCTCTTTCCATGCTATAAAATCTCTATGAGTCTAAGGCCATGGAAGAATTTGAAAAAAGAATGAAAATTTTAATATCTAGCTGTTTGATCAGGAACCAATGTAGGTAAAAGAGCACAGACGTGATACAAATATAAGGAAGGAGTAAACAAACTGGGATTACTTTCATTAGAACAAAGTAGGGGATAATTTGTCAGTTGTATTTAAAGTTTATTGTGTCACGCAGTTGAGAGTGTAGAATAAGGTGAAATAATGAATAGATTTAAGAAAGACTGGAGAAACATGTTCGCATAGCAAGTTGTGATTGAAGCAGAAACCATGCCAATATTTAACTATTTGGGAAGTAGTTGAAGGAAAGTAGAATAATGGGATATGGGAACCAGTAAATACTTGGGGTTACAGTTACCACTGACGTGGAAGATAAACAATGACATGGACCGTTCGGGCCAAATGACCTGCTTCTGTATTGCAAAGCACAATCAATCTATGTCTGTCAAAAAAATTCTATCACCAAATGGAGAATCTAAACATTTTTTACTTACATTTGGATCCTTGCCAGCCATTTTGCATTCATCCACTTTATTGCTCGATGCTGGCCAGTGAACCTGATGAAAGATATCAAAATTCTTCAGCACACCATTAAAGCAATTTAATATACAATAAATGAGAAATACAGGCCTTGTAGATGGAACTCTACAATCTGTTTATTGTTAGCTGTTTCAGTTAGACATTCTTACAGCAACAGAAAGGGGTGGGAAGAGGTAAGTTAGGGGAAAATAACAGGAGGAGAATCTTCCACTCCTATAAAAACAGAAAAGACAGCAACTTGCATAGATCATTCAAATCAGTCATCTTCTGGTACTTCAGTAAATTGAGTTTTTATCATTGGTTCATTTGGAAGGTAATTTAATACATAGTTTTTGGATGTGCTGACATAGTTATGATCAGGAATTTCCGATGAAAAGCAGCTTCTGGAATGTCTGGACTGATTGGGGCTGCTTAAGACTATGGGAGAAATTTTACAGGAAGCTGCAGCCACATCTTAGGAGGCCAGTAAGGTACCCAATCATTCTAGACCCTGTGTGGTCTGTACAATATCTCATTGCAAGAGCATTACAATAAAGGGCAGATGGAAATATAACGAACAACAGCATTAACAAAAGCCATTCCATCACCAAAAAATGTCAGAAGAAAAACTTACAGCAAGAGGATTCTGGTTAATACTGTTTACATTGAGAGACAGAATGTGATCTTTACCGCCCACATATAAGCGGTCTTGATCTTCATCCATTAGCAGGATTCTGTAATCCAAAGGTTTTGAGGATACACTGTAAAACTGAGATGTATGAGTGGCCTTCAAATCTGTAAAAATGATATAATTAATACAAAGATTAATCAAGGATCATTGCTTTGCTGAATTCCTTGAAATACAATCTGATGAAGCAACATCAAATAACTAAAAATAAGAGCAAGTTAGGTCGTAAGGGTTATGGATAAACTCCTAATTCTACCTCCCTCTTATTAAGGCCACTCCTACACTTTCCAACAGTTATCCAACTTCAAGTAATTTCCTTCAGGTTGGTGTTTGGGAAACTAATACTTGAATCCTACCATCTCTTACTGTTCTTTCCTCCAATTTCATCAACTTTCCAATTTCCTATGTTAGACTACATCTGGCTGTGCAGCTTTAATGCTCATTTCAAGTTGGTTTGACCACTTACACAATATGTCACCAAGACATTTCCAGCTTGAGAACAATGTCTACTTCAAGAACTATCACTTCCAGTATTGAAACTCTAATCCAGATCTTCATCAGTTGAAGAATTGACTTTTCGAATACTTTTAGGCCTCATAATGTTCACTGTTGTCAGATTCTCTAGAATTCTGCAAACCAGGATCATTGCTATGAAAAGACCTACACATCCTTTACCTCCACTCTTGCTGAGTTTCATTAACTCTTTGTGCACCTGTTAAATGATATTTAGTTACTCATTCATTTGTTCAAATCTAGTCCCAAACTCACTGCACTGAGTGACCATCTCCAATTGGAAGTATCTTCACTTTTCTGACTGTTATCTCAGCAGCTAATTATTCAGTCACTAAACATCTGCACCATGGATTCCTGGTCTAAAACCATTTTGATTTGCTCTGTTTCTCAGCTTCCAAGAGTGCTCAAAGAGAACATGTTTAGAGAATTTCACAAGTAATTGGTAAACCTCCATCCAACAGCAAAATGGAAGATTGGTAAAAATTCTGGTAAAATGGTGGAATCTGTAACTTATATTTTGTTCAAAGTTTCCACTGGTTTCCCATCCATTGGAGAAACATCAGGTATGACAGAATATTACAGTAGTAGCCCTGGATAAACAAAAGACCTCTTATTCCTACAAATGGACTTTTATATATATCCAGGTGTCTTCTTTTTGGTGAAAAGCCGAGAGATGTTCTACTGTGGAGAATGTCAGGTGTGCGCAAACTGCCTGTTATTGATTCCTTGATGTATTTATGGAGGATTACTGTAACGTGTATTCAATTCACTAAATATCATCACAATTAATATTGCATTTTCATAGTAATCAGTAATCCACCAGTCAAAATAATTAAGCCATTTATTATTTAGTTCTTTGAACCATAACTTTCTCAAATCACCACGATTGATTCTTAGATAACAAGGTGTAGAGCTGGATGAGCACAGCAGGCCAAGCAGTATCAGAGGAGCAGGAAAGCTGACGTTTCGGGCCTAGACCCTTCTTCAGAAATGGGGGGGGGGAAGGGGATTCTGAAATAAATAGGGAGAGATGGGGAGGCGGATAGAAGATGGACAGAGGAGAAGATAGGTGGAGAGGAGACAGACAGGTCAAAGAGGCGAGGATGGAGCCAGCAAAGGTGAGTGTAAGTTGGGAATTAGGGAGTAGATAGGTCAGTCCAGGGAGGACGGACAGGTCAAGGGGGCGGGATGAGGTTAGTAGGTAGGAGATGGGGGTGGGGCTTGAGGTGGGAGGAGGGGATAGGTGGGAGGAAGGACAGGTTAGGGAGGCGGGGACAAGCTGGGCTGGTTTTGGGATGCAGTAGGGGGAGGGGAGATTTTGAAGCTTGAGAAGTCCACATTGATACCATTGGGCTGCAGGGTTCCCAAGCTAAATATGAGATGCTGTTCCTGCAACCTTCGGGTGGCACTGCAGGAGGCCCAGGATGGACATGTTGTCTGAGGAATGGGAGGGGGAGTTGAAATGGTTCGCGACTGGGAGGTGCAGTTGTTTAGTGCGAACCGAGCATAGGTGTTCTGCAAAGCAGTCCCCAAGCCTCCGCTTGGTTTCCCCAATGTAGAGGAGGCCACAATGGGTACAGCGGATACAATATACCACATTAGCAGATGTGCAGGTGAACATCTGCTTGATGTGGAAAGTCTTGTTGGGGCATGGGATGGGGGTGAGGGAGGAGGTATGGGGGCAGGTGTA
>NC_063353.1:26853514-26867524 GCF_021869965.1 Rhincodon typus | reverse complement strand
TTGGGGCATGGGATGGGGGTGAGGGGGGAGGTGTAGGGGCAGGTGTAGCACTTCCTGCGGTTGCAGGGAAATGTGCCGGGTGTGGTGGGGCTGGAGGGGAGTGTGGAGCGGACAAGGGAGTCCCGGAGAGAGTGGTCTCTCCGGAAAGCAGATAAGGGTGGGGAGGGAAAAATGTCTTTGGTGGTGGGGTCGGATTGCAGATGGCGGAAGTGTCGGGGGATGATGCTTTGGATCCGGAGGTTGGTGGGGTGGCACGTGAGGATGAGGGGGATTCTGTTTTGGTTGTTATTGTGGGGAGGGGGTGTGAGGGATGAGTTGCGGGAAATGCAGGAGACACGGTCAAGGGCGTTCTCGACCACTGAAGGGGAGAAGTTGAGGTCCTTAAAAAACGAGGACATCTGAGATGTACGGGAGTGGAATGCCTCATCCTGGGAGCAGATGCGGCGGAGGCGAAGGAATTGGGAAAAGGGGATGGCATTTTTGCAGGAAGGTGGGTGGGAGGAGGTGTATTCTAGGTAGCTGTGGGAGTCGGTGGGCTTGAAATGGATATCGGTTTCCAGGTGGTTGCCAGAGTTGGAAATAGAGAGGTCCAGGAAGGAGAGAGAGGTATCAGAGATGGTCCAGGTGAACTTAAGGTTGGGATGGAAGGTGTTGGTGAAGTGGATGAACTGTTCGAGCTCCTTGTGGGAGCACAAGGCGGCGCCGATACAGTCATCAATGAGGAAGAGGTACGGTTTAGGGCCAGTGTGGCTACGGAAAAGGGATTGTTCCTCGTAACCTACAAAGAGGCAGGCATAGCTTGGGCCCATGCAGGTACCCATGGCCACCCCCTTTGTCTGTCGGAAGTGGGAGGAATTGAAAGAGAAGTTGTTGAGGGTGAGGACGAGTTCGGCTAAGCAGATGAGGGGGTCAGTGGAGGGGGACTGGTCAGGCCTGCGGGACAGGAAGAAGCAGAGGGCCTTTAGGCCATCTGTATAGTGAATGCAGGTGTATAGGGATTGGACGTCCATGGTAAAGATGAGGTGTTGGGGACCGGGAAATTGGAAGTTCTGGAGGAGGTGGAGGGCGTGGGTGATGTCATGGACGTAATTAGGGAGTTCCTGGACCAAGGGGGAGAAAATGGAGTCGAGATAGATGGAGGTAAGTTCAGTGGGGCAGGAGCAGGCGGAGACAATGGGTCGACCAGGGCAGTCACATTTGTGGATTTTGGGAAGGAGATAGAAGTGGGTGGTGCGGGGTTGGGGAACGATGAGGTTGGAGGCTGTGGGTGGGAGGTCACCTGAGGTGATGAGGTTGTGGATGGTTTGGGAGATGATGGTTTGGTGGTCGGGGATGGGGTCATGATCAAGGGGGCGGTAGGAGGTGGTGTCGGAGAGTTGGCGCATGGCCTCGGCGATGTACTCATCGTTCCCCGACCCCGCACCGCCCACTTCTATCTCCTTCCCAAAATCCACAAACCTGACTGCCCTGGTCGACCCATTGTCTCCGCCTGCTCCTGCCCCACCGAACGTATCTCCACCTATCTCGACTCCATTTTCTCTCCCTTGGTCCAGGACCTCCCTACCTCCGTCCGTGACACCACCCATGCCCTCCACCTCCTCCAAAACTTCCAATTCCCCAGTCACCAACACCTCATCTTTACCATGGACGTCCAGTCCCTATATACCTGCATTCCCCATGCAGATGGCCTAAAGGCCCTCCGCTTCTTCCTGTCCCACAGGCCCAAGCAGTCCCCCTCCACTGACACCCTCATCCGCTTAGCCGAACTTGTCCTCACCCTCAACAACTTCTCTTTCAATTCCTCCCACTTCCGACAGACAAAGGGGGTGGCCATGGGTACCCGCACGGGCCCAAGCTATGCTTGCCTCTTTGTAGGTTACGTGGAACAATCCCTCTTCCATACCTACACTGGCCCTATCCCCCACCTCTTCCTCCGTTACATCAATGACTGTATCGGCACCGCCTCGTGCTCCCACGAGGAGCTTGAACAGTTCATCCACTTCACCAACACCTTCCACCCCAACCTTAAGTTCACCTGGACCATCTCTAACACCTCTCTCACCTTCCTGGACCTCTCTATTTCCATCTCTGGCAACCACCTGGAAACCGATATCCATTTCAAGCCCACTGACTCTCACAGCTACCTAGAATACACCTCCTCCCACCCACCTTCCTGCAAAAATGCCATCCCCTATTCCCAATTCCTTCGCCTCCGCTGCATCTGCTCCCAGGATGAGGCATTCCACTCCCCGTACATCTCAGATGTCCTCGTTTTTCAAGGACCACAACTTCCTCCCATCAGTGGTCGAGAATGCCCTCGACCATGTCTCCGCATTTCCCGCAACTCATCCCTCACACCCCCTCCCCGCAATAACAACCAAAACAGAATCCCCCTCGTCCTCACGTACCACCCCACCAACCTCTGGATCCAACGCATCATCCTCCGACACTTCCGCCATCTGCAATCCGACCCCACCACCAAAGACATTTTTCCCTCCCCACCCTCATCTGCCTTCCGGAAGGACCACTCTCTCTGGGACTCCCTTGTCCGCTCCACACTCCCCTCCAGCCCCACCACACCTGGCACATTTCCCTGCAACCGCAGGAAGTGCTACACCTGCCCCTACACCTCCCCCCTCACCCCCATCCCACGCCCCAAGAAGTCTTTCCACATCAAGCAGATGTTCACCTGCACATCTGCTAATGTGGTATACTGTATCCGCTGTTCCCATTGTGGCCTCCTCTACATCGGGGAAACCAAGCGGAGGCTTGGGGACCGCTTTGCAGAACACCTACGCTCAGCTCACACTAAACAACTGCACCTCCCAGTCGCGAACCATTTCAACTTCCCCTCCCATTCCTCAGAAGACATGTCCATCCTGGGCCTCCTGCAGTGCCACAACGATGCTACCCGAAGGTTGCAGGAACAGCATCTCATATTTAGCTTGGGAACCCTGCAGCCCAATGGTATCAATGTGGACTTCACAAGCTTCAAAATCTCCCCTCCCTCTACCGCATCCCAAAACCAGCCCAGCTTGTCCCCGCCTCCCTAACCTGTCCTTCCTCCCACCTATCCCCTCCTCCCACCTCAAGCCCCACCCCCATCTACCTACTAACCTCATCCTGCCCCCTTGACCTGTCCGTCCTCCCTGGACTGACCTATCTCCTCCCTCACTCCCCACCTACACTCACCTTTGCTGGCTCCATCCCCGCCTCTTTGACCTGTCTGTCTCCTCTCCACCTATCTTCTCCTCTATCCATCTTCTATCCGCCTCCCCCTCTCTCCCTATTTATTTCAGAATCCCCTTCCCCTCCCCCTGAAGAAGGGTCTAGGCCCGAAACGTCAGCCTTCCTGCTCGACCTGCTGTGTTCATCCAGCTCTACACCTTGTTATCTCAGATTCTCCAGCATCTGCAGTTTCTACTATCTCTGAAACGATTGACTTCTTTACAGCTTTTGATGACAATTGGAGCAGATTATGTCACTAGAGATTAAAGAAAATCCTGAGAAGAAACATATGATTGGAAGAAGATATGAAAGACAAATTGCCTTTAAACACCTTAGATCATCTGACTATAGCACAGCGTGGAGCTGGAGGAACACAAAAGGCCAGGCAATCAGAGGAGCAGGAAAGTTGACATTTCCGGTCGGGACCCTTCTTCAGAAAAAGGGTCCTGACCTGAAAGATGTTTCCTGCTCATCTGATGCTGCCGAGCCTGCTGTGTTCCTCCAGCTCCATGCTGTGTTATTGCTGACTCCAGCATCTGCAGTTCTTACTATCTCTCAGTTCATCCAGCTGCTCAGATTCATGTCTCGAATACAAATGGAGCTCATGTCACCATATTAAACATTTTCTTGCTGTCCAAGGATCTGAAAGAGTTAATATCTGGAAGAATGTGTACTGTACCACACACTGTGATGATGTCAACAATCACATGGGCTTAAAAGAGGGACAGGCAAGTCCCAGTAATATTTATATAGTTTGCTACAATGCAATGAACTACTGCTGTTAGCCTTATCAATGATTCAGTCATCTCTACTACCTTGACACAGGAGATGGATTGCTTCCATCATCAACCTCTCACAATATTTCTTTCCTTTGTTTGAGAGCACAAAACACAATGGCCAGGTCTCCTGATAGAAAACAGGGTAGACAGGGGCTGCATATTGAGACCATTGGATATCCCGATATAGCTGACTCTCCAGGCATTGTTCGGCCACGTTTAACTCCCAGTGAGCAATTACCTGGCACCTGGAGCTTTTGAAAGAATCTCAAACTCTGAGTCTAAGTCTTTAAAGGGTGCTGGCTGACTTAGCAGGATATGTTAGAGGAATTTAAAACTGTTCCAATTCCTGGGTAATGATTAAACTGAAGCCTTCAATTCAACACTGACCCCTCCCCAAGGACAGCCAACTCTAACTCTCGACTCCTCCAACCCAACCAGCCATCTCCTTCACCCTGCAGGTCTTGACCAAGACCCTCTGACTCCTTAAAGCCTATTCTACCTCCACATGAGACAAGGACATGGACAACCTCCCCAAAATTTGAACCAACTCTGACTCTCATCATCACTTTAACACCACCACGGATACTCAACAGTGCCCCCCTCAGACACAAACAGCTCACTGCACCTACTCCCAGAGCCTGACCCCTCCTCATCCTCATGGACCTAACCTTACCTGACTCTTCCCACAACTCTCTCACACCCCCAGTTCTCAAGAACAACTCAAACCTATGGCCAGACTCCCTTCCTCAACTTAACCTCATAACTCACCTACTGGTTGCCACCCGAATCCTCATCCACCCAGTGTCCTACTCTCACTGAACTGGCACCCCGACCACTTTATCCACCTGGCATCCAAACTCCAGCACTAAACCCTTTTATCCACTGCCGCACCTCCACACCCAAACTGTCACCCTACCTTATCTCAGCAGTTGGGGAAAATAGCTTCAGGACCTTTCCAACCTGAAATACATCTGGAATTATTGTGGAAAATGGATGCAGTTTCAACTCTAATGAACCTGACTGCCAGCTGTGTAGGTTCCTGACCTGGGCTAGACTGCTTTAGCTGGCAAGGTTCATTGCCCAGAAGTTCAGGGAGAGAACTCCTCGAAAGGTATGCATGTATTTTTTTTTGTCAGATCAGGATCAGAAATAAGATTTTCAATCCCTAAATGAAAGGTTTGCATCATTATACTGGGTTTACACAATTGTAAGTGGAATGCAAATTGATTAAAAGTATGCACCTAATCTTGGCAACAGTTGTAAGATATAAATACTTACTGTTTTAGAAACTGGAAACAATTATTTTGTAACTTGTCCGATGCCTGGCTTAGACTTTCCATCTCTAGGTAGCACAGCTACTATAGTACGAAAAAGTCTAAATTCGTGGATTATTTATTACAACTTTGTCATTTGAATTTTATCCTTGATTTCAAACCATTCCAAATGTCATTGCTAAAATGGACCAGTAACTAATGTTAACTAAATAACAGTTGTTTGTCTAACAAATCACTGAACACACAAGTAAATAGTATTTGAGATACAGGTACCTATTTGCTGATACCCACCATCATGATCCACTAAGTACTGAATATTATGAAATAAATATGTTATAGACCGTACTCTTGCTATTCAGCAGAATCACAGAAATAACATAGAAATTGACCTTTGTTGTAATTCATTGGAAAAATCACTTTCTTATGACTTAAGTTCAGAAGTGGTGATCTTCACTGTTGATTATAGTCTTCAGTGCCATTCTCCACGGGTATTGAAATAACTCATGCCAACATGAAAGAAAACCTGTTAACATTCAGGCTTGGGATCATAAGTGGAGAGAACATTCACACTGCATAAGTACTGGGCAATGGCCATCCTCAACATAAGAAAATCTAATTATCTCTCCTGGACATTCAGTGACATCACCGTTGCTGGATCCCTCCACTGTAAAAATCCTTGGGGTTACCTTAGACTGGAAAAGTAAGTGCACCAGTCATATTAATCCTCTGCCTACAAGAGTAAGTCAAAAGGCTAGAAATTCTGCAGTTATAACTCGCCACATTACTTTCCAAAGCCATCCACAAGGCTCCCCAAATGACTGAATGCAACTCCACCACCGCTCAAGAAGCTTGACATCATCTAAGACAGCACCCATCCACAACTTAAACATTCACTCCTTTCACAAACGGTACAGAGTGGTAGCAGTGTGTACCATTTAGAAGATGCACTGCAGGTATTCATAAATATTCCTTCAACAGCATTTTCCAAGGCCACCACCTCTACCATCTAGAAAGACAAAGGCAGAGATGCACCGGAACACTAACATCGGCACGTACCCTCCAAGATATGCAAAATCTGACTTGTAACTATATTGCTGTTCTTCCACTGTCACTGGATTAAAGTCCTAGAGCTCCCTCACTAACACAGTTGCAGTTAAACCTATATTATAGAGAGCAACAGTCCAAGAAGGTTCACTATCATCTTTGCAAGATACTTTCTTGTGACTGGGTGGAGTGTGCAGTGAGTCAGCATCACTATGAAACAGACTGGGAAAAGTGTGCAGTGAGTCAGCATCACTATGAAACAGACTTGGAAAAGTGTGCAGTGAGTCAGCATCACTGTGAAGATGACTGAGACAGTAAACTTACAGAGAAGAGCAGGAGCAGTGGGAGATAAAAGTTGATGGCAGAGAGACCTTCAATCTGTTTCTCCCTGTCAGACCTGAGGCGTGATTTCACAGGAAAGCAGATATGTGTTTGATGGGTATTTTTTCTGTGACTCTTTTGATTGTACTCTTTACCTGATTTAAACCACTTGGCCAGTTAGAAAATGCAGTTAAAATATCAAAAAAAACAAATTAATTAATTAAATAGAATCAAGATGGCTGGGCAGGTGACGTGCTGCAGCTGTAGTATTTGGAAGCTGATGGTCACCGAGGGTGGTCCACGGTGAAAACATCTGCAGCAAAAGTTGGTTGCTCAAGGAATTTCAGAGTAGTTGAGCTGGAGTCTGAGCTGCAGACTGCACAACACTTCAGGGAAGGGGACAGATACTTTATTGGAATTGGGTGCAAAGAACCATGTACATCAAGATCGCATCTAACTAACACTTAAGCAGTAAACCTGCAGTTTTAGTTCCTCCAGGCGAGCTCAGAATATGGTATTTAGCAATTTGGACCAAATCGTAAGCTAATGGTTGACTTTTAACCAGGTGTTTCTAATTGTCACAGTAACCCTTTAGTGCCTGTCCTCATCCTTTAGCTAATACAACTCTCTAGCACTAGTGTGCTTTTTTTTGTTATTCATTCATGGAATATGGATTTCCACTGGCTGGGTCAACATTTACTACCCATTCCTGATTGCCCTTGAGAAGACAATGCTGAACTGCCTTCCCGAACTGCTGCATTCCACTTGGTAGACAAATCCATAATGGCATTAGGGAGGGAGTTCAGGATTTAATGAATGACACTAAAGGAGTATTGCTGGAGCTGCACTCATGAAAAGAAAAGGGGAGGATTCCATCACACGCCTGACTTATGCTTTATAGACGGTGGGTAACTTTGGGGAGTCATGAGATGACGGACATGCTCTTGTAGACACTATATTTATATGGCTGGTCCAGTTTAATTTCTGGTCAATAGTAACCCACAAAATGTTGATAGTGGGGGATTCAGAGATGGTAACATAACTGAATGTCAAGGGACAATCATTAGGTTCTCTCTTCTTTGGTATGTTCATTGTCTGGCACGTAAGACATATTATGATTTAAACTCTCCTTAGGATATACTTTTCTGTACAGGAATCCTCAAAAATTTGATGTAAAATCTTGTTATTAATTCAAAGTTTTCATGATTGAATGATATCTGAAACATTCAGTTGCTTCTGCACTTCCCTTCTGTAAGATCATCTGGCTGTATATTTCCCCTGCCTAAACCCTAACCTCTCCTCATTATTCAGTTTCCCTCCTAATTAATGTCCCCTACAAGCTCACTTTCTCCACAAGAACCACCAACTGTCTGCTGCCCAACTTCCCCTCCCGGCCCCCATGCTCACAGATATTGTTAATAGTTTCTTCTCCCCAGATATTGCTCTCAGTCATTGAAACTTGCAATTAAAACCTGCTTCCTCAAACAAAATTTCATCCTTGCAAATTACCAGCCCCCCAGCCACCTCCAAACTCCCTTTACTTTGAAAGCTGTTGACTCAAATTTCTGGGCATCTCTCCTGCTTTTCTAGATTTGAATCTCTCCAGTCACTGTACAAAATTGCTCTTATCAAATTTACAAATTTCATCTCTTGTGACTGTAATAAACTATCCATGCTTGTCCATCTTAACCTGTCTGCAATCCTCAATACACTTGGCTGCACCATCTTCTCCCACTACCTTCCCACATTAGGTGAGATTACATGCGAATGGTTCTATTCTTAACTATTTGATCATATCCAGAGAACCACTTGTAATGAGTAAGTTATATTCCTGTACTGTTGTATCTGGTGTCCCTCCAAAGGATCTATCCTTTCAACTCCCATTCCCACATTTGTTTCCAAGAACAACCAAGAAAGTGAAAAGTGGACATGAGGAAGTTTGGATCAACCATCATCCTCCTGAATGGCAGAGCAGGCTCGAAGGGCTGAATGGCATAGCAGGCTCGAATGGCCTACTCCTGTTCCTGTTTCTTATGGTCTAACCCCACTTTGGAGCAATGCGCCAATGAAAACAGACACAGCTTCATGACTGAAATCTTTAAGACACATCTCTAGATCATCTCCATTTGTAAGGTTTTCATTATCATGACTAACATCATGGCCAGTTCAGCTGACACTAAGCACATTCAAAAATGTTAGTGGAATGCAGATACTAATCTGTGAGGTGAACAGAACCAAACAGAAGCAGTAAACTGGTGGCAGCATTCAAACAAAAAACACAGCTTTCATGCCATTTGGCACTGACAAAACACAAGGTAACTGTCTGTACAAACTATTTCTAATCTCATTCTGCCCCCTGGCAACATCAACTGAAAAAATGGCAGGTATCAGTTCTATGCTGATGTCACCCAGCACTATCCCAGTACATGCTCCCATGATCCCTCCACTATCTCTTTATTGCTAAACTGCTTAAATGACTGGAGTTTCCCTCCAGTTAAATATTTGAGAGGACAAATCCATTTTTCTCAGTTCCCTTCCACAAGCCACAGAGCAGCACAGTGGCTCAGTGGTTAGCACAGCTGCCTCACAGTGCCAGGCACTTGGGTTTGATTCCACCCTCAGGTGACTGTGTGCAAAGTTTGCATATTCTCCTCATGTCTGTATGGGTTTCCTCCGGGTGCTCCAGTTTCCTCCCACAGTCCAAAGGTGTGCAGGTTAGGTAGATTGGTCATGCTAAATTGCTCACAGAGTCCAAGGATGTGCAGGCTAGGTGGATTAGGCATGGGAATGTAGGGTTCCAGGGATAGGGTGGAAAGCATGGCTCTGGGTGCGGTGCTCTTCAGAGAGTAGATGTGGACTCGATGGGCTGAATAGCCCGCTTCTGCACTGTGGGGTTCTAGGAAATCAGCAAGAACAGGGCTGATCAGTGATGAACTCAGGGTGCGGGTAGGGTGTGGATATATATGTGGGACTGGGATATTACAGCCATTACAGAAACATGGCTAAGGGATGAACAGGACTGGCAGCTTAATGTGCCAGGGTATAGGTGCTTTAGGTGGGACAGAGGTGAAGGAAGGAGGGGAGGAGTGTTCTTTTTTGATTAAGGGGAGTATCACAGCAGCATTCGGAGATGAAATAATTGAGGCATCATCTAGTGAGGCTTTGTGGGTGGAGCTAAGAAATAAGAAGGGGATGATGACACTATTGGAGTTGTACTATAGGTCCCCAAATAGTCAACGGGAATTAGAGGAACAAATATGCAGGGAGACTGGGGAGACTTGCAGGAGCAATAGGGTTGTCATAGTAGGGGATTGTAATTTTCCTAAAATAGACTGGGACTGTCATAGTGTTAAGGGCTTAGATGGGGTGAAATTTGTTGCGTGTTCTGGAAAGTTTCCTCAAGCAGTATATAGAGGGTCCTACTTGGGAAGGGGCAAAACTCGACCTATTCTTGGGAAATAGAGCAGGACAGGTGATTGAGGTGACAGTGGGGGAGCACTTTGGGACCAGTGACCATAGTTCTATTAATTTTGAAATAGTTATGGAGAGGGACAAAATAGGTCCACAGGTTTAAGTTCTAAATTGGGGCAAGGAGAATTTTGATGGAATTAGACAGGGGCTTGCAGGGGCTGATTGGAGTAGTTTGTTTGCAGGCAAAGGGACCTCCGGCAAGTGGGAGGCCTTTAAAAGAGTGATAGCTAGAGTTCAAGGTCTATACAGTCCAATGAGGGTGAACGGCAAGGTTGGCAGAAGTCGAGAACCCTAGGTGACAAGAGATATTGAGGCTTTGGTCAGAAAAAAGGAGGCATGGCTCAGGTACAGGCAGCTGGGATCAAAGGAATCCCTGGAGGTATACAGGGGATACAGGAGGTTACTGAAGAAGGAAATCTGGAGGGCAAAAAGGGGGCACAAGATAGCTTTGGCTGAGAAGATTAGGGTGAATCCAAAAGAGGTTCTTTAAGTATATTAAAGGAGAAAGAATAACTGGAGAGAGAATAGGAACCCCTCAAGGACCAAAGTGGACATGTACGTGTGGAACCGGAGGAGATGGCGAGGTCCTCAATGAATATTTCTCCTCTATGTTTCCTATGGAGAAAGACAATGAAGACTTGGGAAGTTGGGGAAGTTAGTGACAATATCTTTGGGGCAGTCCAAATCACAGTAGAGGAGGTGTTGGACGTATAAGAATGTATGAAGGTGGATAAATCTCCTGCTCCTGACAAGATATATCCAAGATCCCTGCAAAAAGCTAGAGAAGAAATTGCAGGGGCCCTGCCTGATATATTTGCATCATTGTTAGCCACAAGTGAGTTCCTGGAAGATTGAAGTCTAGCGAACGTTGTGCCCTTATTCAAGAAGGGCTGCGAAGAAAAACCTGGAAACTATACACCAGTAAGCCTAAAACCTGTGGTAGGTAAGTTACTTGAGAAGATTTTGAGGGATAAGATATACATGCATTTGGAAAGACAGGGTTTGATGAGGGAGTGGTCAGCATGGCTTCGTGCGTGGGAGGTCATTCCTCACAAATTTGTTAGAGCTCTTTGATGAAGTGATCAGGAAGCTGGATGAAGGCAGGGTGGTAGATGTAGTCTATAAGGATTTCAGTAAGGCCTTTAAAAAGTTCCACATGGTAGGCTGCTCTGCAAGATTAGATCATATGGAATTCACGGAAAGTTGGCAAATTGGATACGCAATTGGCTTGATGGTAGGAAGCAGACGGTAATAGTGGAAGGATGCTTGTCAGACTGGATGTCTGTGACTAGTGATGTGCCTCAGGGGTTAGTGCTGGGCCCATTGCTGTTTGTTATCTATATCAATGATTTGGAAGAGAATGTACAAGGCATGATTAGTAAATTCGCAAATGACACTAAAATAGACAGTATCATGGACAGTGAGGAAGGTTATCAGAAATTGCAATGGGATCTTGATCAGACAGGAAAATGGGCCAAGAAACGGCAAATGGAGTTTAATATAGATAAGAGACAGGTGTTGCATTTTGGAAAGTCAAAATCAAGGTAGGAGTTTTATGGTGAATGGTAGGGCCTTAAGGAGTGTAGTAGGGCAGAGGGACTGGAGTTCAGGTGCACGGTTCTCTGAAAGTGGAGTCACCAGGTAGACAGGGCAGTGAAGAAGGCTTTTGGCACACTGCCCTTCATCAGTCAGGGCACTGAATTTAAAAGTTGGGAAGTTATGTTGCAGTTGTACAGGATGTTGGTGAGGTCGCACTTGGAGTATTGTTTGCTATAGGAAAGATGTTATTAAATTGGAAATTGTGCAGAAGAAATTTACAAGGATGTTGCCAGGACTCAAAGGACTCAGTTATAGGGAGAGGTTGAACAAGCTGGGACATTTTTCTTTCGAGCGTAGGAGACTAAGGGGGGATTTTATACAAATGTACAAGATCACTCAGTCTTTTTCCCAGGTTTGGGGAATTGAGGACTAGAGGGCATCAGTTTAAGGTGAGAGGGGAAAGAATACATGGGAACCTGAACGGCAAACTTTTTAGACAGAGGGTGATATGCAAATGGAATGAGCTGCCAGCAGAAGTGGTTGAGGCAGGTACATTAACAATATTTAAGAGGCATTTAGATGAATACATGGATAGGAAAGATTTAGAAGGATACAGACCAAGTGCAGGCAAATAGGGTAAGTGTGGATGGACATTTTGGTCGGCATGAACCAGTCTGGGCCAAAGGGCCTGTCTTCATGCTGTAGGGCTGCATGACTCTTTGAGGCCCTAAATCTGGAATTCACTCCCTGAGACCCCACCTCTCAATCTCCTTGAAATCTACTTCTTTGATAAGTTTTGGTCTGCCCTAATAACTCTGTTGGCACTAAGTTTAGTTTGGCAAGAATTTTACAAAGTTCCTTAAGACACTTTAGCATATAAAAGACCCCATATAAAGGCACATGTTATTGTTGCCTGTTTTAAGAATATAGTTTAAGCCATGTATCATTCAAGACAGCCTTGTTTTTTTTTTAAATTTCCTCAAATTCTCCTCAAATGTTCATAGAAACATTTAGGATGCACAATCAAACTTAGTACATTTTTGCTTTGCTTCAGAAACAATTTGTTACTCTCTCCTCCAGAAGTCCTTGCTTTGTTCCAGAGTCAGGCTGGGCCATAAGTTGAAATTCAGGTTATATTTGTATTAAAGCACAAATGTTGCTGTGAAGTACATCATTTCACAGCAACACTCCAATTATATAGTGTTACTGCACCCTTCAACATTTGATCCTGTTCTCAAATGAGCTGACTGAAAGGATCTGACTGATCCAAACAGTGAAGCAGATTAATTGTCGGAATACACCTTCATTAGCTTAAAGAATTTCAGAAAGCCTAGCAATTTAAATTGTGTGAGTTCATTCCAGTCTCTCTCATTGTCAGGCTTTGAGAGTTTGACAAGCTTGTTACCTTCATTGATGTAATCAACATTCACTGAGTCAATGACATTTGAACAAATTAGCAATAGTTTTTGTTTTGAAAAGTGAGTTTAGCATAATTCTTTACATAATTAATTGATTCTGAAAAGAAACATGATAGGGGGAAAAGAACAAAGGAGAACATTTATCTACTGTTTTTTTCAGAGGTTGTTCGAAATCCAATAGAAATATATTCACATTCTCAGCAAGCAAGGTCAATGCATTGAGGATGTCCTTTCACAGACTCGATAGATGGACATAAATCTCTGACAGTATACAAATATAGTTCTGTGGTCTCCATTCAAAACAGTCTTCCTGCCTTCTGAATAGAGCTGCGTGAAAACGTTGTTTGGCAATCAGCAAGCAGTCCTGATCTTTACAGAATATGTTTTCAACACGACACCATTGAAGTGTGAAAGTACAAAGTTAGAGCAGATCCTTATCAAAAATGGATCAGGCCTGCTCTACTTCCTGAAATGTTTGCTGCAACTAATTTGATTCTGATTTTGAAGCCTGTTCAAGCTCACAAGTTTTGATACCTAAATAAATAAGTCTGGATTTCAAACAGATACTGACAGAATGTTAGGCCAGATTTATGCAGTTTATCCAGGATTTCACCAGATTTCTCTGGCTTTGCTAAGCGTGAAACCTGCTGGGACCCAGAGCCCATTGATCACTCTCATTTGCTTGTCACACTGAGTGCGTTCTCTCAGTTCCCAGCTAGACAGCTAGGTACAATGGCAGATCAGATTAAAATATCCCCAGGAGAAGAGGCTGGAACACTGTGGTTTGTTCAATGTGTTCCAGCTTCACTTTAACAAACTACGAAAAAATGAAATGTTTCCAGGCCACATGATTATCCAGTTGAAGGAAGAAATTTGGTAAGTCGGACAGTAAAACCAAAAGAAAGGAGGTCATAAATAGCTCCTTTGTAACATGAG
>NC_063353.1:26807835-26853414 GCF_021869965.1 Rhincodon typus | reverse complement strand
AGGCCAAGCAGCATCAGAGGAGCAGGAAAGCTGATGTTTCGAGCCTAGAAGAAGGGTCTAGGCCCAAAACGTCAGCTTTCCTGCTCCTCTGATGCTGCTTGGCCTCCTGTGTTCATCCAGCTCTGCACCTTGTTATCTCAGATTCTCCAGTATCTGCAGTTCCTATCTCTGGCACTTGTAAAATGGCTAGTTTCATTTTTGTAAAGAAAGAAGATTCTCAATGATTCCCATAAAACCATTTTTGTCCCAATTTTAACTTGAGGTGACTGTGAGCCAAATGAAGCCTTCGAACTTTGTCAGCATGAAGTCCAAGAGATTTTTATTCCTAGGCTTCATCGGTTCTGCCTCAATTTAATTTAACCCCAAAGCTACAAGGACATGAGAGCTGATGAGGAGCCCATCGGCAAATGGCTCACTGTTGGAGACTAGCCCCCTGGCTCTCTGATAAATTGGAGGAGGGGTATTTCTGAAGAGAATGGGATGGAGGCAGGGAAGGCCTGACCCTTCCTTGTGTGGTCCAGCACAACTTTACTCCCCACCCCTCTCTGCCCCACTGGAAGGTAAAGAACAAGTTAAAATTAAAGCTTTCAGGAAGGTGGTGGATATGTTCCAGGAGTAATTTTAACAACCCCTCTACTCTATTTCCATTAGACAGGGATTTCTTTAATGCTGTGAGCATGAATTTGACAACTCACTGGTGACATAATCAGTATTTCAGATGGATTTCAGAAGGAAATATTCTATTTATGTTGATCACTTGTTGGGAGATTTACATTTCCCTTGAATATTTATTATCATATCCTGTACGCAATGCACAAACTTTGCAGACAGGAGCATGTTCAGCGATACAGTAAGTTTCATAATGATACTGTTTACCTTTACTTCAACCTTTAATTTACTAAAGGGAGGAAAAAGCACTATAGCTTTATTGTTCCAGCTAGTCTACAGGAGCCCAACTCTCATACTACCCTTTTATAAGGCAAACTCCGTTTCCACAAGAGTGAGTTGAGGAAGGGCCTGACAATATGGGAAATTCCATTGATGGCTGAATGAACTGTACACCTCGCTCGATTTGGCAGAATTAAAAGTTTAACTCAAATCAAGCATCCAAGCATAAATGTTGGACATCTTGAAAGATGGAGTTCTGAGACCTTAGGGCTTGCATTTCACAAACCAGTCTGTTTTGTTTATTTATATTGTACGTCTGTGATGATTTTCCTACTGATCTGCTTGTAGTAACAAGGCAAGTGTTCAATTTCTTCCAATAAAACACAAGTTATTATGTAGAGATGTTACATGTGGTTCACATTTCTATTATTGAAATATTTACTCTAAGTCAATAGATTGTTAGTTCAACCACTGGGACAGGCGGCTGCAGTTTTAAGTTATGTTGTCAGCAGCAGGAAGTGATTGACATTCTCCTTTAGATGGACCCAATACCTAACTGCAATAAATTTAAAGCACAAATTTAACAAATCTAATACCCAGAATAACAACAAATGTAGGGGTTTGCAGTGCACAAATTGGTTGCATTTCCTGTTATACAAAAACACCTTTAGTTCAAAAAAAAATTTCATCACTTGTAAAGTGTACAGTGACATCCTGTTGCAGTGACAGAAATGCATGTCTTTTTCATTTGTTTGATGCTTTCAGTCATGACATGTACTCTGTCATCTCACACATGACAAGCAATGTGAATTCTATTACCTTCAGTGATTATCCTTATTATCATGATGCAAATAAATTATATATGGAGATGACCACCACTGACAGCATGTCATCTAAGCATATGATGTCAACTACTGCCACCATCCTCCTTTACTGGCTGGGTCTACAGGGCTTACTTGGTCTAAAAGCCACTAGCATGCTAACAAGACGCTCTTGTTTTGAACAAGATGGAAATTATTGTATGATAGCAATTAGGTACAAGTTATATTAACGAGGCAAACATTGTTACTAAGACTATTAGGAGCCCTAAGGTAACTGGTCTGTCCTCTTCAAAATCCTAAAATGTTCTGCGATTCCCCTCCCAAATCCTTGTGACATCAAATTGGGTGGATCTTAATGGAGCCTTCAGCATTAACTCTTTCAGAACCATTTCCTTATACAGCAATCCTCTCAAAACAGTCAGCTGTAAACTGGGAAGACCTGTTAAAGTGCTAATGAGCCGAGTTCACCAACAACAGGATAATAAATCGAATCAAAGATAGTAGGAACTGCAGATGCTGGAGAATCCGAGACAACAAGGTGCAGGGCTGGATGAACACAGCAGGCCAAGCAGCATCATAGGAGCAGAGAGGCTGACGTTTCGGGCCTAGACCCTTCATCAGAAAAGGGGGAGGGGAAGGGGGTTTTGAAATAAATAGGGAGAGAGTGGGAGGCGGATAGAAGAGGGATAGAGGAGAGGATAGGTGGAGAGGAAACAAACAGGTCGAAGAGGCGGGGATGGGGCCAGGAAAGGTGAGTGTAGGTAGGGAGTTAGGAAGGGGATAGGTCAGTCCAGGGAGGACGGACAGGTCAAGGGGGCGGGATGAGGTTGGTCGGTAGGAGATGGAGGTGCGGCTTGAGGTGGGAGGAAGAACAGGTTAGGGAGGCAGGGACGAGCTGGACTGGTTTTGGGATGCAGTGGGGGGAGGGGAGATTTTGAAGCTTGTGAAATCCACATTGATACCATTGGGCTGCAGGGTTCCCAAGCGGAATATGAGTTGCTGTTCCTGCAACCTTCGGGTGGCATCGTTGTGGCACTGCAGGAGGCCCAGGATGGACATGTCGTCTGAGGAATGGGAGGGGGAGTTGAAATGGTTCGCGACTGGGAGGTGCAGTTGTTTGTTGCGAACCGAGCGTAGGTGTTCTGCAAAGCGGTCCCCGAGTCTCCGCTTGGTTTCCCCGATGTAGAGGAAGCCACACCGGGTACAGCATTGCAGTGATAAACCATGGCTGTTTGAATAGTTTTTCAGTACATGAAACTAATACAGCTTATGAAGCAGGTGTGAATGACACACTTTGAAGAGAGGCTGGAAGGAAAAGTGTCTTGGAAAAATAGGCTAAAGGTTGGGTGGACTTAAGATTGGGTGGAGTTGTTGAATTTTTCCCCAATGAAGTACTTGAGATTTCAGTCTAAAAGCTGTGTTTCACCAATGTGTTGAAAGATGACTCCCAGCCATGTTATTTGCCAAACAGCTGCTTCAGTAACATCAGCCAGGGTTATATGACTGATTTCTTCAAAATATCTCAAGTTTAGTAAACTGAGAACAGCCAGTGATTACGCAGCTTCCACACATAAATTTTTAATGCAAAACATGTTCAGTTATACATTGAAAAGTTGACAAATGTTGCACAGCAGAGTATAGCACTTAGTTTCACAACTCTCTGGAAAAACCCAATCACTGGATTATTGTCATGACTACAGGACATGGATACTTGGTGTTGCTTTGAAAAAGGGCAGGCATTTAAATACTTTATTTATTATAATAATGGTTGCACATGTAACATGTGGTTGTCTGAGAAACAACTTCACTTGTACTCTGAAGCTTTATTTTTCATTTTACACTGCTGCAAAGAGGCAAAATGAATTTTACAGATCAGGCTAGTTAAAGCCTTTCATATTTCTACGTAATTACACTCACGTTATTGCAAATTTTGTTAAAAACTTTGTTCAATTTCATTTGGAAGCCAGATGTCAATTTATGTTACATGGAAGACACAATCTGTTCAATCTCATACATCATACGAACAGGGAAGGTAGTATCAATATTTGGCCACCTAAACTAACGCTGAGATAACAGTTGCATATCTTATCAGGATTTCAACTTATTTTTGAGCATGATAAATGTATACAGCTGTGCAGTTAACAACTAAACATCAGACAGTGGAATAGGGAACCCCACAGATACAGGAGTATTTTTCTGCGATGTCCAAGCCTTTGAGGAAATTGAATTAACCGAGTACTGATATTAGTGGAGAGAGATGACATTAGCAGCAAGGGCTAATTCTCTTACCTCAAAACTTCTCATCAACCTTGCAACATGTTCAGCAACTTTCCCAGAGGTAGCCTAGGTATGATGAGACAAATGGCCTATTTCTGTGCTGTATTCAATGCAGGCCTTTGGGCACAACCACTCTATGCCAGCATACCATTCTAGACAAGCATACTATAATATTATTAGGAGCAGGAATAGGCCATTTGGCAACTCAAACCAACTTTGCCACTCTTTAAGATCATGGTTGAATTGATTGCAGCCTTAGCTCCACACTCCCACCTACCCAACACATTTTAATTCCCTTTTGAAATCCAAAATCTATCAAGCTCTGCCTAAAAGATGCAGTCATTCAACCTTCATCCATTGTTGGGGATGAGAGTTCCGCAGATTCAATCTTGGATATTAGCAACACCACTTTTGCACAGTAAAGCACCTTATAACATCTTCTAAAACACAACATAACAACAACAGAACATGCACTTTCTATAACTGTTCAGGAGCTTCACACAGTGTTTCCCAGGCTTACCGGCATTAATATCCAATGGTGAAGAGAGATTACAAAAACCATGGTTATATTTCCTAACCTATATGTGGTGAAATGTTTTAAGATATTACAGGAATAATAGGGTAGATAAAAAAACTATTTCTGCTGGTCTGTTTTGTTGGTCTAGAACTGGGTTTCAGACTTTGTAGGAGTGAAATCAGGAAACATTTCTACCCACAAAGCGAACTGATAAAGGCTGGAACTTTCATCCACAAAAGGCAATTAATGATAGATCAATTGGTAAATTTTAAATGAGATTAATAATACCTAGTTGTTCTGGGGACAGATGGGCACATGGAATTAGATTGTAGGTCAATCTTGATCTCACTGAATGGTAGAACAGGATTGAAGGACTGAATGGGCTCCTCTTTCTTGTAACCTATTTCGTATATAAATTCTAAAAATGCTTCCTCTACTTTGATATCTCTCTGTTTCTTATTACAGCCTGATACACATTCCTGAACTGCTAGTCTGCTTGTTATGTAGCCAGTCGTCTTGCAAGAGAAAACTGCACACAAAATTTGGCAGACTTAGACCACCATAGCTATCACTGCAATCTAGAAATGTCCTTGAAGAAGCCAGACACTCTTGGGGCTTGTACTGTTGGAAATGATGAAGTTAGCAGCATATTGCTGTGGCCAAGTTACTGACTGAACACCTTGCCCTGGGTTTTCTTCTGGTGTACCACAAGGACATAAACTACCTGTCTCCTTCTCCGACAAGGTGTACAGCATTTCTGAAGAAGGGTCTAGACCCGAAATGTCAGCTTTCCTGCTCCTCTGATGCTGCTTGGCCTTCTGTGTTCATCCAGCTCTACACCTTGTTGTCTCAGATTCTCCAGCATCGGCAGTTCCTACTATCTCCGTCTCCTTCTCCACCTCCTTGGACCCAGGGTGTGCACAGGAGAAGTGAACTAATGATGACAAGGAGAAGGATGCAGCTTTATGGAAACTTTGTTTTCGTGTAGGACTGGATGAAATGTGAAACAGTTTCTTTGTTATCTGCAGCAGGTAGCAGCTAAAAAGAGGACAGCTCCACAGAGCTCTGGTGGCACCAAACCTAGGTTCAAGTCTCAACTGCTCCAAAGGTGTACATGAACATCTCTGAACAGGTTGATTGAAAACATCTACCAGAATAGAGAGCAGCCCACATATCAGCTTCCAGACCATAGCAGTCAGGACATGTATAGCTTTCTCTCAAGTCTTTCATGATAGCTGTCATGAGCAGTCATTCTGCTGATCAGTGGGGTTCACAAATACTGTGGCCAGTGACAGGAAATCTTCCTGCTCGATATTATTATTTCTTTGGACAGCAGTAAGTGAGGGCCTCTGGCCTCTCTCCTTCTCATACAAGTGCAATTTGGAAACTGGTACCAGGCTGCCGACGGTCCAAGATGCAACCAGGAAAAGCTTCATAATAGGAACAAACTGCCATGTAATGAAGGCACCTCAGAGCCATGACACTTCTGTCAAGATCAGGCAATCATAAATTTCAAGTTACTCAGAATGGAAAGCACTAGAACAGTGTTTAAATGCAAGATATTTAGAATAGAAGGCTGGAGAAACATCTTTACGCAAAATATTGAGGATGGAGAATTCACTTCCATGGTTAATTCTGAAGGTAAAATTTATAGTATTTAAGATTAGAACTGATAGCTTGATAATGGAAAAAGGATTGAATGGAAAGAGGGACATGATAGGCAAATGTGATTGGAACTGTTTTCTTGCATAAAAGGTAAACGTAAATGCAAACCTGTTGGGCTGATTGACCTCTTTCCATGCTCTTTCTATTTGTATACATGATTTCCTGTGGGTGTGGATGAGGATCTGTTACAGCTGTATCCTCTTCACATGTTGTTTCGCTTTTTTAAAGAGTCATTGAGATATATATGGAAACAAACCCTTTAGTGCAACCCGTCTATGCTGACCAGATATCTTATATAAATTAGTCTAATTTGCCAGCATTTGGCCCATATCTCTCTAAACCCTTCCTATTCATATACCCATCCAGATGCCTTTTAAATGTTGTAATCATACTAGCCTCCACCACTTCCTCTGGCAGCTCGTTCCATATATGCACCATCCTCTGCGTTAAAAATTTGCCCCTTACGTCCCTTTTACATCTATCCCCTCTCACCTTAAACCTATGCCCTCTACAATCATCATAGAATCCCTACAGTGTGGAAACAGGCCCTACAGCCCAACAAGTCCACACTGAACCTTAGAGCATCTCACCCAGACCTATCCCCCTATAAACCCACCTAATCGAACACTATGGGCAATTTAGCATGGCCAATCCACCTAACCTGCACATCTTTGGATAGTGGGAGGAAAATGGAGCACCCGGAGGAAACCCATGCAGACCCAGGGAGAATGTGCAAACTCCACACAAACAGTTGCCTGAGGGTGGAATCAAACCCAGGTCCCTGGCGGTGTGAGGCAGCAGTGATAACCACTGTGCCATTGTGCTGCCAAATTTTGGATTCCCCCACCCCAGGGAAAAGATATTTACCCTATTCATGTCCCTCATGATTTTATAAACCTCTATAAGCTCACCCCTCAGTCTCCAACACTTCAGGGAAAATATCCCAGCCTATTCAGCCTCTCCCTATAGCTCAAACCCTCCAACCCTGGCAACATCCTTGTAAGATTTTTCTGAACTCTTTCTATTTCTTCTACATTCTGCACTTCTTCTCCTCTTCCCCAATAATGTTATTTAAATATATGTTCACAGGGAGCAGCATACCTGCTACAGGGAAGATTTTATTATAGGTAGGGGTTGGGGCAGATCAAAACTTGATGGTGACGTGATTTTAGCAGACGCAAGTGCAGCTGGTTCCAGGCACAATGGGAAATAATATTATCCTTCAATAACCATCACCTTGAAGAGTTCAGCAGACAGAGAGAAAGAGAACAGTGAAAATGGAAAGTACTTTAATTGGCAACTGAAGAACAAAATACAGTTTTTCAGTTGGGATCATCCCCCAGTTGCGAAGAAGAGTTATACTCTCGGCATTAGTCAATCATCCTCAATTACTGTCTGATGCATCATACGTTTCTATTTTTGTTAGGTTTCTAGAATTTGCTGTTCTTTTCTTTTTAGTTACAATCGTTGAAGCAGTTTGTGATGACAATCTAACCATACAAGTAGTCTGGAACAATCCATCCTGCACAATACTTCAGGCTTTTAAAGTAACAACATTAACTGACAAGGTCACCGAGGTGCACCTTTGTTAATGAACCTCAGAATTGTTCAAAAATATTAACCAGTTTGACAGTGCTCTTTTAAGAGTTAACATGCTTCAATCTCATTTGCTCTGGCAATTTTTCAGAAAATTAGACATCTTTTTAATATTTCTTCTCTTACATAAATTGTAAGTTCAGATTTTGGCAAACCTCATTGTAGACCCAGCAATGTATTAAGAATTACTTTGAGGACAATGTAAAGTGTGGGAACAGGTTACAAACCATTCACTACAGTTTTAAAAACTTTCTACAACATTTTGTTAAGAAATAATAAAGAATTCCAGAGATTAAAAGTGAACCTACAAATTCTGTACATTTAAAAAAAAAAATCAAGAAAGTATCAGAAATATAGAACAGCTCCATCACGATTTGGAAGACAAAGAGATGTTTGAGCTGTCACAGGGATCTTGGTCAGGGGTCACTTCTCCTAAATCATCACACTTGACATGTCAACTCACATTTCTCTGTCAGATGCTGATGGACTTGCTATATAACTCAGGCACTGCCACTTTGCTGATACAGAATTACGAATTATGATTGTACAGAATGGCAATTCTTTTCAGACGTTTTTACAACACAAGGAAATTTCATTTTGCATGCCATGTCTACCTTGATACAATAACTTAATCAGGTGGAAGAGATAAATCTTCAGACAAAATGCCAGATCTCTCAACTGAAAGCATAAGCATTACGGAACAAACCTGAGCCCTTCTTGCAAAGGGAAATAAACCATTGACTTAATTGCAAAAAGGACAAACTGGAAGTGGAAATGAGATTGTAAAATAAGTTTAGAAATTTTTCAAATATTTTTCCAAGTATTCGTTGCATTCTTTGCATTTGCTGTATTTCTGTAGGCCTAATGTTTTGCACTGGCTATGATGCAACACTCCAGGGATGGGATCTGAGAGCTGGAGTTCTGAGGCATGTCTGCCAAGAGAGACCTGAGGGCCTCTTATTATGTCTCACAGGAAGACTGTCTAATATCTCAGGAGAGAGAAAGAGATGTTGCTTGCAATATCAATGGGTTGGATGGCCTATGGTATTTGGCAGAAGATGAATTGGATCAGCAACTTGTCTGATGAGCCAACATGTTCAGCTAAATGTTCCCAGCCAATTTTGATAGTTGAATGTATGTGTTTAAGGGAGCAAAGAAATTCTGAGCTACAGCACATAATTCTTTTTGAATGACATTGAATGGGAGTTCTTTACTCCTGCAATCTGAAAGTAACATTGTTTCATTGGAAGATTAAACTCTTTTTCTTTGAGATATTTTCTCTATTTCTGGTTTAACCACATTCATCACCTGTAGCTAAGGACAGAGTGGCGAACTCTCACTTTGAATACAGAAAGAGTGACTTACAGTGTTTGCCTCCGATTTTCCGCCTTCGGGCTCAGCTTTTGATTTTGATACCACCTCTATTTTCTGTGAGGCTCGGAAGCTTCTGAAGATTATTGTCTATGCTCAATAGTAGATTTGTGCTACTTTAAGACTCTATCCATCAGAGCATTCACCTTCCCTCCAAAGTTATTTTCCTATGGTCAGGAGGTTACCAGATCATGGCACTCAAGTAAAAGATCTGTGGTTTGTAAAATACAATCTCTCCATTTCCTGTGTGCATTCTGCTATGTGTTCTTAGAAGTTGGGGAAGTCCCCAAGAAGAACACCCTCATTGATTTCCCACTCGTTTTCTCTTATCGATGTTCCACAGCTTACCTCAAGCTGAAATAGTCATGGACTTGTTGACAGAAGGAAAAGTTGGTCTTCTCCCATAATAATGTTTCGTTATTACACAACAACAGCTTGCAATCTGAAATCTAGTACTAGTGTTTTTCTACAGTACTGGAAATGGAACATGTACATACTTTGGAAATGAAAGAACCATAAAGTCTGGTTAAGTGAACAGTAGAAATTGCTGTGTCTGTAAGACCTCTACCGAAACAAAATAAAAGCCTCAAAAACCTTTCTCACAAAGCTTTCCTTTAAAATGTCATCAGTATACAAGAGAACATAATGGCATCAAGAGTTTAAGTGTTCCCAAGTTTATGGAAATGCTGGGAATTTATTTACAATCAATGTGTGAATTATGTTGGTTATTTTCACAATGTGAATCGAAAGATTTATGAGATATATTTTATAACCTGACAACCATCTCAGAGCCATGATTTCAATCAAAACATCATTCTTCTTTAAAAAATATAAGCAGCATATCTATTAAATTGGTCAATGTGGATGTTCTGCCTGAGCACCTCATGTATACATTCCCACGCAAGCTAAAACAGGCTTTACTGTTTGACTCTTGAAGGAAAATAAAAATTGTGTCAGGAAAGGAGGAGAGTCAATAGGTGATGTTCACTGTTGCTGCTGATCCTGGAAAGAGCTAGAAGGAGAGAATACTATTCTGATCATACCAGGAAACATAGCTGGATATTCTCATGAGAAAAGATCATAGCCCTAAATTACTTGTGGATATAATGAATTTCTAAGTACATGTTATTTAAAAGAATGACACACAAGGTAAAAGATGCATGATGCATGTTCACTGGCTGCCTAACATTCTGGTGGGGATTACATTGATTATTGAGAGGTACCATGGAATATTGCACATGATAAGTGTCATGGGAACTTCAAGCAGCAGCACTTGAAAGGGAGAGATGCAATAAAAAAAGAACACAGAACTCTGATCTCCTGTGAATTGTGTCCCAGAGTATGGGCATGATTTGCGTTGAAAGAAAGGGAGTTTTCAGTAAAAGATACCCAAAAGGATATTTTAACCTTTCGGAAAAACAAAGAAAGGGATTGAAAACCAATTGCAATCCCTGGTGTCTAAATAATATTGTGCAAGAGAGTTGGTAGGCTAGCTTGTGGTTCAAAAAAAAACACTGTGCTATGATGTACTATGAAGGGGCATAGCTGAGAACTTCCAGTAGACACCCCCACATATACAGGTAAAAGGAAACAAAGTGTCCCTTTGATTGCTGAGAACAAGCCTAGTCAGCAAGATCACTGCTGAAGGAAACTGGGCAGCCACCTTTCAACCCCCGAGCTGCAGAACCCAAGAATCTCCAAACAACCATTTTACTACCAAAGTCAATGCTACTGGAATCACACACCTTAAAAGGCTACAACACTTCACAAACTCTTCTTTCTGGACAAGCCAAGGATTGATTTGTATATTTTTTAAACTTACATTTTGGAATTACCTCTCATTTCTAATCTGTGTATATGTGTGCCATTTTTAAAAAAAAATCTATTCTCACAATTTATTATCTAGTAAACTCACTCTTTCTTTAATTCAAGAAAGTTGGTTGAATTAGTTCCTTTTAAACCATAAACATATTTGAACTGGGAGAAAGTAGCCACAAGGAAAGGGATTCTATCTGACCTTACCTTGTTGTGATCAGCCAAGGGAATGGTTGAATGAAGAAGGGGAGTCAGTTAAACTCTCCTCCCCTGAAGTATAACTGTTCTGGGGGTATCCCATTCTGAATTGTAATGAATTGGGATCCTTGCCCAGAGAACAGTTGTAACAGTATGCTGGAAACAATATTGACCAAAGGCTATTTCAAATCGATTAATGCTTTCAATGGGGATATTAGGATTCTGAGCTGTCATATTGGTATTGCTAAAGAATCTAGTGACACAAATCAGTGCAATCAGGCCTCATCAGCACAGTAGCCCCAGTTATCTTGAGGCATTCTTGTAATGACTTTGACATTTAGAAACTGCAATGTTCATAACAAGCTATCCATTATTAACTTGTTCAATAATTTGCCATTTTTGGATATTTGCAGTGAGACAGTGAAGCCATTATGAGATTTTTAACTGCAGCCATCGAGTGAATTGTACATTGTGTGGAACGTTAGATCTCACATAGTCATGACTGCATAAATCCAAGCGCTGACTCTTCAGCAATATGATGCCAGAAGCTCTCAGGCCAGAGTGTGTAAACAGCAGCTCAGCTTAAGGGTCATGTCACTGGCGAAAGTCAATATTCAGCTGTCTCCATCACAGCTGCCAAGGAGAAGGCACAAGAGATATTCCATCTGTCAGGGGTATTTCACAGAATGACAGCCATCTGTTCCCGTCTCCGTATGGCAAGCTTGAGCCATTTTACAGCTTCACAGCTCAGATATTGGGGCTCCCTTTAGATGAAATAATTATAGGTTGCAGTACAAGAGATGAGACAATAGATAGCAAAATAGCATTTATCATGAAGTTTTCATTATAGCTGCAATATCTCAGTTCACATCTAGCACCTTGTCAATGGCAGCTGTGTTTCATTAAAGATAAATTTGTGTTATGTAGGCTCCTTCTGAACAATGACCATCAATGAACTGAAAGCAGAAAATAGCTCAAATACTTTCAAAATGTTAGTGTTAATGGAAGTGCTGTAATTCACACATGGGAAAAGAAAATATCTTAGAAATAATGGAAGAGTTTGAAGGGGCAATGCTCTGACAATTTTGAATGCTGTTAGACTTTAATCCTCACTTACTGCTGTCTAAATCTCTATTTTTCACTTTCTTAAATCATTATTCATTTGAGTTGTGCTGCTGCTACAAAACAATAACATTAATCTCTGACACTCAGCAATAATCATTCTTCTGCTACTGTCCACTTTTTGACAGACAGCATTGCGCGCACTAAATGTGTAAAGGTCCCAACAATAAAATAGGCAGCATTGGGAGACGTGGGGGAGGAATTTTAACGTCCGAAAGAGGTTGAATGTTGTTACATGTCGGAGATTAAAAGAAGAAAAAGAATGGTAGTATGTCAGGAAGTCTCGAGCAAGCTGCACACTTCTGTATTTTACCTGTCTGTATTTGTAAGCATATACGAATTGACCATAGGACATATTGTACGAAAAGTCAATAGGCTGACTTTTAAAACAGGGGATTTCATATTTACCTGCCAGTCCACAGGTTTCTTGTCTAAGTTGAACAAGGCTTAAATTGAAGGGATTGAAAGTCCTTTAACTACTGGGTACATGAACAAAGGGAGCATCTTAACTCCTGAGTTCCTGCCTTTGTTGTGGAATGTAAAAGGACACACTAGAATTCTGGAAACACTGGAATTCCAGATATAGTAGAGGGAGGTTTACTTCCTTCACTGCATCTTCAACACTATAAACACAATGGAAACATTTCCTCTGATCAACATAGGCATGGTGACAAACTGAGGAGCATTCGTGATACTTAGAAAATAAGTTGTAACAATCAACACACTGAGCTCCATTGTTCTTTCTGAATATTTAATGATCTTGCTCGAAATGCCAGATGTGGAAAATGGTCTCAGTGGAGGATAAGTGGGAAGTTCAACTCGGCCTGGGGATGTAAAACAGGTGCTGCCCCACCTGCTGCCCATTATATGGCTTGTCTTCAGTTCAGCTGTATTAACTTCAAAGAAACTGAATAATCAGGAGAACTATAGAAACCAGGAGCACATGCGATATTACTGGCTTTGTGTCCTGCACCCAAGATCAAATTTGCCCTTGGTAAGTTTTGCAATATTTTATGTTAGCAATCAAAGGAGATTGCTCTTGATGTTGGAGAAACTACAGGCAGGGTGGAATTGTTTATAAATTATCCAATGCTATGTAGTGACTCTGGAGGCAAGTCATTAAATACCCTCAGTGATGGGGTGTTGGACTGTGCAGGAGGTTGTGAAAATGCTGGCATGTCAGGATTTACTGAGTTCAAAATGCAGGCCCTTTAAAGACTGCAAGGATTAGACCCAGAGTTGTTTAAGAGTAGGTGATGCTCATTGGACTGAATGGGTCAAAGCAAATGCTTCTCCTCAGCCACTGTCACTTCGAAGAACAGACAGGAGGAACACAAATCTCCAGTGTCTTGGAGGTGATGCTCTAGTACAGGGGTAATTGGGGATCAGCTGTCTGGACATGACTGAGAACCAGTGCTTCAGGAGGTTCCCAGGTCATTGCTGATATTTACAATCTGCTGGAATAAGACTGAAGCAGCAGCATTTGCCCAGGTACACCAAATCAGAGACAGGTGGTATTGGGTTGCTCAAATTGACAGTTAAATGTCTGGACACATCTGTGGTTATCTTTCAGTCTGCATCAGCACAATGTGTGTAGAAAGATGCTGTATATTGCTTAACAGCAGAGATGACTGGAGCTTCAGCAGGAGGAGGAAGGTGGGAATTGCCACACATCCTCAAAGGTAGATGACCCAACTTTGTTCAAGGCATCTGCAGCTGCCAGGGATGCACAGGCCAGGGTTGGTCAAGCATTTTTCAGCTATTTTGAAACAGTCCAGCCATCACTGCTGAACCCACTGTGTCCACACTCAGCACAAAGCAGTACCACAGTCAAAAATCCATCACACTCCCTGATACCGATTATTCTCCTTCGCTCCTGACAGACCATTTTATCCTACCAAAGCTGATTGTCTTCATTGTCCAGTCATGCCCATTGTTGCCTAAGTTTATGGTTAATCAACATTGAAATAAAATGGTAATTTACCAAACCTGAAAACACTATTAAATTTTCCTTGTGAAGTAAGGGTTTTCTCCTCCTTTTCCCATTACTCCCACAAGGTGCTACCACAGTAATCTCAGTGGAGCTAGAAACATGCTGTTTCCCCTGATCTGACAGCAGAGAGGTCATTGGCCAATATCCCCTGAGTTTTAGAGCTCAAGAGGGCCCTATCAAGGACAGCGCTCCCCCCACCTTAACTTGTGGAGAGGCAAATGTGGCCATCAAGCCAGCATCTGATGCTCAGAGTATGACCAAAGGCAAGGAGTGGACGCATTTTCAGCAGACCTTACACTTCTATTTCCTTTTCTATATGGCTTAGTCTGACTTCCTCCTCAGATGAGAGCTGGAAATGGGAAGTGAGGACATTATGGTAATATTATTGGATTAGTAATATTGATCAATTTGGAATATGGCTTCAAATCCACCTGGTGGAATTTAAATTCAATTAATATGGAATATGAAGCTAGTGTCAGTAATGGTACAAATAAACTACCATTGATTGTCGTAAAAACGCATTTCAATCACCCATGTCCTTTAGGGAAAGAAATTGTCCATCCTTACCTGGACTGGCCTGTACGTGATTCCAGATCCACATTTTCTAGCTGTCCTCTGAAATGGTTTTGTCAAGGGCAATTAAGAAAATACTAACCTTGCCAGCAATGCTCACATCTCATGAAAGAAAAATAAACTTTGCACTTTACTGAGGTGCTGAACTGTCAAAGGTGAGACTTTTCGCCATTTGAATTAACATGGCGGACAGTGTGTGTGAGTTTTATGTTTAGAATGAGCATGGTCCTGGAGGCCTGCTCCTTCAGATTCTCTGTGCAGGTGGATTTCAGTGCTAAGGTCTGCGCCATCATAACATTCATGGTGGAAGTGGACTCCTCCAGTCTCTCTTCCATTGTGCACAACGTCTCGGAAAATGCTGACAAACTTTTTCTGGCGCTGCTCCAGAATTGGCCTCTTCATGAATGACTCTGGAGGCTCAGCGTCTCTGTCTGACTGAGCTGAGAGTTTGCTGTCCTGTACCCTTCTCCAATAATTTCTGCAGCTCACTTGTGACGTGATTCACTATGAGTAGGCCTTCGACCTTTCAGTCACCACTGAGGGGTGTGTTTGTGACCTGGTGGAGAATCTACCTGAATGTACACATTCATGAATTGGGAGCAGGAAGGCCACTTGGCCCCTTGAGCATTGACCACCATTCAATAACATCATAGCTTCCTGCACATTGCCCCCAATGTCTTATAACATTTTTCGTCAACTTCTGCTTTAAAAATATTCAAAGACTCTGTTTCTCCTACATTTTGAGAAAGGGAGCTCCAAAGACACTGAATCCTCGGAGAGAAAAAAATTGTCCCCGTCTCGATGTTAAATGGATGGCCCCTTTTAAACAATGACCCCTAAGTTCTAGATTCTCCCACAAGAGGAAGCATTGTTTTATGTCCACCCTGTTAAGATCTCTAGGGATGTCTTACAGAACTAGAATGCAGCCTTCACGCTTTAAGACTCTTGCTCCTGCTGTTGTCTCTCAGTTTCCAGTTTGTAAAATCAGTCCCTTGCTGGGATCCCTTTAAAGATTGAGGCTTCAAGAACCAGGTGTGATCTTGAACATACTCACGCAGCCAAATTGGTTGGGAAGTCTAAAGCGCGATGCCAGTACTGTGGTTCATTTAAAGAGCCATGGAAAAAACCTGCAATATGAACTCTTTGGCAGACTCAAATATTTGTTTCTCTAAATATTCATAAATAACTTCACTATCATTGGTGCAATCTATGCCTTTAAATCTTTTACACCACATAACAGAGTGGTTGTATGAAAAAGGATAATTGTCAAACAGACACATTCCGATACAATAATTAGATTTTAATATTGTAACGTTGAAAATAACCTAACGTAGAAATGCAGCAAAAAGAAGCTGAAGTAGGCTATTTGGCCCATTGAACCTGCTCCTACATTCAATATGATCAAGGCTAATCCTCTGTCTCAATGGCATATTTCTACTTTCCACTTTACCCCTTGGCTTCTTTAGTGTGAAGAAATTTCTCTCCCTTAGGAACATAGAAGTGATTATAGACATTCAACACGATTTGTGATAAGGAATTATGTAAGTGTCTCAATGAAGAAAGCTTTGAATAAATCACACAGCCACATGTCTAAGCAATGGTTAAGAGCCAAAGCAAATTTACAAAGAAGCAGGGAGAAGAAAAGATAGCTTTACAAAATATTTGTCTTATCTGATTCTAAAACTAAACATGAGAACAGTAAATCACTGCTCATTTGTAATCAGAGTTTTAAAGCACAATTCATGCATCTGCTTCCAGCCAATGGTCAGGTAATGTCTGCAGTAACCATTTGGTAAGGATATAAAATTGATTTAAGAGCTTGCAAAGGCTACATTTTATAATCAGCTCTGCCACATTAAGCAAATTCTTGCTTTCATGGTTGTCTAAGTTCACTCACTCCCAGTCTCTCCCAAACTAAATCATCACTTTAACATGTAATTAGCCTTTCCTTTAAAACAGTGTCACTGATCTTGTTGTCTACGGCTTTGACATTTAAATCTGCGAAATCTCCAGGCTAAGCAGCACATCAGCGAATGACACAGATGTTGGTCAAGCTAGAATTGGCAGTGTGATGTATGCAGAAAATCGGGAGGAAGATTCTGTCAGCCTCATTGATAGACATGGTGATTTGCGAGCTGTGGAAAACAAAATTCCAGCTCCGACAGTAGCACTGCTGCACAGGATCACAAATGTGAAAATGCATGAAACACTTTGTGAATTCACAGTGAGGGTCTTCCCTTACAGCGATCCAATTTGTCAAGATTGTAGTAGAGGCTGCAAGCCGTGATCACAATGAATTAAATAATAGCAACAATTACATTGATGTAGCGCCTTAGACATAAGTTCTTGAAAAGCACTTCACAGAAAAGGAAACAAAAAATTACACTGCCAGCCACCTAAAGAAATTTTAAATGGGGGTAGAAACAAAATGTAATCAAGCAACTGAGGATTTAGCAAACTATTCCAGAGCCAAAAGAGCTAATAGCATTTCAACTCATGGCAGATCAAAGGGAGGGGATAGCATAGGATGTCAGATTCACAGGATCATAAGCCCCGATGGTAACGGGGAGGATGGAGTGAGGATGTATATTTGCAGTTGGGATACCCAGAATATCCAGGAAGTTGGAGGTCCATTGAATTTAGTCTTCCGTCTGACTACTCCCTGGCAGGATCGACAGGATGGCTAGCTTTCAAGAGAAAAATCCAAAGGAGATCTCTGTAACCAAGAATGCAGCAATGGAAGCACCAGAAAGAGAGAACATGCAAAAGACAAAAAAAAACACAGGAAGTAGGGCACGCAAGAATATGAATTGGGAAGTGACAGGGAGGAGTGGGGAGAGATAGTATGTGTAGGGAGTGAAGGTGCATGTAGGGAGAGAAAGAGGGAGTGGGGAGTGCGGTCCTGAGCAGAGAGATAAAGCAAGTGAAGTGATTGATAGGAGGGAAGGTTAAATGGGAAATACATAACAGCAGAGATTTACGCCAGGGCTAGGTCTTGGAAACACTCTTGGTCCTCCTGGTCCACAAGCAGCACGAGAAAAAACATTTATCTATTGGACCAGGCAATTTCCAGAACTTCCAGAACATTCTTGGTTCCAGTCCTACTTGGCTGACCATGTACAACTCCTTTTCCCGTACATTGATGACATCAATCTGTGCTGCTTTCTGCTCTCTTCTGGAATTTGTAAAGTTCCACAAATCTTGCTTCTAGTTTCCATCCTTCTCCGACCTTCACATGCTCTGTCTGACTCTGCCCTTCCCCTCCTTGATTTCACCGTTTTCACTTATAGGGATAACTATTCACTACTATCCATTACAAACCCAGCTATTTGCAAAGTTACCTTGACAACACTTCCTCATACATTGCTCCCTGTATAGGTTGTAGTCAGTTCTCTGTTGCTCTGTCTCCTTTGCATCTGTTCCAATGATGTCCCTAGCGGTGCCTCGAACACACTTTTCTTTTTAAAAGGAATACCTCCCAACCCCACCATCATGGTCGTCAGGGCCCTCAGCTTGTCCGATCCACTTCCTGCACTCCGTCCTCACCCCTTTCCCTCCTTTCCTGAATAACTTAGAGGGTTTCCCTTGTCCTCACATTCACAGTCTCCACATTCAAAGGATCATCCTCTGCCACTTCCACCACCTCTAGAAGACTGCCACCACCCAACCTACCTTCCCCTCCTCTCCATTGTATTCACGCTGGTTCACTCAATGGTTCACTCCTCCATCACTTCCTCACCATCACCAGCCCATGGCACTTTTCTGTGCAATCACAGAATGTGTAACACACGCCATAGAGGTCTACAGGCCCTTCGCCACCCAGCGCATTTTTCTCTTTCCTTTTCCCTGTCCAAGACCCCAAACACACTTTCCAGGTGAAGCAGTGCTTTACTTGTTCTTCTTTGAATCTATTCTACTGCACTCACTGCTCGCAATGAAGCCGCTATTACAACGATGAGACCAAATGCAGACTCGGTAACCACTCTGCGGAACATATTCTCTGCAAGAATGACCTTGACCATGCATTGGCTTGCCATTTCAATAAAACGTCCTTTTCCAGCCTCCTTCAGTTCCAAAGAAGTCATTGAATTTGAAACCTTAACTATTCCCCTTTCTGCAGATGCTGCCAGACTTGTTGAGTTTCTCCAGCACTTTCTATTTTTATTCCGCTTGGCTGCTGAGTTTTCCAATCCTTGTGAATCATGGCCTACAGCCATTGAATTTAAATGGCTCGAGGTATTTTAGTTGAAATATTACAATGAAGGATCTACTCATCCAGTCGTTCCCAAACTCAGCGTGAAGTAAGCATAGGTGAAGCTAGTGGAGGTCAGCTTTTATACCTTGAAGAAGTTATCCTTCACCCTGATCCTCCCCCACCCTTCCTCGGAGATGTTAAAAATCCTCCTTCGAGTTTTGGGGAGGGATTTGCAGGGCTTCACTAAGTCCCTGATTGAGGGAGAGACTAGAGCATGAAGTGGAAGAAAATTTTTAAATTGGAGCCTTGAAATTCACTTGAAATGGAAACATTTCTAATTATGATGATTATTTATGGAAGACAGAAAGTGCCATTATGCACTATAAAAGGTCAGTAAGATTGTGACCATTTCAGAATCTTTGGAATTACGCCTTTAAGAACTGAAGTCTGAAAATAGGAATGATCCATATGCTTATATAAATTCTTAGGGTGTTTGTATCATATTCCTTTGTTGATTATTTCAACAGAAACAGTTAAAATAACTCACTTAATGCCTCATTGAAAATAGCAGACAGGGTAGCTTGATACAATCACATTAAGTTATTTATATGATAAAATTGCACAGTGCAAGTACAAGGGCAAAGACTATAAATTGCACCAAACTAAAACATATAAACAATGTATAATATGTAGGTTTATTCAAACTAATTCAAGTAAAGGTCCTGTACACTTCAATAAATCTCCCCTATCTCATTTTATGCGAGACATTTACAAAGCATTCGCTTTGCACATGTTGTGTGATTGAAAACATGCGTGCATGGAGAAGTACAGAGAAATCTAATACTTGGACTTAAACAAATATTGAAATAATTAAACAAAACAAACAGCTGATTTTCACAATTTCTCACCTTTCCTTGTTATTCTTCCTCCATTTCGTAGGCACCATTTACTGTATTTGGTATCCGTTTACATGACCACCCCTCTTCCCTCCATGAAACATAGCAAAATAAGACGGAGTATCGTGGTCATAAAAAAGTGCACTTAGCTGCCTTTTGAGATCAAAATGTTGTTCAACATCTCTGCTGTTATTGTTAGCACATTGCATGGTCAATGTGCTGGGGTTTACCACTTAAACCATTCAGCTACTTTGATGTTCTCAGCACCTGGTCTTAAAGCTGAAAAGAGAGTGTAAATGCTGCAACTCTGAAATGCTGGAGGAAATTCTGAAAATCCATTTTAGTCATCACTTGACCATTAAAGAAAGATTAATATTTTGGAATTAACCTTTCTAACAGACCTAGACGAGGAGGTCCACGCCTCTGAACCAGGAGCTGGAGGTTCAATCACACTCCAGAATTTAATTGCAAATGAATGTGCATGTGTAAACACAGTCAGACAGACTGATAATCAACCTGCAAATCCTTCTAAATCGCACAATAGCCAGGCTGTAAGAGACAGAGAGATTCCTGGTCAGCCATGTGAAAGAAGGTGAATCATCACAGATCCAGACTACAACAGTTTTTTATACTGCATGTTGATATAGCATCATGAGCTCAAAGTGACTGATAATATACCACCGGGCCAAGCAGCATCATAGGAGCAGAAGGGTCTAGGCCCGAAACGTCAGCCTCTCTGCTCCTATGATGCTGCTTGGCCTGCTGTGTTCATCCAGCCCTGCACCTTGTTGTCTCGGATTCTCCAGCATCTGCAGTTCCTACTATCTCTGATAATATACCACCACTGGGTTTACTTGATGTTATCTGGATGAAAGCTAACGCCTAAAAAAAAAGAACAATCTGCTCATCTTTAAATTTCCAAATTTCAGTGGTTGATTTTAACCTGATTCACCAGACAGAAAGTGAGCAGGTAAAAATGAGTGAATTAATTAGATCCTGACCTCAAGCCATTTTGTCCTACAGAGTTTTACAGGCAGATGAGGCTCCTGCCCAGAACAGTTGAGACTTTATTAGCATAGGCAAAGCCTGATGCTGTGTACAGGGAGGATGTTGTTGCATTTTTATTCAGGTGTGAGGGGTGGAGTTTTGCCAGCCTATCCATCAGTACTGAAACCATCGAGTCCCATAAAGGAAGCTGTGTCTGTCAGAGACTCGGTTCCCATTTCCTCTCCACAACAACCCCTCTCAGCACATATGTTGACCTCTCCCAAGATTCTCTCACTGTCAAGACCTAAAAGTTGGTGGGAGGCCAGGCAGCATTAAAATAAGACCCCAGTGATTAACTCGTGGGGTTTAGCTTTGGACTGCTGCAAGTGAGATACCCATCAGCTTCCTGTGGACGGAATGTCAATGCTCCAGCTAAACATTTATTCCAGGAAATCTGATCATTGCTGGGGGGGAAGAAAACATGAACAATGTTTCTGCAGTTTAAATCTCACCTGTTTCACTGAGGCCTGTTGTATGAGGATGCCAGCTCACTACTCTGTAGGAATTACTGCCCATAATAAAAGTTGCTGCCACTGTGCTCATCAAGTGTAAGAAACTACAGAGAGAGGAAAACCACTTTCTGGTCTAACTCGAAGAGTTTCTTGTAGCTAACATGCTATTGTTTATTGCATGTTAGCATCTCTTTACAGGTTTTCATTGACATGATGGACATTGTTACAAGGAATCTGAGGAAGCCCAGACATTAGGTCTCACTCCTTTGAGATTCTAAGCTTATCTGCTCACAAATCCATTTGGCAGTAAAGTCGGCGGTGTTTATGGTACTCCCCACTACGAACCCTTTCAGATCCAAATATAGCAGTTTCTTTCAGGGAAAAGATCCTACTTGCTCTGTGGTCTAGCCTACTTATGGCTCCAGTTCAAAATTATTCAAATGACTCTTACAGTGACATGCAGCTTAAGTGGGATTGGAAAATAAATGTCACCTCACCAGGGTTGCCCAAGGATAAAAACCGAATTTGCAGATCTGAAAGATCCTGTTATCAGATTACTGAGGTTTTTTGTTCCTGTGGTTATTGACCCATTTCCCATGAGTTGCTGGAAATTCTTTTAGAAGAGGAATTCCCCAAAAAGGTGGACTAATATTAGCAAGGAATCCTCCACACTGAAACCACAACCCTAAACTTCAGGCCAGAACAGTGCACAGAAAATTGGAACTGAAAGTGCATCATTTTTATTTTCAAACTTGAACTGGAATAAAGTTATCACACCTTACGTTGCCTATTACGTTATTGCGTCATTACTAGTGTGTAATATCACTGTGGATTAATGCCATTGATCGATTAATCTCCTCCCTCCCCCTTCAAACACACTGCACAATACCTGAGCTTCAGAATAAAGAGGGAGTTGAGAAGAGCAAAGAAATTCGACAAAATTTTGCGTTATTTTCTGTCCCAGCTCCTCTTGTTGTCAGGTATATCAGATGGATAAGCTGTAACTACTTCTTCACACAAGCCTCCAGTTAAAATTGCAGTTAGACCCAAGTGCCATTATTTGCATTTTTAAAGAAGGCCCCTGCGACCTTCTGATGTTTGCTCCTCTCATCCGCTCAGTAAAACAGGGAAGGCAGCAAGAATCAGTGTGAGTAATGAAGGTACACAAACCATTTTGATTGTTTGTCAATTTCTGCCAGGCACATGGGGTTAAATGTGGCCCAATGGTTTTCTAATGATTTCATACATTACAGCTTTATGCATTTCCTTTCCATAACAAATGTTTCCTATGGTGGCAATAGCTCTTCGTCACATCAAACACTCTACAGCACAGGATGTTACTCATTCAAAATCACAAACTACTCTATTAGCAGAAGTTACAAAACACCCGTGCACCAGACAATATTGGGTATTGATAGAGTTTAGTTCAGTTGCTTTCAAGGTTTTGTCAATGTTATGAGCAAACTGTCAAGGGAAAGTGTTGTTGAAAGTGTATTTTCTCTTTTCTTCACAGCTGGATAATAGGGTGCAGCTCGGCTGGCTGGTGTTTGGATAAGGTCTGTTTTGCTTCAAGAGTGTGAAACACTCCACAGTTCAACTCTCACAGGTTATACAATGCAGTTAATGTTCGCCCAACACAAAACTGCAGAAAGTACTTAATGAAAAGATGTGTAATATATTTTTACTATTCATTTGTGTGAAAGTTGCTTTCTAAAAAATGTTGCAAGCAGATGGAAAAATTAATTAACTCTGTTGAATTTGCTGGTTGCCCACCCAATCCTGAAAAAGTAATTTGTAACTTTCCTTTATGATGTTCAAAGTTTTTAAAACCATGGAATTGGCATTAGAAAAGAAATGCCGTTATAGAAATATAAAAGAAATACCATTACTATAACTAAAAGGCAGAAAATCAATGTTGTTCAGCTCTGTTCCTAAGTGGTGAAGACCAGTTATTGCTAGGACAGTTTCCTAAGCGTGACTTTGATCTATGAATTATACATTTGGCTTGATATCATAACTCAGTGAGCTCCATCACTTTACTTATGTTGTTTCACAGGTTCTCATGTTCAAACTGCCACCAGTTACTGTAATTTATGGGCAGTTTCCACTCTTAAAAGAACATTTCTTAGCTAAATTCACAAAGAATGCCAACTGAAAAGTGAATATGCAAGCCTACGGGGCCTTATCGGAAAATAAGAAACAGAAAGAAACACTGTTAAATTTAAAAATAACCTTTCCAACCAGCCGTTAACTGCCAGAGTTCAACAAGTTGCAAAAAAATGATTAGAACATAGACATGAGTAGAAAAGTTAGCCATCCCTGTTTGAGTGCCTCAAACATTGGCTGCATACCTCCCATCTTGACTTCAAGTGGCATACAATGTCCCCAAAAGTACATAGGTGTTTTTCACAATTCCTCATAAAATTCAGAAGAACCCACCACATCCACCCCGCTGAAATAAGATGTTTGGAAAATATGTTGTTTTTATTTGCCCATTCATCAGAGTGATATTATTCAGTGGCATTGTTATTTGATGATTAGGTTACCAACGTCAAAATGATTTTTGAGTTTATTTATTCAATGTTTACTGATGGTCTATGTTATGTTTAACGTACAATGTAATTTTCTTTGATATCCTGCAAAACATTTGATTTTGTTTATTGGCATTCATAAAATTTTAAAGTGAAAAATAACAGCTGAATTCAGGGGAAACATCCACTCTACATTTACTTTGCCAATTCCTTTTAGCATTATACATACCTCAACTAGATCTGCTTTCATTTTTGCAAACTCTAGCAAGTATAAGCTTAAACTGTTCAAGGTCTTCTTGCATGATAAGCCTTTCAACTCCGCAATTAAATCTAATGAACCTTCTCTGAACTGCCTCAAGTATGTCCTTTCTCAAGTAAGGGGATCAAAACTGTGCAGAGTATTCTAGATGCTGTCTCACCAATGCCTTGTACATGGTAACAACACTTGCATACTTTTATACTCCATTCCTTTAGCTGAAAAATGTCAAAATTCCATTTAACCTCCTTATTACCTGCTGTTCCACACATTAGCGTTTTGCAATTCATGCACATGGACCCAAATCCCTCTGCACCAAAGCATTTTGAAGTTTCTCTCCATATAATTAACAAATTGCCATTTTATTCTTCTGACCAAAGAGATAACCTCACAACTTTTCCAGGTTAAGCTCACATTTGGCACAGAATCAATTTTAATTCGCCAAACTCCCACCTAAATAACTATTGCACAAATTCCAATTAAGTTTCAAAAAAAAATTATCACTTTTACTAATTGAGGTGTTAATTGGGCAAGATAATTCTGAAAGAAATACATAAGTCATTGGCTCACTTGTCAGAGGCTTCACAAGTTCACTGCAGTTACAAAAATATTACTAAACTAAAAAAATTAGGGAACAGTAGTAATTATGGGTGCATTCTTATCAGGTGTTGACTGATGTGGGGTACGGTGAGAGGAGTGGTAGAATCGGGTGAAAGGTTCAGTCATACCCATCTCAACATTAAGATCATCTCATCTTGTATGCTTTGCTCAAGTGGCATGGTGAGATACTGACTAGGCAGGAGTGAGTTCCCAGCTCATGTCCATCACTGTTTGTTACATGGCTTGTTAAAAGCTCAACTCACCACAGGTTGTGATCTCACCAAACTTCGAGCAAACTTGACATGGAAACCAAAAAACGTTCTTAGCATTTTCAACAGGGAGACAAAGGCCTAGTGGTATTATCACTAGACTTTTAATCCCAGTAATGTTCTGGGGACACAGGTTCAAATCTGGAATTAAGAGTCTAACGATGATTGTTGAACCCATCTGATTCATTAATGTCCTTTAGAGAAAGATACTTTTATCCTTAGCTGGTCTGGCCTATATGTGACTCTTGACCCACATCAACGTGGTTAACTCTGAATACCCCTCTGGGAAAATTAGGGATGGAAAGGACCTTCATGTGGGACACCAGGCACAAATATCTTGGACACACTCCATGGACATTGGGCACATGCACCCAACATCCACAGACATTGGCATTTGACATGTGCCAGCTTCTGTGAAACTTCATGGCACGTCTCTGACTCACTTACGGGATGCTTCTTCATTTCGACAATGCGCCTCAGGCTACGTGGCAGCTAGCATTGTAATGCTGCACCAAGGACTTTGTGAAATCAGGAACACACACCCAGCTCAGGGACTGGACTAGACTTTCTTCCTACGCTGCTGGGCATTCCTCCAGATGGCTGAGACTGCCTTAACTTGGGTGGCAACATCAGACCAGGCTGGCATAGTCTCCATTGCTAATTTTGGGGGAAGAAGTCCCACCTGTGCACCACTCTGTCCAGCAGGAGGTCTAGGACTGTCGGCTATGTCTGGGAAAAATGTCAGGAACTGTGCAAAGCAGTGCTGGTCTGACAGTATTTATCCAGATACACAATGAATTTTCAAACACGGTGCCTGTGCCAGGGATGCTTATCCTGTCCAGAATCTCTGGAGACTGTTGAGGTGCCCCAGGAGCAGTGTGCTGCAAAATATGGTGGAAATCAGACATGATACTCACCACAACGGCTGAAATGCCAATTAATGCAGTCTGTTTAGTCAGAAATCCCTGCAAGGAGAATCTCAGGTCTCGCAGGGAAAATCAATTCAACACAACTCACACTTAGAGCTGAATCTTCCATTTTTTGGGCTATGTTAAATATTCTGCATTTTTGTGTAATGTCAGAGCAAAATGTAGGGGAAATTATGCATATAATTAACCAGCATGAGATGCAAGGAACAGAGCAGGTATAAATTAAGGGTTGAAGAATCTTGTTTAAAATAGATAGCGGCTGCTACTGGTATCAATAAACTCCTGGTCATCCATTTAATTAGTTGTATGTTCTACATCCAGATTTCATATCTTTATACCAGACCTTGCAATCATAGGGCCATAAGTTCAAACTACACAGCCCATGTGAATTTAACAAACTCTTTAATACAGTGTATTCTTTACTGTGACCGCTTATTAGGTTGTTGACTGCGAGTGACCTTGCTCCACCCTGTGTCTACACCTTGCAACCCTACAAGCCCAGTTTGTAGAATCTGCTCTTCTGTCTGAAATCTATTCTGTGTGTCACTTCCTCCCTCCCCCTGCTCTGCACCCCAACCTTCAGCCTTGGGATTCCTGGAGCTGCTTAATGTCTATTTCACTTATCTTCCCTCCTTGTCACCTCTCACTGGTACTTTATGTATATGTTACAAGTTGTTTTACCGTTTTAAAGATGAAATATAAAGTGTAGCTGATTTTGTGCTTGTGAAGTTGAGAATGGTAATTTATTCCATTATATACACTGAACATTACATACAAAAGTCACCTTAACACTATGCATGATATAATCAGGAGCACAGCAATGAGTGGGCCTTTTGTACCTAATGTTCAGCTCAGCTCTGGAGACGGTTGAAATGGCAGGAATTTCTAGAACAAATGCTGCTAAGGGTTTCAGTGAAGTTTTGAGAAGGTGTTACAGGAAATGTGGTTCAAAAGGTCCCAAATGAACAGTAAATGAAGGTATCTATTAGCACATGGAATCGTTTACAGCAACTTGTTTAGATCTGTTCAGCTGGTTCAACGTGAGATTAAGTGAATTCTCCAAATACATGCAGTTTCCTTTGTCAAAGCAGAAATTTAATTGGCCACTTGTCAGTATTATGGGCATCCATTTCCAATGCACACTTTCGCTCCTTTGCCTAGAAGGTGTCTTATACTAAATTAGGCCTAAAATTGGTGTTTCAATTTAGGAATTAATCTGGGCTGCCTTGGAAGCTCTTCAGCTTCTTAAAATTGACATGGAAAATTGTTCCTATTAACTTTAGGGATTTCAATTATTAGTTGAGTTCATCAAAGTGGCCCTCAGAACTGACTCAATATCCCATTCCCATTTTCTCCCTCACTCTATTTTGGACTTTCCAATAGATGGCAACTCGACAACTCTGTTTGGCAAAAATCACGATCTCACTTTATGAAAAAAGTACTTACACGTCTCTTACACATAACGAACAAATGAAAATACACCGCCATCATGATTTAGTTAAATAAAGCAAGATGTATAACAATCTGACATCCCAACTAAGAAATGAAATCGGATGCATAAACAATGAAATATAAATTATTTCTGAATACTACTTATTAGAGGTTAATTATACAAGTCCCAGTATTAGAACAGCTCAAAAAAAAAGTTGAAAGAACTAAAAGAATAACTGAATCCCAAGTTAGCAAGTATTTATATGTAACAAGGAACATTCAGTGTAAATACTTTTCAGCATAAAAGCTACTCACTCACTCCTGGATTGAGGGTAACAGGGGACTGAGATTAGGAGTTATGTATTGAGCTTTGAATTTCAACCAGTGATCAATTCTAGGAACCCATATGAATGTCATCCAAATTAAACTTAATATTAGTTTGCAATGTTATAATCTTGTACTAGACACCAAAATCTATGTGGTTACTGTCTGGCTATGGACCACAACTTTTATTTTAAAATAGACTAAATGTCAGATCTCGAGCACTAAGAGAATAAAGACACAAAATTCCACCATTTTGAACAAACAACAATAAACATTACTAGGAGACAATAAAGACAGCAGAAGCTGGAAGCCAGAGTTTATCTGTGAGAGGCTGGAAAAGCATGGCAGGTCAGACAGCAACTGAGGAGCAGGTAAGTCAACATTTTGGCTGGAAACATTGACTTACCTACTCCCCCCTTCCATGCGTGCACACAGGAAAAATAAACTGAGGTGTAGGGAAAACCTGAAAAATAGTTCCATAGTCTTTGTAAGAAACAGGAAGTGTTAGGTTGGTTCTTGCTGATGCATAGAGGTTTCTCCTCAAGCTTCCTTTTTCCAAATGCATCTACTGTTTGTAAGATGTACAGGGTAGCTGCTTCATTAGTGAAAGGTCTCTGACTTATCCACTTCAAAGTCACAACTTGCGGCAGCTGAAGCAAAGATAAGCTGAGTTTCTCAGGTTTAAAGTGGCTCATGGCAGAAAATGGAGACAGAGAGACTTTGACTAGTGCAGATCTGTCAGTTTCTCTCCTGGTCAGATTAGCTTCTCTTTGTCTTATTCATAGCCCAAGCTATTCAGCTAAATGATAACCAATCACCTTTTTGCTGGCAGACAGAGAAACTTTGTCCTTGATAATTGATCCCTAGTCCACAAATGGATCAGCTTCACGAGTAAACAACCCCTTAGCTCCCGTTTATTGGCGCATCACTGGAACTCACAGCTGCATTAATAGGGTTCACAAAAAGGTATCAGATTCCTTCCACTCAAAACATAGAGCCATCCTTCTAAAGCTGGTGTTTCAAAACTCTTGTCATTTTAGTCCATTGTTTTAAAAAGCACAAAAATAAAAATATATGGTCTTTACACTAACTGCAAGATTTGATATCAGATAAGGTCAACAGATGATTGTACATCTGGAGAAATTAGTTCTCAAGATACAAAGTTGCTTCAAAATTAAATATTGAATCACAAACAAGTGAGTAAATACACTATCAAATTTGATCAGAACTCCAACTGATAACATTGTGAATTGACAAAGCACAAAAGGTGGTACAGGTATTTTTGAAGGAATTTACAAGTTTTTTACAATTTTTAAAATCTGATAACATAAACTTCTTGATACAGGAAGCTATAAACAGAAGGATTCAGCATCTAGGGGAATCAAGAGAAAATTTAATTAATGACCTCGATAGACTGGTGGAAAACTTTTGATTTTGATGCTTGAAGTTACTTCACCTGATGAAGGGGATACGCTTTGAAAGCTTGCAATTTCAAATAAACTTGTTGGACTTTAACCTGGTGCTGTCTGATTTCTGACCTCGTCCATCACAGTCCAACACTGACACCTCTACATCTTGAAAAAAGTACACAATAGAGGCAAAATTGTTGTTGGAATTATTGATGATTTTGTTCAGATTTATTCAGTCTACGGAAGGTCTTGAGAGAAAACTATTCAGACTGTGCTGGAAGAAGAAGGAATAATCACAAGCAAATTATAAAGAGAAGGACAAACTTTTCACAGAATAACATCTTTGCAGGTTACAAAATGAATTATGAATTACAAAATTACAAAATGCTGACTTAAAGTATTTGCTCACTTGCCTAAACTAAAATTCAGAGTCAGTGCTATGGAACTGAATATGCATAAGCCTAGCTATGTCAAAAGAATGCTACATTTGTAAAACTATAGATTACTTCCAGAAGATTTGCATACCCAATGCATTCCTGAGGAATGTGGTGATCCAAAGGTCTCAAGTTTGACAGAATCTGTTTATATCAAATGGACACCTCATTCATTTTAGGCCCCACACAGGGAGAAGTGTCACTGTTTACTCAGAACAAATACAAAAAGTTGAAGAAACAGAAGTGACAGCTTATTGAGTTGAAACTATACGATCCACGTGGCATCATTCCCAAGATTAACAATACAGTGCCACAAGTCACTCTGCAATATTATAAAAGCATGCAAAAGTTGAGCATGTATATGTGATTCACAAACAATATTTCTTGCTTTTGAGCCTGCATGCATGTCTTAGCCTCAAATACTGTCTGTTAGCAGACTGCGTTCAATCAGTTCCAAAATAAAATCACAAACAGATGAAAAAAATCAAGTTATTGCAAGTCTACTCAATAAGAAGCCATTCAGAGAACTTCTGGTGCAGGAATAAACATTTTCCATCCAACTGGTCAAAGGTCAACTGGTGGAAGATTTCATTGGTCACCGAGATTCATGGTGGAACCCAAAATGCCAAAGAATCTATTGGCATTACCCATGTTAGCATGAGAGAATTGTTTAATACTGTCAATGGGAAGGAAATCTGCAACTGTATTGGACCAATGGAATCCTTTACCATCCTTAACATCATGAAAGAACTTTCAGATGATAGAAATCAGTTGAGTTTGTGAGAAGCAGCAAATAATGACAACAAGAAAGAGCAGTAGAACCTACTCAACCTTGCTGAGGTATCAATAACTGTAGTCATTTAGACAGCAGATGGTCTAAAAGAACAAATTGTAATTCCAGATTTGAATTTGATATCAGATGATGAGTCAACACAAGTTCAGGAGCAATATTTCAATTCTATGTCTTACAGAGCAGATTTTTTTTTACCAGTGACACAGATAATACTTAATTAACAACAATGTTCCTGTAATCTGACTGAGGATGGGAAAACGTTTTGTGGACCAGTATAACGGAGCGTGAATGAAAACAACCAACCAAAACAAATTGAAATAATGGGTTTACACACCGCTTCAACATAGATCTATCAAACATTTGCTTGAACAAAATGAAGAGAAGTTGCATACAAATCCCCTGGAAGCCAAGCCAACACCCACAAATTCAGGACATAGTGAAGAAAGAAAAATTACCTGGTTTACAAGGAAGCAGGAACTTGTTTCCTTCAAGCAGTCAACTTCCATGATAGAGATTCATGGGATCAAATCTCCCCCACAAGTTGTTATGAAGCAACTACCTGATTCAGCAGAGAAAAGTTTTCAGAGGATTAAGCATCTATAGAGAAGAGAATGGACCAACCAAGGTTAGGAGGATCAACATCCTCAGAGAACTACATCCAAGAGATGAACCGGTCTTCCAAGGTTCAGATAGTTTAGTGCCCACGCAACAAGAAGATCAGAACCAAAGTCAATACTTTTCAAGCCAATGTTGTAGAATTGTGAAACTTTCAGACAGCCTGAATTTGTGAAGTCAGAGACTTTTTGGCGGTGGGGGATGCGGCGATATACATGTATGGAGAGGTCTTATATATGGGGCGAAAAGCTTGGGGGTGGGGGTGATGATATTGTATAAGATTGTAAAAAAAAAAAGTGTTTGGAGGAAGGTCACTCGACCCGAAGCATTAACTCTGATTTCTCTGCACAGATGCTGCCACACTTAGAGGGGCTTTTTCCAGCAATTTCTGTTTTTGTTATAAATGGGTTATGTTTGAGGCTACCTTAACTTACAGCCAATCTAATGATATCATAAGGGCTTGGATTGGGATAACCTTAGGACCTGATCAGAGAAGACCTATATTCACAGATCTCCTCATAGTCTAATATTAATGTTTATTGAGTCATAGGATCATACAGCATGGAAACAGACTCTTTGGTCCAAGTAGCCCATGCCGACCATGTTCCCACACTAAACCAGTCCCACTTGCCTGCATTTGGCCAATATCACCGTAAACCTTTCCGATTCAGGTACTTATCCAAATGTCTTTTAAATGTTGTAACTGCGCCCGCATCCACCACTCCCTCTGGCAATTCATTCCACGCACGAACCACTCTTTATGTAAAAAGGTTGCCCCTCATGTCCCTTTTTAAATCTTTCTCTCTCACCTTACAAGTATGCCCGCTGGTTTAGAATTCCCCCACCCTAGGGGAAAGACCCTTGCTACTCACATTATCTATGCCCCTAATGATTTTATAACCCTCCATAAGGTCACCCCTCAATCCTATGCTCCAGCACAAGAAGTCCCAAACTAATTTTCTAACTTAATCCCTTCATACCCAGCAAATTTTTGGTAAGAGGTAGTAGGAACTGCAGATGCTGGAGAATCTAAGATAACAAGGTGTAGAGCTGGATGAACACAGCAGGCCAAGCAGCATCAGAGGAGCAGGAAGGCTGACGTTTCGGGCCTAGACCCTTCTTCAGAAAAGGTTTCTGTTTCTGTTATAAATGGGTTAATGTTTGAGGCTACCTTAACTTACGGCCAATCTAATGATATCATAAGGGCTTGGATTGGGATAATCTTAGGACCTCATCAGAGAAGACCTATATTCACAGATCTCCTCATAGTCTAATATTAATGTTTATTGAGTCATAGGATGAAGATGATGTAAATGAAAGGGTCTAGGCCCGAAATGTCAGACTTCCTGCTCCTCTGATGCTGCTTGGCCTGCTGTGTTCATCCAGCTCTACACCTTGTTATCTCAACTTTTTGGTAAATATTTTTTGAAACCTCTCCAATTTAATAATATCCTTCCTTTATCAGGGTGACCAGAACTACACAGAGTACTCCAGAAGCAGTCTCACCAACATCCTGTACAACCTCAACATGACGTCCCAATTCCTATACTCAAAGGTCTGAACAACGACTGCAAGTATGCTAAATGCCTTCTTAACCACCCTAAACACGTGACACAAATTTCAAAGGATTATGTACCTGAACCCCTAGTTCTCCATTCTACACACTACCAGGGCCCGATCAATAATTGTATAAGTCATGCCCTTGTTTGTTTTACCAAAACGCAATACCTTGCATTTATCCAAATTAAAGTCCGTCACTCCTCAGCACATTGACCCAGTTGATCAACTTGCTAATGTAATTTATTTCCATTCCATTACAACATGTTAAGGCAAGACCCTCTTCTTGTTGAGGCTCATCGCCGGTTCTTCGTCTACGACTATAACCCAAATAGGTGCTAAGACCCAGCTGAGGAAAGAGAAACAGTGGCAGCATCCTTTTAATCACAAGCACCACAAAGCATTATCGCAAATGGGAAGCTTCAGTTTTATGTATGGGACTTGCAATTTCTGGGTGTATCCACTATTTTTGTTATGGTAGAGAGGCTGACCACCTTGGCAGAAATCCAAGTCTCAGCTTTAATCCTTATATGCAACATTAGGACAGTCAACTAGTCGGTAAGTGTATGGTTAACCTCATCAAGAGAGAGAAATTCTACTTTCATTTTGCTGGTTTAGAATGAGCCTACAATTTTGAAAGTTACACTGATGCCTCCATTATAATCATTACAAGCATAATATTCATTATCCAATTTAAAGGTGATGTTTTCAAAACATCTAAAATGGAGGCTTTGAACACAATGTGCAGGGGTCAATCCATTAAGTAAGTACTCCTACAAGACAGGACTTGCATTCATAATGTCCCTTTCATGATCTCTGGGTGAACCATAGAGCTTCGTCACATCAGTACTTTTGAAATGTGGTTTCTGTGACAGTAAGTTTGCAAATAGGAGGCTCCCACAAACTTGGAAATAAATGATCCAATAATTTGTTTTAACAATTGTTAGACTGTTCAGAACATGAGGGATAACTCTTCTGCAAATGTTTACATGGATCTTTTATATTCATTGGAGTGTGCAGTTGGGTCATAGGTTTAACATCTCATTAGAAAAGGTAGCAACTCCAACAGCACAACATTCATTCAGCCCTCAGTATCAGCCCAGATTGTGTATTCAATGTCTGGTGGGGCCCTTGCATAGACGTTCTGACTAAAAATTGAACGAGCTAACCACTGACTCATACCTGACACCTTAAAAGACAGTAATCAGGATGTAGAACACAAGAACCAGGAGCAGGAGTAGGCCATTTGGCCCATCGAACCTGCTCCCCTATTCAATAAGATCATGGCTAATCTTTTCACGGCCTCAGTTTCACTTACCCATCCTCTCACCATAACCCTTAATTCCTTTACTATTCAAAAAATTATCTATCTTAGCTTCAAAAACATTTAACGAGAAATCCTCAACTACTTCACTGGGCAGGGAATTCCACAGATTCACAACCCTTTGGATGAAGAAGTTCCTCTTCAATTCAGTCCTAAATCTGGTCACCCTAATTTTGAGGCTATGCCCTCTTGTTCTAGTTTCACCCACCAGTGGAAACAACCTCCTTGCTTCTACCTTATCTATTCCCTTCATCATTTTATATGTTTCTATAATTTTTCTAAAATGTGACCACTCAGTCGCAATACAGATATTGTCAGTCCCTAGAAACCTATGGTGATGACTGTCAGGCCTCATGATCTCCGTGTCCTCAGGTGAATCAATTATCCAATCCTGGTCTTTGCTTAAAGAGGACAACAGTTATCCTGAGAAGTGGAGTTCTTGAGTGATGGTTCTGATCTCTCTCCTTCCATTTTTGTTGCCTCTTTACATTAGAGTTTATGTGGTCACTTTCTGATTATGTTGAACAGGGGGCTGCCACATGGCACAGTTTGAGGCAAGTCCCTCTAGCACACACGTCAATCTGTTCCCTTTTCAACAAAGCTTTCAGAGTGTCAGTAAAACATTTTCTCCATCTTTCTTGAAATCTTGTGTTATTTTTAATTTGTAATTTAATCTTATTGTGCGGTGGAGCAAGCTTGAGGGGCTGAATAACTCAATCCTGCTGCTTGCCAGTATGTTCATATGAGAAGTATATTTGATATGGAAGCTGATTATTTGATATGTAGAAGCTGTGCCCAGAGCTAATCTGACTGTGGATAATCATCATTTATAGATATTTTATCCACAATGTCTAGGAACAGTTGCTATGTTCAGAGAATTTCAGTCAAAATCACAACAGAGGCTGATGACAAAACCAACATGTACTTTTAGCATTGTACGGTTATAATTTAGTTGTACAACTGTTTCCGAGTTTTGTTTAGAACATTCAGTTAGGAAATGCTACTTGTTCACTTTCAGAAGCTAGCATTTTATCATGAGTCTCAAAACAATCATTATCAGGTGATAAGAGCTCCTACCATTGAACTGATTATATCTCCATTACAAGGTACGTCTCTGAAGACCATACAATTTAAGATGTTGATTATTGTATTAATTATCACTGATATAAACCAAGTCAATCAAATAGATGAAGCCACACAAGCAGATAAAGTTGTAATCTGTTAATGATTGTTAATATTGTAACAGAGGTCTCCGTTAGAAACTTCACCCTCTAAACCTTTGCTTTGAGCAACTGTTTTGATTTGTTATCAGGATTGGTGCTGTTCCAACTCATTGTACTGTACTGAACATGAAGAGCACATGCTCAACTGGAAAGATTTGTTCTGGGTCATTTTCAACTGAAACATAGTGGGACTGCAGTGGAAGTGTGCCACAGGCATGGAATACCTGCTCAGTGTTAATGATTCATACATTAAAACTGCTTTCCATTCTTAGCTCCGCAGTAGAGCAGGAACTAGGCCTGCACATAGCAGGTATGGAAAGGCTGAGTGGGTGGTGTGCAGGTCAAGTTGCACGCTGAAATGACCTCATAGAAATGCCATGAAACAGAAAGTATCAATGGAATTTGGTTTTGTGTAGAATGTTAACAAATTTTAGGATGGAATTACACGGTTGTATGGACTGATACAACACCAGAGACCAAGAGATATTTGGAACAAGCTTTCTCTCCAAAAAGCAGGAGGATCAGAAGCCTGAAGCATGTGCTTTCTGGTTTACTGCTATCATTAATCCCACATCACCAAACCTTTTTTCTACTGTGAAATTGGGGGTTGGAATGACTACCTGCCCACAAGTAAAAACCGAAAAAACTTCCGATGCTGTAAGTCAGAAACAAAAACAGAAGTTGCTGGAAAATCTCAGCAGGTCTGGCAGCATCTGTGGAGAGAAATCAGAGTTAACATTTTGGGTCCAGTGACCCTTCCTCAGAGCTTGCCCACAAGTGTTAGGTATAGCGATTTAAAGTAATTAAAAGTCTTACTTATACCATTGATAAGAGGTAAAGTGGAATTTTCCAGTTGGCATGTGGGTCCCTTGTATAGGCAGGAGTACAGCATTTGTATCCCATTGGAAAGCAATGCTCCAGGCAGACTCGGAGCCTCTTCTGGCCTTCTGTATGGGTATGGATACAGGACACATTGTAGAGGGGTCTCCCTTCCTAATAGTAGGCTAGCAACAATGGACATCTTTCGTTTCTGATATGTGGGTTTTAAGGCCATCTCTCTCTCTCCATTGCAACAGCAGGCTTCAGCTCCCTGCAAGTGACCCAGTTGGCTGACTGTGTTCCTCACACCATTACAGTTGTGATAATTGTTGACTATTAAAATTCTAATTACCATCATCTAATTATTATACCTTGGACCTTTTGTGGATTAGAATTATTACTACAATGTAAGAAACATGTCCTTAAAATAGCTGCACTTGTCACCTGGCCACAGGTGGAGGCAATCTTTGGGAGACTCATGCTGAATAAACAAAATAGTCTGTACTGAAATTATCATTTTTATCTAAAAACAAACTAGACAACAGAGTCAGTGCCAAGAAATTTGCAGCCCTAAATTTTAGTTCACAAGTATATGATAAGTTCACAAATTGGAAGATGGAAAGCTATTCTGCCATTTAGCCAGTTGGGAAAAACAATGGAACAAGACTCAGGAATGTTCACTAATCTATATTTTAGCAGCTGCTGTTTGAGCAGCAAAGCAGAGAAAAGTAAAATGGATTTGTAAGCAACAACTGGAGGACTTTCTGTCTCTTAAAGGCTTCTCTTATCTATGAATACAGCTTCCTTTGTAAAAGCAAATTGTTTAAAAAAAAACTGTTTCCTGCAAACTCATAAGGATATCTATAGATTTTGTCACTGTAATGGACAGCAATTAAACCACTGTGGTCCCAGGTTAAAATGAAAATGACACTTTAAGGACTCTGACAACTTGCAGATGGCATTTGTTTGGAATTTGGCAACACAGTCGTAGGTGTACAGGGAGTACAGTAGAGAACTGAGGGCGCACCTTTGGGGGGCTCAAGTTGAGTGATATTGAGGAGGAGGTGTTTAATATCCTGTCATATTATTTTTCCTGGGGTTAGTAGGTCAGTCATAAATTCCTCTTTGTTTTGTTCAAGAAAGACTTGCAATTAGTTCCTTAATTTTCACCAAAGCTATTCTCAGAAATAATGTTCATGGAGCTATCAATTATCGTAAAAATATATCAGGTTTGCTACTATCTAATAGAGAAGGAAATCTGCCATTCTTACCTGATCTAGTCTACATGTGAACCAGACTAAAATAGTTGACTCTTAACTGCCTTCTGAACTTGTCTAGCAAGCCCCTCGATTCAAAGGCAACTGTACTGTGCAACAAATGCTGACCTACCCAACAACGCTCAAGTCCCACGAAAGACTGAAGAGAGAAGCCTAGTACGGATTTTTAATTGAGGTGTAATGGCTGTGTGCTAAAAATGAAAACATTTGTTGTGACCAGCTGAGAGTAGAGGGGGAGGGGTTGAAAAAATAAAAACAGGAGCCGCTTTCCCCCTCCCTCTTCATCTGGGTCAGGGCCCATGTTTGACCTAATCTTTGGGTTCCCAACCAATAAGCAACATTCTGCCCATGATTTCTAAATGGGAGTTAATCTCAATGAGCAGAACAACCTGATTTTTTTGGGGGGCATTGATAGGAAGTTGGATTAAAGGGAAATGAACTGATGGAGGGAAGATCGGTGTGTTCCAGTGACAATATAAACTGAAGCCATCGATAACTTATGATTTTAAATTGAAATAACAAGTTTTGCATATTCAGTAGCAGAGTTAGATGTGCTTCTTAGTAAAGATTCCAATACACTGCATTTGTTCCAGCTGCTATTTCGGATAGGACTTAATTATTGCAGTGTTTTAACATTATAAACTTACACAAAAGCATAACATTTTTCTTTGTGTACAAATATTTGTACCAGTGATATTTTCATGCAATGAAAGACAAAATTTAGTGCAATTATCACCTTTCTCAGAAAAATTTCAAAGTATTTTAAATATAACGAATTACTTGGTTGAATTTTGTGTAGACGTGGTAAGCACTTAGGTATCACAAAAACACTGATGTGACTGAGGAGGTTTTAAGTGTTTTTGTTGAAGGACAGCCATTAGACAGAAAAGCTCCTTGCGCCTCTTGAACCTGTGTCTTAACATTTTATAATATCTTCCCAAAGCAATCTTATTTAAAATTTCACTGAAATGAATGTAAGTATGTCAAGCAATGTTATACTTCCAAACTATGTACCATTGAGTTAAATCGTCCACTGAATTTCTGCAATGGGGGTCAACACTGGAATCAGTTTAGCTCAGGTTAAGATCCATTGTAGAGAAATTAGTTTTTACACTTCCCCTAAATTACCTCATTCACATCTGTTGAAATAACAGTTTGGATTATATTAAAAAGAAGGCAGAAGTCACATGACACCAGGACATAACCCAACAGGTTTATTTGAAATCACAAATTTTTGGAGCACTGCTCCTTCATTAGGGGAAGTGGACAGAGGTATACAGAGGTGGACACAGAATTTATAGGCAAAGAGATCAAAAGATCACACAAATTATGCATGTAAAACTGTTGACAGGCTGAATAATAAAATCGCTGCGGGTGATCAAAAGTGTCAGATGGTGTGAGTAAAGTGTCAACAGCTGAATAGCAAGTGAAGGGATGACCTATAATCCAATTAAATGAGGCAGAGAGATAATTACAAACAAAAAACCCAAAGGTGGTGCAAGAGACAAACCAAATGGCTAGAATATCATGATTATTATAAAAGAGCCGCATGCCTAGGGTCTAATCAAAGTAACAAGTAATCCAACTAATACAAACTAATTAAGGCAGAGAGATCATAGCAAGTTATTAAGGTGATGGTTATAAGCAGGACAATAAGGAAGACTTTACAAATACAGAACAGTGTGGTGGGTCACATGTAGCGTGACATGAACTCAAGATCTTGGTTGAGGCAGTCTTCACGGGTATGGAACTTGGCTATTAGTTTCTGCTCAGCGATTCTGCATTGTTGTGTGTCTAGAGGGCCATGTTAGAAGACGCTTACTCAAAAATCACAGGCTTAAAGTCATTGACCGCTGAAATATTCCCCGATTGGGAGGGAACATTCCTGTGTGGTGATTGTTGCGCGGCGTCCATTCATCCTTGTCATCGCATCAGCATGGTCCTGCCAATAATACCATGTCTTGGGCATCTTTGCCTGCAGTGTATGAGGTAGTCAACATTGGCCGAGTCACATGAGTATCTGCCATGTACGTGGTGGGTGGTGTTCCCACGTGTGATTGTTGTATCTATGTCAATGATCTGGCATGCCTTGCAGAAGTTGCTGTGACAGGGTTGTGTGGTATTGAAGTCAATGTTGTCCTGAAGGTTGGGTAGTTTTGTGAACGATGGTCCGTTTAAAGGTTTGGTGATTGTTTGAAGGCTAGAAGTGGAGGCGTGGGGATGTTTATCCCACCCAGTCCAACACCGTCACCTCCACATCAAAATATAACCAAACTGTGATTCTTGCTTTCAGTGCTTCAGGTGTGCATCCTGAAGAATTTGGAAACCAGTGGAGTGCATTTCTCATAAGCAGTACTAATATTTTGTATTCTAGGCTGTTTAAACTTTTAGTGGAGTTGTCTCTAAACATCCAGAAAAAGATGATTAAGGCAAGAAAAATGTAACATTTGGCTGCACTTGTCTTAACTCATCCATGCATAGAGAACAGAATGTATTTGAAGATATCTTGATGTAGGTTAATTCTGGCTATTAATACCGAGACATCAGGCGGATTGAATGAATTTTGCATGACCCTGCTGGAAATGTTAAAGGTCCTGGAATAACTTTGAATGTCAGGGCAAAAATATATGTTTCAGATGATCTTATGTCTCAGAAAGCCCACATTCCCACATACCTGTCATGCACATCAATTTCAACTACTTATTAGGTCAATGAAGCAGTACACCAGTGGTTGAACTGAATTTGACTGTCCTGAGCACATATCAACTTTTAATGCATTGAAGTTTTCAACTTCTGTTAAAACAGATATAATGATGCTTATTTCTTTAAGGCAAGCTGTAACAACAAATTTGTGTTCTTGTCTAAAAGGACCATTATAAAATTTTCAAATTCCTCTTGTGCCCTCCATATCACAAGTCCCTTCTTTGGAAATTTCCCATGTGAGTCGAGTTTGAATATGAGTTAAGTTCCCATTGAGTTTGCGGTTGTGTGCAGTTATTCAACAATTCCTTTGTATTGAAGTTGCGTAGTCAGTACATGCAGCATTGTGTGCTATGTGAAGGAGGAAGTTCTTAAACAATAAGCTGACTTTTTGATCTGCTGCCCTTTGGTAGCATTGCAGTCGAGAACAGGGAAACAAGATTCCTTTCTGTTGACATATTAGAAGTGTGGGTTAAAGCATCAAAGCCAACTACCTTCTGATTACTTTCACTAACCGAAAGCTGCTAGCCATTATGACAATGTGTAATGTATTTAATCATTTTGACATTGTTTCCATTTGAGTGGGTGAAACACCAGAATTAAGAAGTGGAGTTGGGGGGAATCAAACCTTTCCACAACCAGGCTAATCTATGCCCAAGCTAACGGTGTTTTTTGATACCAAAAATATAACTAAACCAGCTGTCTGGAAGGCAAACTTTTATACAAAATGCATGATTGAAGCAACTACATTTTCATGTAAGTGAATCAATCAAATTTGTTACAGAACTTGGTGTTCAAAATGCTCGTATTAAGATAATCCAGGGAGGAATTTGCTGCAAGTAGTTGAAATTAGTGATAGTCCTGATTTCCCCTTTTGATTGATAGATAAAAAGGAAACAAGTAACTAAACCCATTGGGTCCGAGGGTGCCATTTCCCCCTCTCAGCAGATGGAGTGGAAGGTGGTGAGAAAGGCAAGTAACCGGGCAAGTTGTCCCTACTGAAATATTCATCCCTTTCTCACCATTGCAGCAATTAGATGCTGGGTGAGAAAGAGTCATGGATGAATTTCTTGACTCGCCAGCAATTAAGGCCCTTAAGTGGTCCATCAACACCCACTTAAAGGCCTCAATGCACCAATGGACTAATTACAAGCCTTCATGGCAGCTTGGAAATGTGGCTGGCTCCTAAAGTCAAGGCAACCTGCCTGTCTGGTTAGGGGACAGCCTACATGTGGCCTGATCAGGGGCAGGGCTGCAGGTCATGGTGGTGGTTCCTGAAAGCCCCTGTCTTGATGTCCCCCAGGCCCCTTCTCCCTGCAAACCCCTCCCCATTTGATCCAAAAGGTAAAAACTTCCCTTCTTGCTATGGAATTCCCTGAAGCCTTGGCCACTACTGATAAACTCTAGGACACAGAAGCTGCTGGTCTCCGATTGACCAGCTTCTGGCATGATGGCATATCACCATCAGGGTCTGTGATGGAGATCGATCTCATGCACTCTCTCACTGGTGGGAGCAGAGGGTCAGTAACCCCTGGACACGCCTACCCCTACATTTAGGATGCAAAATGAAAAATATCAACTTGAATCACTGCAATAACAACCTGAATTAAAATAACTTACAGCCAGGTATATGGTGGATAAAAAAAAGCATTTTGCTGAAAATTCTAGATTCGATATTTCCAACCATGCCTCACAGGTTTCATTCTGTTTGCAGCCTGTGGGCCCAGCCATATGCATGCAATTGTCTTGACAGTTCAAAATATAATAAAGTATGACACTTTGATTATTGTGTCTAATTGTTACTGATTACTCATTTTCCAAATTAGGAAGCACTTTAGCACCAAATAAAGAAACTGTGGAATGTTCTCACTTTCAAGGAAAATGCTCCCCCATCATTGTTAAGCTAGTTTCAAAATAAATTTCCAAAAGCACTAATGAGGTTTTAAGAATACTGACATGTGGCCCCTACAGACTACAGGAGAGTTTTGTATTTTTATTTCACTGTAATTAATTTTAATGCAACAGGAGATCCTCAACAAGCCAAATATTTGACCTATTCTTTCTCTGGAAATATGCATCAAAACCTTAATGTGGTACGTCAGAGAATCAGAAAATTATCCATCTCAAATCCCAGAACTGTAAAATCGTTTTGCTCCTCTGTTACACTTGGCTAATAATGCAGTATGTAGGGAAAAGATCAATGCTTTGTACGATCTTAAAAGCTGTTGTCACTAGGCCAAAACATGATGGCAGAGTTGCGAAATTGAAACCAAAGATTTAATTTTGTTAAATTAAACAGGAAAATGGAGTCCGCCAACTGATTGAGTCTCAGGTTTAAGACCAGAAGGTCATGAGTTCACTCAAGTCTCAACCCTACAGGCAATGCAGGAACTTGCAGCATGGCTTGTTATCCTGCTATTTGGCAATAGAGATCAGTGCGACAACCATTAGACCTGATAGAGTCTATCATTTGTGGATAATCTCTCACTGACCAGCAACTGACTACCCATATGGAAGTTGAATATTTAAATGATGGGAGCTGAGCTTCCAACTAAAATTCACTCCTGGTGTTTACCAATGCATTCAGATTGCTAATAACTTTGAACTTCCACCTTCTCAAGGCTGGTTGAATTAAATGATTAATGGGAGAAACTGAAAAATATCATCCAATTTGTATGACCCTCAACTATTTTCCTAATTTGATGTTTGTACAGAAATTAAACTTCTGTGACATACTTACAAAAGCCCTCTGGTATGACAAGTGCCTTTAGAGAAATAAATGGACATGTGGTAATAAGAAGCAGATCTGTTTAGTGTTGGCTGTTCAAGTGCTAGTGGCAGCATTATTCACTAGGTAACAGTGCCCCATCACAGAGTTATAAAGAATCTAGGAATGGCTTGGGAGTTTTAAAAAAAAAAAAATCATGCAGTCTTTGAAATGATGATTAAGAATGGCTACATAGGCTTTTAAAACTGGCTCTCCTTTACAAACCCAGAAAGTGAATATATTTGCAACACAGACAATTATTCTCATAGACACTTTTATTGAGCTATCACAAATGTAACTACAGAACAAAGGTACCTGGAGTTACCACATTGTGAGCAACACATGCAACTGAAACTCATTTGGGCTGCTTTGCAGAATTATAAAGCTTGACGTTGACAAATCCAGTCATGTATGCTGATCTTTTTTCTTTTACCATTCACAAAGGATTGCACCTTGCACCTGTTTACTCTCACTGACCATTATTCGATTGTAATAATTGTACATTTCACTCAATTCTACTAGGAAACAAGAAAAAGTGATTTTAATACAGTATCCATCACACAATTCTGTCAACCTCCAGGTCCTATTTCACTATCAATCCTTACTAACAGTTAGTTTATGCCTGTTATATGGTGCTAAGGGCAGTAGCTGTATAATGGCACTTTAGTTAGTGTAACAATGTTCATGGAATAGTAGACTACTGCAGCACAGCACAGAAGAAGCCACTGATCTGCCAAATCTGCAATAGCTCTTTCAAAGAACAATTGAGATCATCTCACTTTTCTGATCATTCCCCATATCCCTGTATCTTTTCTACTTCAATAATAATCAAATTCCCTTTTAGAAGATATTACTGAATTTGTATCCACCATCCTATTAGACAGCATATTCCAAATTCTAAGCATTCATTGCAAAATTAAGTTTTCTTCTTTTTTGTTTCTAGTTCTTTTGCTGATGATCTTTAAATTGTTCCTTCTGGTTACTAATACTTCAATCTTTGGAAACTCTCTTTATTTAGCAACTTCATGATTTCAAACAACTCTAATCAAATCTCTTCCTAATCTTCCATGCTTGAAGGAAAACAAGCCCAGCTTGTTCAATCTGTCCATGGGACTATAGGATTTCTGGAACCATTCAAGTAAATCTGTTCTGTACCCTCTCCAAAGCCTGACTAAGTATTACATCAAGCTTAGATTCTTCTGATACTCTCAAATCATTTAAGATTGCTTTCATCAATTGCCGACTATCTGGAATACTACCTCAGAGTGCGTTGGCAGATTGCTAAAACTTTGTAGCAAGTGAAAAGTAAGCAATAGCCCTGGGTGCACATTAGCTACAGAAGGAAAGTAATTTCAACTTTCAGAGGCTATTGACGTGCTTTCAAAGAGCAATTTAACCAAAAGAAAAAATTGACAATTAAAATGAAACTATTAAAGTGCTGGTTGCATTTTGGTTGTGGCAGTAAATTCACTGATATGAACTTAATAATGATGCATTTATTTCAATATTCAATGCTTTTTAGCTAAGGAGTTACTGTTTGAATCAAAGTGACTGCTGCTATAGAAGTCAGATAGGGTGATTAATCAAGTATCAATTGAGATCAAGTTAAGTAATAACATGCAAATGAATTCCTTCAAAGTCAGAGTAAAATCGAGTTTATCTAAATGATGCATTACCTAATGGCTGGCACAGCTTGATTAACTTCCCTCTGTATACCGAGTTGAAGCAGGATGCCCACATACCTGAAACCTTCTCCCGCTTCCAACACACCCCCTCCTCCTGGACACCACCCCAAGGCCTCCTACCCTCCCTCGACCTCTTCATCTCCAACTGCCGTCGAGACATCAATCGCCTCAACCTCTCCACCCCTCTCACCCACTCCAACCTCTCCCCCGCAGAACGTGCAGCCCTCCGCTCCCTCCGCTCCAATCCCAACTTCACCATAAAACCCGCGGACAAGGGAGGCGCAGTTGTAGTATGGCGCACTGACCTCTACATCGCCGAGGCCGGACGCCAACTCTCCGACACCTCCTCCTACCGCCCCCTTGATCAAGACCCCACCCCTGAGCACCAAACCATCATCTCCCAAACCATCCACAACCTCATCACCTCAGGTGACCTCCCACCCACGGCCTCCAACCTCATCGTTCCCCAACCTCGCACTGCCCGCTTCTATCTCCTTCCCAAAATCCACAAACCTGAATGCCCTGGTCGACCCATTGTCTCCGCCTGCTCCTGCCCCACCGAACTGATCTCCAACTATCTCGACTCCATTTTCTCCCCCTTGGTCCAGGAACTCCCTACCTATGTCCGTGACACCACCCACGCCCTCCACCTCCTCCAGAACTTCCAATTCCCCGGTCCCCAACACCTCATCTTTACCATGGACGTCCAGTCCCTCTACACCTGCATTCCCCATGCAGATGGCCTTAAGGCCCTCCGCTTCTTCCTGTCCCGCAGGCCCGACCAGTCCCCCTCCACTGACACCCTCATCCGCTTAGCCGAACTCGTCCTCACACTCAACAACTTCTCTTTCAATTCCTCCCACTTCCTACAGACAAAGGGGGTAGCCATGGGTACCCGCATGGGCCCAAGCTACGCCTGCCTCTTTGTAGGTTACGTGGAACAATCCCTCTTCCGTACCTACACCGGCCCTAAACCCCACCTCTTCCTCCGTTACATTGATGACTGTATCGGCGCCGCCTCGTGCTCCCACGAGGAGCTCGAACAGTTCATACACTTCACTAACACCTTCCACCCCAACCTTAAGTTTACCTGGACCATCTCTAACACCTCTCTCCCCTTCCTGGACCTCTCTGTCTCCATATCGGGCAACCACCTAGAAACCGATATTCATTTCAAGCCCACCGACTCCCACAGCTACCTAGAATACTC
>NC_063353.1:26730212-26787835 GCF_021869965.1 Rhincodon typus | reverse complement strand
GGGTCTAGGCCCGAAACGTCAGCCTTCCTGCTCCTGTGAGGCTGCTTGGCCTGCTGTGTTCATCCAGCTCTACACCTTGTTATCTCAGTATATAGTAGCCTACAGTTTAGAGGCAGGACACAAATCAGAGTTCACTGATTCATCTTCCAAGATCACCATCCGGTCCAGAGTACGCTTCGTGAAGCAGGATAAAAGGATGCTGTGTTTCTTCTTCCAAAAAAAATACACAGAGCTCTCTCTGTGATCAGCAGCCTGAAGGACAATTCAGTAACATCATCACAGCCTGACATAAGCCAAGCATCTGCAGATGTTTTCAGCTCATGGTGTACAGTGTGAAGCACTGCCTCCCAATCCTTCCTGCCCTCCATCACTGAGAGTTTAGGTGACAGTGCATGGGTGATGCTGGTGAAGCCACTAATTCTGGGTAAACTGACTGAGGCTGTCAAATCTCATAATACAAGTAGAGCTCTTGGAAGCAACAGTTCCAGTGTTTTAGACTCTGTATGGCAGGGTGTCCAATTATGCTTCTGGTTGGTAACATGCTAAAATCAGTGAGGATAGCTATCATCACCCTCATCTACATCAGTCTTGTTTCAAACGCTTGACTGAGTCTGTCAGGAAGGGTGGGGACATAAGAGGGGTAATAATTCCAGGCAGTGAAGGCATTCAGGTCAAAGGATCCTCAGTCCTCAGCTCAGATCTACTGCCATAGACATAGTGTGGGTGGTGGTGAGAAAGGCTTTCTGATCAGATCTTTCCTATAAGCCTGGATTATCACCCCCTTCACATTGCTCTCCAGCTGGAGTATAGTGGGGAAGAGACCTCACCACCTCCTTTTGGAAGTAGTAAGAAGGGTCTGAAGAAGGGCCCCAACCCGAAATGTCAACTTTCCTGCTCCTCTGATGCTGCCTGGCCTGCTGTGTTCCTCCAGCTCCACAGTGCGTTACATCCTTTCGGAATGTACCTTTGCAAAGGGAGATCTCAGAAAAGATATGGAGGTTTAGTTGGTTCACCCTCAGCAACTCCATGATGCTGTATTCTATGTTCTGCAAGTTTGCTGAAAACTTGTTGGTCTCCAGTGAAAAGAGCTGACAATGACCGACGGTTGTACACTGATACATTCCAATGTCCAGAACCACACAAAAAAGGACCCACTAAAGCATGGGGTAGCCATTGTAATAGCACAATGGGGAAAGGCCACTCTCTAAGGGCCTTTCACTGTGGTTTGGAAACTGGGTAAGTCCCCTTCAGTTATAGATATTCTGAATCAACTTGCTCAGACATGTTACAATAAGTACCTGGAGTAGATGGCCTTCAGCCCCAGAGGTTGCAATATCACCTCTGCATCACTAGAGCTCCCTTGAACTTTTATGTTTGATATTTAATGAGCCTTGTAAATATTAACGGTTATTGTAAATGTAACTATGATGTTGTAGCTATTATACTGGCTTGGTTGGGAGAGGGACAGGAGGAGCAGCTTAACAATCTGGGATCTGGATGTTTCAGGTGAGATAGAGAGGGATGTAAAGAGGTGGGGGAGTTGCATTACTGATTAAGGAGAATATCACAGCTGTACTGAGAGAGGACACCTTGGAGAGTCCATCCAGCAAGGCCGTAAGGGTGGAGTCAGGAATAGGAAGGATGCAATCACTTTGTTGGGATTGTACTACAGGCCTCCCAACAACCAGTGGAAAATAGAGAAACAGATATATGAACAGTGGTGGAAAAAATGTGAAAACAATATGGTTGTTCTGGTGGGTGACTTTAACTTCCACTATATTGACTGGGTCGCGCTTAGTGCCGGGGTTTGGATTGAGATGGAAGTTTGTGAGGCGTGTCCAGGATGATTTTTTGAAACAATATTAAATAGTCCAACTAGGGAGCCATACTAGACCTGGTATTGGAGAATGAGACCAGCCAGGTGATCTAAGCTTCAATGGGGGAGAATTTCAGAAGCAGCAACCATAATTCGGTAGGTTTTATGTTACCAATGGATAAGGATAAGAGTAGTCCCCTGGTGAAAGTATGAAACTGGGGAAGGCTAACTATATTACACACAATATTAGGCGGGAACTGGGATATGTAGATTGGGGACAGCTGTTTGAGGTTCTTTAAAGTTGATTAGAGTTCAGGACCAGCACGTTCCTATGAAAATGAAGGATAAGGATGACAAGATTCAGGAAACTTGGATAACAAGAGAAATTGAGAGTTTAATCAAAAAGAGAAAGGAAGCATACTCAAGTTTTAGGAAACTGAAGAAAGACAGAGCCCTCAAAAACACAAAGAAAGTAGGAAAGAACTGAAACAAGAAACTAGGAGTACTAAAACAAACAGGATTAATGAAAATGCCAAGGCATTTTACACACACATATATATGGAACAAGAGGGTAGCTAGGGAAATGGTAGGTCGACTCAAAGAGTAAGGAGGGAATTATTGTGTGGACCCATAGGAAGTGAGTGAGGTCCTTACTTTGTATTGGTATTCATGAAGGAGAAGCACATTGTGGATGGTGAGTCTCAGGAGGGGTATGTTGATATTCCAGTGATGTCAATCTAAAATAAAATGGAGGTATTGCATGTTTTGGAAAGCATTAAGATAGACAAGTTCCCAGGATCTGATGGGATCTATCGCACAATGCTGAGGGAGGCCAGGGAGAGAATTGCAGTGGCCTTGTATGACATAGTTATATCCTGTTTAGTCACAGGAGAGATCCCAGAGGATTGGAGAATAGCCAATGTTGTTCCTTTGTTTAAGAAGGGGAACAGGGATAATCCAGGAAATTGCAGGCTGGTGAGGTTTACGTAAATGGTATGGAAATTATTGGAGAAGATTCTTAGGTATAGGATTTACTCACATTTGGGAAAAATATGGACTTATTAATGAAGGACAGCATGGCTTTAATGCAGGGAAGGTTGTGTCTCACAGACTTGATTGAGTTTTTTAGGGAAATGACAAAGATGATTGATGAGGGCGAGAGTAGATGTTGTTGATATGGACGTTAGCAAGGTCTTTGACTACAATTGTCATGGCAGGCTGATTAGAAAAAAAATGAGTGAAGTCACATGGGATTCACACTGACATGGATACAGAACTGGTTTATTCACAGAAGACAGAGAGTAATGGTGGAAGGGTGTTTTTTCTGACTGGGGATCAATTGTGCTCCATGGGGATCAATGCTGTCTGCTATTGTTTGTAGCATAGATAAATGATTTGGAGGAGAATGTAGATGGCCTGATTAGTAAGTCTGTGAACGACACAAAGATCGGAGGGAGCTGCGGATAGAGAGGAGAATTGCCAGAGAATACAACAGGATATAAATAGGCTGGAGACTCGGGTGAAGAAATGGCAGATGGAGTTTAATCCAGACACTGAGAGGAGATGCATTTTGAAAGATCTAATGCAGGAGGGAAAATGGTAGAACCCCTAGTAGCATTAACGTACAAAATCGTCTGGGTGTAGAGGACCACAGTTTTTTGAAATTGGCAAAGGAAGTTGATAAGGTGGTGAAGAAGGCATATGGCATGCTTGCCTTCATCTGTCAGGGCATGGATTTTAAAAACTGGCAAATCATGTTGGTGGAGGTGGATACAATAGGAACATTTAAAAGGCATCTTGACAGATACATGACTAAGCATGGAATAGAGGGATATGGATCGCATAGAGGCAAAAGATTTTTAGTTTAGAAAGGCATCATGTGTTGGCGCAGTCTTGGTGGACCGAATGGCCTGTACTCTGCTATACTGTTCTTTGTAGTGAGTAAAATAAAATATTGGAAGAAACTTATTCTTTTTGCACTTTGTGTAATGTCAAGTTTGAACTTTTAAATTCTATGAGTAACTTATACATTTGGAAACAAAAACTTTCATGGAATTCCACATATTTAGTGTTTCAACATAGTCTAATAAACATAGATAAACTTACTTTCCACTTTGACTCTACAGTAGGAGTTTACCAAGGCTAGACCAGCCCACCAAACACTCTCATTAACCAGGTGTATCTGACATATCAATGCTAGTAAATGTTGTCATGCAACGTTCTGCACATTCATTAATGTCTTATGAGAAATCTTCGTCTTAGCTCTCTTTCACTTCTAACTGCACATGAAGAACACATTACAGCTATTAAGTTGCAGTTTTGTAGCCATACAATCATAAGTTCAAAGGGTTTTACATATAGAAGCACCATTGTACAATTTGGCTGTATAATACCTAGGATATCCAGGAATGGCTGTTACATGGGCTGACAAGGTTTATGTGGTGCTTCAATTCACAATGCTGGCAACACTATCAGTCTACTTAAAGAATATGTCCTCTTGAGTACAATTGACATGAACACATGAAAATCAAACTTTTAAAGAGGTTATCCTAACCAAAACTGTGCAAAGTAACAGTATCAAGTGAGTATGAGAAAATAAAACTGCAGATTTTCTCAAGTAATGAGCTAATACCAGCAAATGGTTGTGTCTTATACCCACTCCCAGATGCACATCCATATTAGATATAACATGTAGTTATCATTTTATAATACAAGCTCTGTTTAAATTGCCATTTGGACAATACAGTAGCTATATACTATTTGCTACTTTTCAACCTTTTGAGTTGGAAATAATACTCTTCTTGAAAGGAAAGGCAATAACAACAACAGACAAGTCCTATTCCCTCTCATTGATATTTGCAAGCACAGTTCGGCACGAATCCCAGAGCATGTAGTTGGTATGTTTGAGCTGTAGGTGACGCAAAAAAAAACTGATACAGGCAGAAGAGAGAAGGAAGCTGTTAACAACAAAAGATAAAAGATCCACTAGGTTCTGAGAACAGCAGAGTATAAGTGGTTTTACTATTATCACTGTGTTTGTTAATAGAAATCAAAAAGCTGGTTGGATTGATAAATAAGCTCTTGCTTCATACATCTGTGTGGACACTTTGGCTGATAACATTGATAATCCCTAGACTAGACTTAAAGGAGGAAGAGCCAAAAGTTTTGCACAGATCAGGTAACAGATGGAACAGATTGACATGTGGTTAATGGAGGCAATTATTCCTCATCATTGTCAAGTAGGTGTGGCAGCTGCAGGTAGGGTTAATGAAAACATGCCAAATGAAATTTACTCATCTTTTGCAATCAGAAATTGTCTTTAATCCAATTGTAGATAATTTATGAAATATTGGGATTATGTTGCTTGAAAGTAACCATCAGCGTAAAGATCATAATGGCTTGTTAAGTGGTACTGGACCTGGTAGCTTCCAGTTAGATAGTATGATGTACCATGAAAGACAATGAACAATGCTGTGAGAGGCACTTTACAAAGATTGTCTTTTTAAAGAGCTTTCATTTTTGATGACTTCGATGAGAAGTTTCCTCATAGATGTTTTTTTTTCCTGTGACATTGGTTGTGATTCTGCTTCTTATGAACATACAAGTTAGGAGCAGGAGCCTTGAGCCTGCTCTGCATTCAATAAGATTATGGCACTTGTTGTAGCTGTGACATTGATATAGCATTGTTACATGCGGCAAAATGTGCACCCCCTTCTTTGACTATTCAGTGCTAGCAACCATAGAAAGTTGCCTGGCTTTCTGTCTGCACTAAGAAGCAAGAAGCAAACATATGGGATACTTGCCTTTATCAGCCAAGGCACAGAGTTTAAGAACAAGGAGATTATGCTGGAACTGCATAAAATGTTGGTTAGGCCACAGGTAGAGTATTGTGTGCAGTTCCAGAATCCACATGGAAGGAGAGATGTGATAGCACCGGAGAGGGTGCAGAGATTTACCAGGATGTTGCCTGGGCTGAAGTTATGAAGAGAGATTAAATAGCCTGGGCTTGTTTTCTTTGGAGCAGAGGAGACTGAGGGGATTGTGTTTGAGATGTTTAAAATTATAAAGGGCATGGATAGGTAGACAGGAAAGAACAATGACGGGGGGCATAGATTTAAAATAAGACACAGGAGGTTTGGAGGGGATGTGAAGAATTGTTTTTCACTCAGACGGGGGTAGGAATGTGAAACTCATTGCCTCTAAAGTTGGTTGAAACAGAAATCCTCACAGTATTTTAGAAGTATTTAGATGTACATTTGCAATGCCAAAGGCATACAAGGCTATGGGGTCAAGTGCTAGAATATGGGATTAGAATAGTTAGATGATTGTTTCTGAGTGGCGCAGATATTATGGATCAAAGGGTGTTTTCTGTGCTATAGGCCTCTATGACTCTGTCATGGCTGATCTGTTTGTGTTTTGAATGCTACATCTTGTCACCTTGCATAAGTATTTCCTCACAGTCTGATGGGATAAATAAAGAAAAACTCAAAAAGTATTCATTAAAAAAAGCAACATCCCATTAAATTGTGATATACCAGGTGGATCCTCTTTAATGCTTGCACAGAACTACATGATTGTAACATTAGATATTAGCTGTCACCTAAACTTTACAAGAGGGTTTATCTATGAGTCCTGTGTTATGTGTAGGATCTAAAGGATAAACTTACTATTCCAGTACTATATTGCTTTATGGATTCAATTTGAAAACGATAGTTCCACATATACAATGGTTGCTACAATACTACAGCCAGTGTGTAGCAGGTTGCTAAATGTTAAAGATTGAAAAACTTCACAATGATGTTTTACTGATGATGAACTGGTGCACTAAAGGTGGGATTAAATCTTCAAGAATATGCTTTCAAAACAATTATGCATCTTCTGGGAATAGAAATTTAAAAGTGCCTTTACTGTTTATTATTTCAGACAGTGAGCTTAAGTTTCAGTTTTATTATTTTTGTCAAAATGAAAAGGATATTTACAATTTGCTTTGAACAAAGTCAGTATACCTGACATTGAAGCCCACAATTTGGCCTGAAGACACACTATGTGTGAGGGAGGGGTTCCTGTTGTGAGGATGGGAAGATCAGCATTCCCAAATGTGCTGCAGAAGGTTATCACAGGCTGCTTTAAATGGGGTTCCCAACCATGATCAGCCTGATTGACAGACTTTCAAGCCAGATGCCAGATTCAAGTTCGAATTGTTCAAGCAGGTAGGTGTATCAGAAATACTGTTCGGGGAGGATCCTATCATTTTCTGTGGGTTCCACTCAGTGTGGATAATTCAGGTGGTGATCTGGGGTCAGCTGGGAGTGCATTTCTAACAGTGTTAAGCATGGAGTGGATTTGAATGGTGATCGACGGCTCGGATAGCAGTCAGTAGGTTAGGCATGGTTAGATGTTAGCTAGAGGGGAGCCGGAAATAAGGGTAGATGGAAGCTTACTGAATAGATATTTTTTATTCATTCATGTATGTGTGCATTGATGGCAAGGCCAAAATTAATTGCCCAACACTAATCTCTGTTGAGGAGGTGACTGTGAGCTGTCTGTCATCTCTAACCATTACAGATTGTATGGTTTAGGTAGCACTAGAAAGCTGTTTTGAAGCAAATTCCAAGAATTTGACCCAGTGACAGTGAAGTAATGATGACATAGTTTCAAGTCAGGTGGCTTGTGAGAGAACTTGCAGGTGATGGTGTTATAATGCATCTGCTAACCCTAATCTTCTAGGTAGTAAAGTTCGAAAGATACTGTTGAAGGGATTTGGTGAGTTAATGCAATGTTGGAAGCAGTGAATGTATATGGTATTAGATGGGGTGTCAATCAGGTGGGCTACCTTGTCCTTAAATAATCTCATCTTTTTGAGTGTGGGGATGCAAATTTTCCATCAAGTTCTTCACTTTTGTCATATAAATGGTGGACAAGGCTTTGGGGAGGATGTGAACTATTCACTGTAAAATTCTTAGCTTCTGACCTGCTGTTATATTTAGAGTATTCAAATGGTTTGTCCCATTCAGTTTTTGGTGAATGGTAACCCATAGAATTTCAATAGCGGCAAATTCAGTGATGGCAATGTCATAGCATGCTAAAATGAGCTGCTTAGGTTCTTTCTTGATGGAGACAGTCATTGCCTGACCCTTATGTGGCACAAATGTTACTTGCTGCTACTCTGACGAAGCCTGCATTTTGTTCAGGTTCTCCTGAAAATGGACATTGACTGCTTCAATATCTGAGGTGTTGTAAGTGGTGCTTAATATTGTGAAACCATTAGCAAACATTTCCATTTTCTGACCTTATGCTGAAGGCAGCTGAAGGATGTCTGGCTTTGGAACACTGACAAACTCCTGAAAATTTGTCCTGGAATTGAGATGAATGATATCCAATAAGCACGACTATCTTCATTTGTGCTAGTTATGACTCCAACCAGTGGAGAGCTTTCCCCTTAATTCCCATTCACTTGCTTTGCCAAGGATCCTTAATGCCACTTAGATATATATAGCTGAAATGTCACTCTCACCTTTCCTCTGGAGTTGTTCGTTTGTCCATGTTTCAATCAAGACTGTAGTGAGATCAGATGCTGCCCTGGCAAAACCCAAACTGAGCATCAAAAAGCAGGTGAGGTCATTGAGTTTTGCTTGAAATGTCACTGACATCTCCCATCACTTTGCCGACGTTTAAGAGTAAACAGAAGAGCTGCTAACTACCCAGATTTGATTTGTCCTCCTGACTGTGAGCAGGTCTTACCCAAGAAATGTTCCACTTTGCTGGGTAGATGCCAGGGTGGTAGCCATGCTGGCTAGTTATGAAATTGAAGTCTTCAATATTATTGCTTGAAGCATATCAGAGTCCATAGCCTTTGTTATATCAACATCTTTAGATGTTTCTTGATATATGGAGTGAACGGAGTTGTGAAAATCTGGCATCTGGGATGCTAGTGATATCAGGAGGAGATGAAGATGAAAAATGACAGTACTATAGTGCTGAACACCACATTAAGATACTTAGCACAGAGATTCCACCTTACTCTGGGGAGCGACATTTCAGTTGACCAATCATCACGCCTATGGGACGTTTAATAGCAGACATTAAGTTCTCTGAAAATTTCAAATTATTTTTGCTCTCAGAAAAGATTTGACAGGAAGCACAAAAAGCAATTTGAAAATATACACAATTCCACTGATTTCTTACCAATAACAAGTAAAGCAAACTATTACCAACACTAGGACACTCATGCCATTAGACTGCAAAAGCCACAAACCAAAATACGTGCATTTATCACAATTTATTGTATTATCTGCTCTCATTGATGTAGAGGTTTAAAACAATACTATAACCAAACTTTCTATAGTGCATCTGCACAGTTTCATCAAGAGGAAAACTAAATTACAATATCTCTACCTCTAACTCAGAGGGCTAAGCAATTTGTACTCAATTTATTTATATGTCCTCAAATTCCCCTGGTCCTCCTTCCTTTGTACTGTGTAACACTCATTTGGTCTCCATTAGTCATTTTCTTTACTCTATGAAATGTTTTCCGGAGGCCCAGTCTCCATTGACTATGACTCATTGAGCACAACTAAACTCTGAACAATTTTAAAACATTTTTCATATTACAGAGAGTATGGCTACTCACTTCATATCACCACAGAACAGCCAACACCCACATCAAGTTGTTCCCTCAAAATAAATATTCACCAAATTTTGAAGAAACCTGTAATGCTAACATTTTGAATTGTTCATAGTAAAACAATGGAGAACTCAGCTGACACCTGTTCAAATGTATGTAGGAACTAATGTTTCTTGTACACTTGCAACTTGATTCTTTATGTTTGAGGAGGTCAGTCAGATTGTGCACTGGGCTCTTAATTATTAACCTATTAGTCATGGCAAAGTATCATGACATTAAATTAACAGAAATAAATAGTTATTAATACAAGTTTAATAATTTGACCTGTTAGCTACTAAGATATGAAATAGTTGCACTGTGAGTTAGAAGTTAACAGGAGTCATTTTTCCTAAGAATGGCTATATCATAAAATTCTAACAATCAGGTAGAAAATAAATAATATTCTATCCATCAAGAACTTGTGAATCCTTTGCTTTTAAACCTGAAGTTTCAATTTCCATGTTCAGTAAAAATAGTTTAATGCTCTGTTCGAAGTCTATTAATAACCTACTATTCAAACAGTGAAATTATATTTCATTTGGTTTAAACCAGGATGAATCTCAAAAAGCACAATCTAGGGGAACTGTTCAATCTATCCATCCAATGGTTCAATCAGAAGCAAAAATATATTCAACCTTGCATTAGTAAGAATGAGAACTTTGACGAACATCAATCCTGTATCTTGATCCAGTGCAAGCTATTTCTAATCCACTGGAGAATTAAAGAACAAAGTTGGCTGAGTGAGCAAGAAAAATGCAGATTTTGATTTTGAACACTGATTTTTAAACAGCTACGTGACTTTTATACATTTACCTTTTCTGTAAGCTTCAAGTCTTATTTGTCAGCTAGTGAATTAGCCCCATTGAATATATAGCTGGTCATTACCTGGATATACTGCCTTCCTTTGGGTCCAAGTAGCTTTCAGGGATTAGACATGGCACTGCACTCCCACTATGAGCTCTTCTACCACCCACTGATAACTTTCTCTTAGAGCAACTCATGACAAAAATTGTTTCCTGGGTCATCTCAATCATTTTGATGATCTCAAACTCACAATGACAGTGCAGGAAAATCTGAATAGAAGTTGCAGTAATCTGTAACTTGCAACTAAACTGGAACAGCACTTCACTGGTGTGTGAAATTACACAAAAAAAACTCTTTTCAAGGTATCTTCTTCTCTACAAAAATACTTGTTGAAAATGCAGTGGTTGATTAGTTTCCTAAACGGGTTAAATTTTATATGACTACAAACATTCTTGGTTGCTAGGTAGTTGCTCAATTTTTAACAACGTAGTCTGCCTCAAAGTCAGTTTTCAGTTAGCTAAACAGTGAAATGCACAACAGAGAGAAGCTCTCAGAATGTTAAGACACAGAAAAACGTCTGTTTAACTCCTGATTCAAAGCCAAGTATAAAATGAGAAAGTTTTACAGGGATAACAAATCAAACTCTACCGCAATTTCAGAAAGATTATCTTACCTCATATTCAGCCATGTAATAGCTCCAGCAGCTTTTAGCCCACTGTATCCTATTGTTTCACTTCCCACTGTTTGCCTTAGTTTGGTCAAAAGCATTCCATGACATCATTCATCAGAAAGTCACCCAAGCTGAAGTCGATTATTAAAACTAGAAGCCAGCACTGAATCAGATCAAGATCTGTTCAAAACTGTAGCTTTCAGTGTTACTTAGTCACCAGCAGTAATCTAATTTTGTATTGAAGGAAGTTAGCCTCCAGCCTTGCTGGGTCATGTACATCTTGACAAAAACAGAGCCAGAGAAATTGAAGTTAATGCGATAAAGCTTAATTCTAAGTGATCATGCTTATTTCACTAACAGAAAGCAAGCATAAATCCTCTTCCAGTTTCTGCGCTAATATGTCTGTTTGAATCTGCCAGTCTGTGCCAGCATTCCTGTGTGGAGGCAGCAGACACATAGCACACCAATTAAATGGAGCTCACAAAGCTATTGTAGCACCGAGATCAAGCATTGTAGAATCCTTTAAAATTTAATTTAACCATTTATTGCAACTATCATCAATTGAAGTAAAATAATCAGCCAGTGAATAAAGTCCACATGAACCCATAAAGAATTCCCCATTTTCAGAAGTATATATTGTACAGCACTACCCAAGTTAAATACAAAGAGTAATGTTCAGGAAATATTTAAACATACTTGCCTCAGTCGCAACTTCAGCATTTCATTGATTTTTTTTACATTACATTTTAATTTATTAAAATTATTGTAGTACTTTTGAAGCAGATTGCAGACATTTATAAGAGCATATTCCCTTAAAGAAGCACCCATACGGTAAATAATCTAAACAATATTGTAAGGATTGTCAACTCTGACAAATTACCAACAGCAAATTTTTTTATAGACTCAAACAGTAAGTCAGATTACATGTGATTTATTGTGCACTCTTTTACATTTTATTTGTTCAAGAAATAGTTCTAGTTATTCTGTGTATTGGCAACAATAGTGCATATGCTGGTGCACAGACAATGTCCAGGCTTGTTACTTAACAGCTGAAGAATGCATTATATACAGGCGTCATTATTAACTGCTTTCATTATACAGGGCTTCAGTAACAGCTGGTGGCAGGTGACATCGATCCAGTGGCATGCCAAAATATTAAATAAACAGAACTATAGGGATGCCCTCCATTTACCCAGCATGACTCTGGCACAGTTACCCATAGGGCAGTACTCAATATTCAGGCATTGGCATCTGTCAGTGCAACTCATACATTACAACACAGTTAGTAACCTGCTCTTATTGTAATCTGCTATTCCCGCTATTGTGTAAATACAAAAAAACATATACAACAATAAATAAAATTGTCTATAATGTCTACTGTTGACTACGTTTTGGTCCTGCTCTTCTAATTGCTTAAAGGATAGGATATTCAATAATTACTTAAAATAGAAATAATTTCTAACATTTTTGTTGAGTGAGTAGAATTTATTGCTTTTGTATTGTCACTAAACACTACTGGCACTGTCATGTGTGATTGCATGCTGTGTAATGACTGCAACCACAGTGATGCATTTTGTTTCCTTGATTAATTGGAGATTTTCATACACATTGCTTAAGAAGATGCTGCAGTATGGCATACTAACACAGTATGGCAATGGCATTTGATATTCTTGTAACATAGTAGACTTTGGTTCACTGATATTAATAGCACTAACTGATACTTAAAACACCAATACAACACTACATAGGAATATTCAAAATATTTTGGAAATGCATAAACTAATTGAGTCCATGAAAATTATTAAAAATCTTGTCTTCAATTGTTTTCTCTATGGAGTATTTGCAGCTATCCCTGGTTCAATTCTCTTTACTTCTGAAGCTAATTGAAAATGATTTTACATGAAGCAATAGCAATGTCTGATATTTAAGGCTACATTTTCCTGGTATTTCAATTTTCATTTCAATATTCATTTGATTGCAGAAAGAAATTAACTGGTATATTGGTACCACCATTCTCTAGTCATATTCATATTAAAGCCACAATAAATACTAGGGGTCATAAATCCAATGGGCAATTCAGGAAAAATTTTATCAGAGAATTATTCAGTGTGCATAGAGGCCATTCAGGTTATCGAGTCTGCACTGACGCTCCAAAGAGCATCATACCCAAACCCCATCCGTCCCATGGCCAACATAGCCTGCACACTAACAGGGCAATTTAGCATGGCCAATACAGCAAACCTGCACATCTTTGGACTCTGGGAGGAAACCAGAGCACCCAACAGAAGCCCACGCAGACATGGGGAGGATGTGGAAATGCCACAGTTAACCACCCAAGGCTGAAATAGACCCCAGGTCCTTGGCATTGTGAAGCAGCAATGTTAACCACTATGCCACTACTCAACTCTTTACACCTTGAGTGGTTAGAATATGGAACTTGAGTATCTAAGTTGAATAGCATTGGTGCACTTAAAGCAAATTTAGATAATTACCATGAAAGAGATTCTGCTGATAAGGTTAGTTGATGATAAGTTGGGTGATGCTATTATGGAGTTTTAAAATTGACATAGATTGGTTGGGCCAATAATCTGGTTCTGAGCTTTAGGTTCGACACGAGTAGACTCTGGAATGTTCTTGACTTCTCTCTCCTTAAAACCCATCTCTTTTGGTCACCAGTTTTGATTGCCCTTTCCTTGGCTTGGTGCCAAATTTTCTCTGTTTATTCTACTGTATAGCACCATGGGATCTCTTTGAAAGGCTCTGTAGAAATTCAAATTGTCTACTATTGTAAAACATCCATTTCACACGGACAGAAAAATTTATTGTAGACAGTCCTTCAAGAGGTAATTGTGCCCAGCACTGACATTTGGGCTAGGTTGTCCCTTTCAGCAGAGGGTGAACAGTTGGAGATAATTGTGTGTAATGATTTAGAGTTAAATTTTGTAACAAATGTTTCTGATGATGGCTTTACACATGAATATATTTCCCTGCACTGGCAACATCCATTTCAAGTTCACACCACAACCAAGCACGCACAACCTCAGCATGATTGTTAGAGTGGGGCTTTTGTTGAAAACTCACATCAGTAACAGTTTGTGACAAACAGTAGTCAAACAGGTTCAGTGAAGAATTATAACCTACTGCTCCCTCAATGGAAAACAAGTATCTTGACAGACTAAAGTGTAAAGTCTATGACATGCTAAGAGTTTACTGCATTTCAAGATTTAGATTTTAAAGTATTTGAGCTTTACATTGGTTTATATCCTGTTGCAGTTAAACCCTTTGAATAAATGGTGCTTATAGCATCACTGCTTTGATTTAGTTAGGAGGGCTGAACTGGTTCCTTTCCTTGTATCACTTCCTCCATTGGTCGCAACGAAGTTGGGATTTAAAAGTAGTAGTGTGATTGCCAAATATGTGTATTTGTATCAGAAAGAACATAGTTCAGTATCAGAACTTAGTCAGCCAGGTTTTTTAAAGAAATAATTAGTAAGTAAAAAAGTAGTTAATTGCAAACAAAACTTACTCAAGAAAAAATGTAAAGATAATTGACAGAAGATTTAAACTGTGCAACTATATATGACAATCCTTCTTCAAATAAACACATGTACACTACCTCCAAATCTGGGAGAAAACACATAAGGCTTGGCAGAGTATTATCTTAGAAGTATTTTGGCCAGTTAAATACATAATAAAAATAGTTATTCATAGATTTTGCAAATGTTGGTTGACAGCCAAAGTCACTGTCCACACAATCTGTTGGCACTGGTATACCTTCCAGGATCAGTTATGGCTGGATGATATCTGTTTCTGGAGATTGAACTGTAAATTCTCACATGTGTTGATGAGGCTTTCCAGTGGGGTTTTAACTTATACAATTTGGTGAGAGATGTTTCAGAGAAGACGATGAGAGGGCAAGGACTGTTGATCCAGGCAGGTTAGCCCAGACTCTGACTGTCTGTGCTCAAGTCTAATAGCTTTAATACATCCACAAACTGACTCATGTGACCTCTCTGAAAGCATTGTAGATTCAGTGATTCTCGTTGAGCAGCTTCTATTCTTTGCAAATAGAAAATTTTCTTCTGTTACAGTCAATCATCTTAGATATACAAAATGTTCTTTTTATAAAGTTCCAAGTCATGGGTATATATTCAGTCAATGATTTCTAAATGAATGTTTCAGATAACATTTCTTCATAACAGCACACATTGACATCATGGTCCAATATTTACAGGAAGGCAGGATGAAGGAGTGACAGCTGTCAGGGAGTCCTGGGAATGCTGGAATTGTGGAAGTCCTGCTACATTTAATGACTGGTCTTATTCAGAAATCGTTACTTCAGTTTCCACCTGAGAATTAGCCAAAAGCAATACTGATGGATGTAAAAGTGATGGTGGAAATAAAAGTAATCACGGGTAAAGGAGAATCATGAATGGCAGGAGTGATCTCAGAAGGAAAGCAATTACTAGGCTTGGACATGGTGAAGAGATCTTGGGGAGAGCTTGGCCAATCATGACAAAGGGACAGAAGGCAGCATGTTTGCTTGAAGGCTGGAGTGAAATGTACTGTCTACACTTGGTCCACTAGCAATGCCAGTAAAGTGCTTAGCTGCTGGGTTTAGTGGCTTTATTTAAATATTATAATTACTGGCCTAGCTTTATAGAACAGATTACTCTGTCTATCTACCTAAATCCTGCTGAGGATAAACCACAAGTAGTCGTGCTTATGGAAGATTAAGGCCTGATCATATTTCATCCCCCAGCCCTCTCCTGCTCATCACAGAGGCAGTTAAAATAATTCTCAATAAATCTGTTGGAACAACACTGATTTCTAATACCAAACCCGAACAAACTAAGTGATTACAAAGACTGAACTATGGAAACCAATAACAAAACTTGATCAACAACAAAATAGCTAGCTGAATCAATAAATAGTGAGTATTAGATTTTATTTGATGTATTGTACAGTAGTCATAAACCTGCTTTGTTCAGTAACTTAATTCAAAGAGAAATGTTACACTTGGACCAAACATATATCTTAATATTTCAGAAGTTTCCAAAGGTCATTTAATCAATGGGTGGCACAGTGGCTCAGTGGTTAGCACTCCTGCCTCACAGTGTCAGGGACCCTGGTGTGATTCCAGCTTTGGGTGTTGTCTGCTTGGAGTTTGCATGTTCTTCCTGTGGCTGTGTGGGTTTCTGCTCTGTTTTCCTGCCACAGTCCAAAGATGAGCAGGTTAGGTGGACTGACTATACTGAATTGTCCCATAGTGTGCATGCTAGGTGGATTAGCCATGGTAAATACGGGATTATAGGGATAGGGTAAGGGGGCTGGGTGTGAGTGTGATGCTTTGGGAAGTTTAGTGCAGGCTTGATGGCCTGAATAGCCTCTTTCTGCACTGTAGGGATTCTGAGCTGAATCTTCTCAAAATTGGGTTAGGTGTAATTTTTGGAGAGTTTTGTGGAGGGCTTCACACATCGTTTTAAAGTACTTACCTCATTCTGCATGTACCATGCCTCCAGAGCACCATGCTAGCACTCAGCAATGATGGAAGTGCTCATCACTGCCAGGACTTTCTGGTCACTAGTGCCATACTTAAAACCCAAAGGCACACTATTTCAAATGTTGCAGGTCAGGATTAGCCCTTCACAGTTCCAGTGTGTGTGAGGATTTCAAAGAGATATGGCAGATAGCGACAAACTGTTACTCCAGTTCATGGTCAAGCGCACAGAGGTCCTGGGTGGATGGGTTGGTGGAGATGAGGGCTGTCCTTTTCCTCAGGAGTGTCTGAGGAGACCATGGCCCTAAATCTTGCCAGTCTGGTTCAAAAATGCCACTTGGGTGATTTCCACACTCTGGAGGAATACCCAACAATTTGGGAAAATGGTCAATGACCTTCTGTTCTCCACAGCAGTGTATACCACCATCTTTGCTCTATTACCTCATACTAACTGTAGCTCCACTACTGTAGCTTCCAGCTCCAAACAAGGCTCAAGGTCTGCTCCTCTCACTGTTGTACGCAGCAACGTTCCCCAGTGGAGCTCAGTCACCCCCCAAAGTATTAACCCTTCTTGCCCCCTACACTTCCAACTCACTCACTCATTCACTCACTCACTTGGGACACATCACTACCTTACCACAACTGCATCACCACAAACAGCTGTGCTGTAAATTTTCATTTTATCCAATCCCTTCCCTCATCCCAGGGGTAAACAGCCCACAAAATGGCAGATATGAGCAAGATAGAAGAGTCGGGTGATCAACCATCTTCTGCTCACACCCTTTGAGTTGTGTAAACATCAATCATTTACCTGAGCTGTACTGTTCAGTGTTGCCTGAATGTGAAAAGAACTACTTTAAAAATACCCAGGATTGCTAAACATTTTAAAAACAAGCTATCAGCGCTATTGCAAGCATTGTTTACAATGTTGCTTGTTCAACCAGTGATGGCTGTTTAATTGTATAAACCAGAGCCAGGGGATGTGTAAGAAAGTCAGATTCAGCCAGCAAGAAGCAGCTGATTGGTGTGTGGAATTGTGACCAGTTTTTGATGAGGAAGACCCTCTACCTGTCAATACTATGTCATTGGTTCCTAGGTAGCTGAACAGCTTGTGGGTGTGAATGTGAAGCCAGAAGCATTCAGACCTCCAGATGTTGTCTTTCTCTCTGTAGTAGAAAATACCTAAAGCCTGAAGAAAGATGCCCTCACCAGTTGCTGTAAGCTGTTACTATTAACAAATAAGTCAGAGACTTTGAGTTATGAATGAGTTGCTCTGTACCTTGTGCAAGCAAGTGAAATTGCCTGGAGAAGAGAGATCAAGGAGCAGCAGGTCCTGGCAAGGCCAAGACATCTTCTCAGTGACCCCTGTAGTCAGGGACTATTGAACTACATTTTCAGATTTTCCCACCTCCCATATCACCAATTTTTCTATTGTGCTTGTTTGTATGTGTGTGTAGGGAGAGGTTATAAGAGGATTAGAATTTTAAGTAGCAGAGTTACAAGTTTACCTGTAGCTAGAGTCCATTTATTTGTAATAAATAATAGTTTTTATGTACAGATATCTGGTCCATGCTTTTTATCAATCAATGAGTTTAAAAAGTCAGGTAAATTGGGAAATATTTAGAATTTTTATAAAATCTTTAACTTTTGTGACAACTCTGGGATTAACGGGACTTGGTTTCCAGCACATTACCCCTGATGAGCTATGAAAGGAAATTATCCTTGCACTAGTGTGAGAGGATTAAGTCCACTGAGACTTCCGTATCCCAGCAGCCAAGTAAGATTCATTGTTAAGAGCTGAGGTTCTCTCCCACTACCATTACTGCAAATTTCCTCAAAAGTAAGGCTGAAGCTATATAATGTAACAATACCCAGGCTGAAAGAACAAATTAAGCTGAGAGACCAATGCACTGAGAGGAATAAACACCTTGCATAGCATTAGACATTAAATATTAAACAAAATCCTCTCATCCAAACTGAAGCAAGTCTAAAGCTTAGACTAATAACCCTAAAACCCAAAAAGATTTGCAGTGTTTGGCAGTCCCCAAAATGATTGACTGCCAAATAGATCCTGGAAGATTACAACAATGCTTTAAAAAGACCTTGATGTCTTCCTGTGAATATCACCTCGCAGTAGTAGAAATTATGTGACCGACTCAGCATCTGTTAAGGAGAGTTTCAGCTGCCCTTGCGTCCAGATGGAGAGGCATGATACAAGAGTCGGAAAAGCAGGCAGTGATGAAGAAAGTTACGGTTCCTACAGACTGGATTGGCAACATGGTAGCAGTGGAAAACCTGGAAAATTGAGAGTGCGTACAGATCCAAAGGATCTCAGTCCAGCTTTGAAGAGATCTTCCATGTCAACCACTGTAGAAAGTTTGCCACAACTTGCCAAAGCACAAGTCTTTACTCCCTTGATACGAAGGATGATTACTGGCTTATGAAGCTGAGTGAATGCAACAGTTTTCCAAATACTTTCTGGATACCCATCAGGAGATAAAGATGGTATCATGTGCTGTTTTGACATTTCCGGAAGTGTATCAATATAGACAACGCAATAAAATCAGTGAGCTTGCCGAAATGGAAGTTGTTGTGGATGACCTGCTAGTTTATGAATGGAAGAGACCATCACCAACCACAATCAGAATCTAAAGAAACTAGCAGAGAGAGTTTGCCAGATGGAGCAGAAGTTGAATGTAACAATTTAGCCTGAGAGACCAACAGACAGGAAAGCAGTGCAGTGACATTTTGGATCTATGAACAATTGCAGAATTCTGAGGAGCAGAGGGATCTACATGTTAGCGTGCATGTACAGCACATAATCAAAGGATAACATCCATTAGCCTTCTTGATTATGAGAGGAATTGAACTTGGAGGAAAGTTCTTGGAGAGCATAGAGGAAGGCTGAGGGAAAATGGAAAAGGGAGGAGGAAGATAAGGGAAAAAAAAGGAAGGAGACTGAGACAAAGGTGAGGGGGGTTGAAAGAAGGGGGAGAGGGAGGAAAAATATGAAAGGAGGTAAATGACAGGCAAGGGTGCAAAGAGAAAGTGGGAAAAATAAATGTGATCACAGGAAGTTATTCATTGCATTTGATTTGTATTCCATTGTTTTCAAGGAATGAGGCTTTGGACTGTTTTTATAATGGATTGCCATTCAGGCAGAGAAAATGAAAATATATATAACTTACTTCATCCAAAAACAGAAGGTCCATTAGTGCCATAAAAGGAATAAACTAATTTTGGTTGGAGATATTCTGATTCCCAAATTCATATTATTATTAATCATTGATATTATATAAGGTAATGGCTCTGAAATTGTTAATACTGAAGATTACACTGAGCTCCAATCAATCTGATGATTTCCTAAGGACTTGGTGGGATAAGGTGGAACAGTTCTGGATTTTAAAGAAAACAGACTTTAATTTCTAGGTTTTCTCGTAGTCTCTATCACAGTTTTTATCACATTAATGTCATGGGTAATTGTTATCATATATAAACTATATTTTGTTTAAGGCAAGAGCTTCTTCACATTACATAGTGAGTTCTCCTCTACCACAGTAGACAAAGCAGGCCTTGTAGATCCAAAGGAGAATGGTGACAGCAAACCTAACTTATTGATACCAAGAGTCTGGTGAACCCAGATGGTGCCAGTCACGGTTGTCTGATGATTTAATATAGCTGCACCATTACAACAGCTATCATTCTGTTTCATCGGCATGATACTGGAAGTTCATTTTGAATTCAGTAATATTCTCCCAGGAGATCCCCAGTGACGTAACAAGGAAAGGACTTGGATCACAAATCCCTGTTTCTATTTACTTTCGTTCCTGAGAACAGAACATTCTCAGACACACAGAGGAAAGGGAAGTTTCTCTGATGGTAATCTCCTAAATTTGGTCACCAGCTGTGACTACAAGGGAAATGTGCAGGAAGCAAATTTGGAAACTGTAGATTTATTTCCCAGTAAATTGTTACGCTGAGAGGCAAAAAGTGTCATTTTAATCTTTGGAGATGGAGATGGTCTACAATGGGCAACATCAAATTGGCTGCTGCCTGACTGGATGACGGTAAAGGCCCCATGGTACAGGAGGCCATTCATGTGGGATAAGTGAAAAGAACTGTGCTAGCGTTAGAGGATAATGTTGTTAGGGGTACAAATATAATGTTTTGCAGCCGCAGCTTGGAGGTTGAACGTTGTGTTACCTGCCAGTTGTCAAGGAACCAATTGTCATGGTCCATGCACGAACTCAACATAAGTAGAATTAAGAATGTACTCCTAATGAGAAAGGTCAGGGAATTAGGGTTGAAACACATAAGTAATCACTGCATTGTTATCTGGGCTAGATATAAATTGGCATAGGAAATAATAGATTAGAAAGCTAAATGTGAGGCTGAAAGAATGGCGTGAGAGGCAAAGATTCAATATATAGGGCCTTAGTACTGCTTGATGAAGGTCACTTTGAAAAGTTCCTCTTAAATTGGGCTCCGAGCTGTGTCCTGACAAACTGTATATTCTGAACAATAAGATACGCCTTTAACCTAATAAAGGTGAGCTGAGATAATTCAAAAAAGGATACATTCAAAGCAATAAAAGAAATATTGAAGTTTTAGAGCAGATAAGTGATTGAGAAGAGTTAAGAAGAGTTGATCAGGAAGAGGCAAAACGCTGAACAAAGTTGTTGGAGCAATACTGATAAAGGTGACATCAGAGACAATAGGAACAATGATAAACCTAAAGGCACTATTTTGGAATGTGCAAAGATTGACAACAGAGCAGCCAAATTTATAGCACAGGTAGAAGTAACTAGGTTTGATTTAGTAACCAATATGGAGATATTATTGGAGACTATAGTTGTGAATTAAATATTTCCAGGTAATTTACTTTCAGAAAAGATAGGCAAAACAAAAGAACAGAAGAAGTAGAAGCAGGAGTAGGCCATTTGAACATTTGAGACTTCACCACCTTTCAATATTTTCATTGTAGCTACAGTGACCAGACCCACAGAACTGAAGACAAACAATAGAGTCTAAAGTGAAGTTTGGACAGTACATGAAGAAAGCACAAGGTCCTTTCAATGATCTAAACCCAGAAGTGGGGTACATATCCGAAGTGACATTCAATGGTGGTAGGGGCTAGCAAGTGACAGACTTTGAGATACATCTAGGCGCTGACTTACAGAACAGGAAAACCCACGTAACTGATCAGAATGAGTAAGAGAAGCCCAAGGCAGAACACACAGTAAGCAGCAGAAGCGGGAAGAAACCACAATAAGAAAAGTAGTACAGAAATGAAATCATTTAGAGAGATCGGGAAACAGTGACCACTCAGAAAATACACTAAAGGGAAGTGCATGATAAAATACATAGCCCAGGTTATGAAGGAACTTTACTGATGGAAATCCAACCTGCCAATGTTTTGGAGGGTCAAAAGTGCAAAGAAAAGGACAGGACAGTTGCCATGACAGCGCAGAAAGTTAAGCACACTTATTAACACAACTTCACTTCCTGGCAAGAGGCTGCAACCGTTTAGTACTTGGGTCATCTCCTTTGAGTCTATTTTTTCTTGATGGTCTCCGCTGCTGCTATGTTCAAGTCTTAAGACCAGCCACTGTCATAAGCTGCCTTCACAAATCCAACAACAGAAAGGACTTCCAAGGAAATTACGAGAGAGCAAATTGATTTCTCATGTCCCCTTAGGGGAGAGAGAATGTTGTTGGAGGTTAAGAGCTAAAGTCATCATAGTCTGACTAGACTATAGGACTGTTCTATCATTAGAGAGAAATGACTAAGTCATAGAGCCATTGAGTTATACAGCACAGAAACAGACCTTTCAGCCCAACTTATCCACTACTGACCAGATATCCCAATCTGACGTAGTCCCATTTGCCAGCATTTGCCCATATCCCTCTAAACCCTTCCTATTTGCATACCCATCCAAATGCCTTTTAAATAACAAAGAGGATTGATGAGGGCAGAGCGGTGGATATGACCTATATGGACTGCAGTAAGGCGTTCGACAAGATTCCTCATGGTAGACTCGTTAGCAAGGTTAGATCACATGGAATACAGGGAGAACTAACCATTTGGATACAGAACTGGCTCAAAGGTAGAAGACAGAAGGTGGTGGTGAAGGGTTACTTTTTAGACTGGAGACCTGTGACCAGTGGTGCGGCACAAGGATTGGTGCTGGTTCCACTGCTTTTCATCATTTATATAAATAATTTGGATGTGAACATAGGAGCTATGGTTAGTGAAGTTTGCAGATGACACCAAAATTGAAGGTACAGTGGACAGCAAAGAAGGTTACCTTAGAGTACAACGGAATCTTGATCAGGTGAGCCAATGGGCCGAGGAATAGCAGATGGAGTTTAATTTAAATAAATGTGAGGGGCTACATTTTGTAAAGAGAATTCAGGGCAGGACTTATACACTTAATGGTAAGGTCCTGGGGAGTGTTATTGAACAAACACCTTGGAATGCAGGTCCTTGAAAGTGGAGTCTCAGGTAGATAGGATTGTGAAGAAAGCATTTGGTGCGCTTGCCTTTATTGGTCAGTGCATTGAGAATAGGAGTTGGGAGGTCATGTTGTGGCTGTACAGGACACTAGTTAGGCCACTTTTGGTATATTGCATGCAATTCTGTTCTCCCTGCTATCGAAACGATGTTGTGAAACTTGAAAGAGTTTAAAAAAGAGTTGCAAAGATCTTGCCCTGGTTGGAGGATTTAAGCTATAGGGAGAGGCTGAATAGGCTGGGGCTATTTTCCCTGGAGTGTTAGAGGCTGAGGGGTGACCTTATATAAAATCACTAGGAGTATGGTAAATAGGGTAAATAGACAAGGTCTTTACCCTGTCTAAAACTAGAGGGTAAAGATTTAAAAGGCTAAGGGGCAACCTTTTCATGCAGAGGGTGGTGCATGTATGGAATGAGCTGCCACAGGAAGTGATGGAGGTTGGCACTATTACAACATTTAAAAGGTATCTGGATGGGTATATGAATAAGAAGGGTTTAGAGATATGGGCTGAATGCTGGCAAATGGAACTAGATTTATTCAGGCAAACTGGTCAGCATGGTTGAGTTGGACTGAAGGGTCTGTTTCCACGCTGTACATCTCCATGACTCTAAGGTCCTTTTTAAATCCTTCCCCCTCACCTTAAACCTATGCCCTCTAGTTTTGGACTGCCCCACCCTAAGAAAATGACCTTAACTATTTACCCTATCCATGCCCTTCATGATATTATAAACCTCTATAAGTTCACCCCTCAGTCTTCAACGCTCCAGGGCAAAAGCTCCAGTCTATACAACCTCTTCCTGTAACTCAAACCCTGTAGTTCTGGCAACATCCTTGTAAATCTTTTCTGCACACTCTCAAGTTTAACAACATCCTTCTTATAGAAGGGTGACCAAAATTGTACACAGTATTCTACAAGTGGCCTCACCAATGTCCTGTATAGCTGAAACATGATGTCCAAACTCCTACACTCAGTGTTCTGTCCAATGAAGACAAGCATGCCAAACGTCACCTTCACAACACTCTCTACACCTGATGTTCACCATGCCTCAGGTGTGGGGAGAGGTTGAGAAGGCCAGTCCTTCTTTGTAACATTGTGTGAGGTGGGAATTGAACCCATGCTTTCAGTGTCACTCTGCATCACAAACTAGCTGTCCAGTCAACTGAGCGAATTGCTCATAATTTTGGATGCTTCAATGAGATAACTTCTTAATCATCACTGGTTCAAGTAGAATAAGCCCAATTTCTCGAATCTTGCATCTGAAATGTCTCATTCCTGGTATCATTTTAGTAAATCTCCTTTGCACTCTCTCCAGGGCTTTAACATCCTTCCTGAAATAAGTTGCCGAGAACTGAATTTAATGCTCCAAATGTGGTCAGGTCAATGATTTAGTAGAGGTCAGCATCACTTCCTTGATTTTATATGCAATGCCTTTATTTACAGACCCAAGGATCCTATAAGCCTTCACAACTGTTTCAACTTGCTTAGCCACTTTGATAGAATTATTCACAATTTTAATTACTTAAAAAGGATGAGATTATAATTGTTAAATATAAGTCTCTTAGAGTCAGAGTCAGAAGAAATTATAGGGAGGGATTAAGGAACTGGCAGAAATATTGAACAAATACTCTATTAGTCTTAGCATTATAGAACTGTAGCAAGGTAATGTTTAATGGCACAAACTAAAGTGAAACCAATTTTTAGCAGGGGTAGGAATCACATGACTGTGGTAAGCAGCCATTATACTATGTACAAAGGCACTTTTCTGAAAAATCTCTTTTCATAAAACAAAAAAAATGCATGCAGTATCATTTGCAGTTACTAGTTACCCAATATGCATGGTCAAAAAAATGTATCATTCATTAACAAAACTGTTGTTAAATTGAGACAACAAGGTGCAGGGCTGGATGAACACAGCAGGCCAAGCAGCATCATAGGAGCAGAGAGGCTGACGTTTCGGGCCTAGACCCTTCATCAGAAAAGGGGGAGGGGAAGGGGGTTTTGAAATAAATAGGGAGAGAGTGGGAGGCGGATACTGTTCCACTTTCATCAGTCACTGTGCATGCATTTAATCCATTGTCTCTGATGCATTCGGATCACTTAATGACATGAATGCATTCTGTTGTTGCCAGTTTGCTGGTATCTGCTCATTCTTTGGGTGATGTTCCTTCCCTGGTAGGTGTCATTCCCATGGGGAGTGTTTTGTCTCTGCTGGCATGAAGACTTCCACAGCATGTCGAGCTTATGCTAGTTTTTGATTTGAGCGAAAGCTGCTTCTTGTTCTGTGCCATAATCCCACTGCCCATCTCAAACACAGAACTCACATGAAGGTTAGCACTCTGTTGACAAATTAGGCAAGAACTTTACCCGATAATTCACATAGGCAATAAACTGTTGCACTGCTCCACATCTGTTACTATCCTTTTGATAGTTCAGTTAAGTGAAATATGTCTTGTTAAAAAGACATTTTATTTCTGAATCTCAGAGCTTGATGATAGTATGTAATCCAGCTACCTGCTATCTCCCTTTGTTTTTGTTCCTGGCTGTGCAATTCCCTGTGCCCTTGTTGCTCCTTCTTTTCCTGCCTCTTCCACAACTTTCACCTTGTCAGGAAATCTGGTTATGTCCTTTCACTGTCAGTACATGACTGATGTGCTTGACTCAAGGTCTCTTCAAGTGTGCTTTTTCATCTTGTTCAATTCTTTTTTTCTTAACAAGCTTTTCTCTGCTGGTGTTCTGTGATGACTGCATTTTTGCTTTCACTTGCTTCTTATCAGCCACTAGTCCTTCATAGAATGATTCCTTGGCCTTGTTCCTTTTCATAATTTTACGATCTCATGGGTCAGTGGGCCATTGGTTCTTCCTGTCTTTCATTTGATGGTCTATTCCACAGTCATCATCCTAACAGTACCAAACATTTATCACCATTACATCTGAAGATGCCAATCTGTTGTACAGCATACAGTGATTTGTCAGAATCACCAGATGATAACTTTCCACCAGCTACCTTTCCTGACTTGTGTTGCTTCTTTCTGCTTAAAAAATGCATGCAAACTGATTAATCTTCTTGCAGTTGGAGCAATGTTTTCCCCATGCTGGTCATACTTTTGTTTCTGTTTTTGCCATGTCCTCCACACTATTTACAACTTTAGTCTCTTGCCTTAGTCCTTCTGATGGCTGATCTATAAATATTTCTTCTCTTCTGTCAATATGTTGTTTTCATTCAGCCTGGAATATCTCCGCATAATGCAAAGTCTTGTCTGTTCTCATTTTCTTACCTTCTAGTTGACGATTGACAATTTCAGAGCTTCTGGGCATGTTAATAGCTTTCTTGAGTAATTTTCTCCTCTCAGCAGATGTGCCCTCACACTGGGTCCTCTTACGCCTAAGACGATTTTATCTCTGATGAGATCATCTGCCAGTTGTCCAAGTTCACAGGATTTAGCTAAATTTACCAGTTCTACCACATACTGATCAATAACCTCGCTCTGATATTGAACAGATACTGCTTACATGTAATGTTAATAGAGAGTTTAAAGCTGTCAAAACATCTCCTGTCTGAGCTGACTGCTCTTTAGCAAGTTTTCGTGTGCAGTACAATTTGTAGCGCATTTTTATTAACACTGATAACAGGGTTGCTGCTTTCATTTGCTCAATCATTTTATCAATTTGTAGTAATTTCATAGTTTTGCCACTATGTGGAAAAATTCCAATTCTGTTCCATGTCTTCTTTCATTTCCACAGCAGCAGTGAATGGAAAATTCACAGCTATTCTGATTTACCCAACATTTCAAAATCACTGACTACAGTGTGAATTATTCCTGAGTGTTTTTTCACAGTAGTTGGCTCTTTTACAGCTTCGAAAATTCACTCAATCTTAGCTGAACACTCCTGACATCATGCTTCCAGTAACATGTTTAAAGGTTGCCATAAACTAAAACAAAAGCAAGTTACAGCAGATGTAGAGATCACATGACTATGATGTAGCAGCTCATAAACAATGTAAGAATGCATAGAACCCCCACAGTGTGGAAGCAGGCCATTCAGCTCATACCAACTCTCTGAAGAGCATCCCATCCAAACACACCACATCCCTATAACCCTGCGTTTCCTGTGGCTAATCCATCAAGCCTGCCCATCCCTGGAGACCATGGGTAATTTAGCATGGTCAGTCCACCTAACCTGCACGTCTTTGGATTGTGGGAAGAAACTGGACTATCTGAAGAAAACCCACACTGACACGGGGAGAATATGCAAACTCCTCCACAGACAGTAGCCTGAGGCTGCAATTGAACCCAGGTCCCTGGCAGTATGAGGCAGCATTGGTAACCAATGAACCACCATGCCACCCTGTTTTTCCAGTTCTCTAAACATTGCCATCTTCCTAAATTGAACACTGTGAGAACATTTTATACCGGCACATAATTCATAAATTCATATACCAATATCTCTATATCACTCATTCATCAATTATCTCATTAGGTCTCCCTTAAATGTTTCATTATCTGTCCCTCTGGGAACATTTCTGCACATTCTGCACTGAACTCTGGATGAAGTAGTTAAAATTTAAAGTGAGATTACATTTTGAGCAGAGACGCTTAGTCAGAGTAAAACCAGATTCAAGAAAAAAAGTCTTTTGCAGAATGTAGATCCTTTTGTGTCTTTGAAATTGACAACTTTTAAAGTTGTCCCTGGTTAAATAGTAACTTTTTTACATTTGGACCATAATTGAAATGATTGATGTGCAAAAATAATTTGTGCAAATTGCTCCTTCATAATCACAAAATAAAAGAATTCTCATTGTCAAGACAAACCAAAGTGACTTACATCCAGTTTAACAGGTAATAGGGAAGACAAATGGATGGTTGGCCTTTAGTTCAAAGGGGATAGCGTATAAAAGTAGGGCAACCTTGCTAAAACTATACAAGGCACTAGTTACACACCACCTAGAATATCGTGAACAATTTTGGTCCCGTTAATTAAGGAAAGATGTACTGGCATTGGAGGCAGCCTAGAGAAGGTTCACCCGATACAGAGGAAGTTTCTTATGAGGATAGGTTGAGTAGGTTGGGCTGTGCTCATTGGAGTTTAGAAGAATGAGAGGAAACCTTATTTAAAGATTAAACATAAGATTCTTGGGGGCTTCACAGGAAGATGCAGAAAGGCTGTAACTCCTTGTCTGAGAGTCTAGGACCAGACAGCATAATCTCAGAGTAGTGATCAGTTAGTGATCAGGGACAACAGGGTGTGACTGCAAGTGAGGCAGGTCGGGGGATCCTGAGTTCAGGAGTGGAGGAGCCTCAGCTTTTGACCTTATCCAACAGGTACGAGATACTTGCTCCCTGTGTGGATGAGGAAAAGGGCTGCGGGGGGGATGAGCCAGCTCACCGCGGCACCATGGTGCAGAAGGCCATTCAAGAGGGGGGAGCAAAATGACAAGTGGTAGTTATAGGGGATTCTATAGTTAGGGGGATAGATAGTATCCTTTGCAAGCCGGATCGGGAATCCCGCATGGTGTGTTGCCTGCCCGGTGCCAGGGTACAGGACATCTCTGACCGGCTTGAAAGGATATTGGAGCGGGAGGGGGAGGATCCAGTTGTTGTGATCCACATTGGGACTAACAACATAGGCAAGGCTAGGATGGAGCACCTGTTTGGGGATTATCAAGCACTAGGAATGAAATTAAGGAACAGGTCCTCGAGGGTCATAATCTCCGGATTACTGCCCGAGCCACGTGCAAATTGGCTTAGGGATAAGAAAATTAGGGAAGTAAACACGTGGCTAAGGGAGTGGTGTGGGAAAGAGGGGTTCCATTTCATGGGGCATTGGCATCAGTTTTGGAACCGGAGGGATCTGTACCGATGGGACAGTCTCCACCTGAACCGATCTGGAACCAGTGTTCTTGCGAAAAGGATAAATAGGGTGGTCACTAGGACTTTAAACTAGTGAGTTGGGGGGAAGGGAAAGGGAAAACGACAGGGAGTATGATGGTAAATAAAAAGGTAAGCAGCAGGTTAGCATGTGTGCAGGAGGGTTTAAGTTCAAGGCAGACCATGAAAGAAGCAAAAAGGAAGGATAACTCAGGAGATATTATTAGAGACGTTGGAAATCATGAGGGTAAGAAAGCTAGCATAAAGGCACTTTACCTGAATGCTCGTAGCATTTGTAACAAGGTTGATGATTTAACGGCACAAATCATCGTGAATGAATATGATTTGGTAGCCATTACGGAGACATGGTTACAGGATGGTCACGACTGGGAGTTAAATATCCCAGGGTACCAGACTATTCGGAAGGACAGACAGGAAGGTAAGGGAGGTGGTGTAGCTCTGATATTCAAGGACACCATCAGGGCGGTGCTGAGAGATGATATAGGTTCTATGGAGAATGAGGTTGAATCCATTTGGGTGGAAATTAGAAATTCTAAGAGGAAAAAGTCACTGATAGGCGTAGTCTATAGGCCACCAAATAATAACATCACATTGGGGCGGGCAATAAACAAAGAAATAACTAATGCCTGTAAAAATAGTACGGCAATTATCATGGGGGATTTTAACCTACATGTGGATTGGTCGAACCAGCTCGATCAGGGTAGCCTTGAGGAGGAGTTCGTTGAGTGTGTCCGTGATAGTTTTCTTGAACAGTATGTAATGGAACCGACGAGGGAGCAAGCTATCCTAGACCTGGTCCTGTGTAATGAGACAGGAATAATTAATGACCTCATAGTTAGGGATCCTCTTGGAAGGAGTGATCACAGTATGGTTGAATTTAGAGTACAGATGGAGAGTGTGAAGATAAAATCCAAAATCAGGGTCCTGTGCTTGAACAAGGGGAACTACAATAGAATGAGGGAGGACTTGGCTAAAGTAGACTGGAAACAAAGATTTTATGGTGGGACAGTTGACGAGCAGTGGAGGATTTTCAAAGCAATTTTTCAAAGTGCTCAGCAAAAGTATATTCCAATGAAAAGGAAGGACTGTAAGAAAAGGGGTAATCTGCCATGGGTGTCTAAAGAAATAAAGGAGGCTATCAAATTGAAAGAGAAAGCAGACAAAGTGGCCAAAAACAGCATGAAACTAGAAGATTGGGAAAACTTTAAAGGTCAACAGAAAGCCACAAAAAGAGCTATAAAGAAAAGTAAGATAGAACATGAGAAAAAACTAGCACAGAATATAAAGACAGATAGCAACAGTTTCTATAAATATATAAAACGAAAAAGAGTGGCTAAAGTAAACGTTGGCCCTTTAGAGCATGAGAAGGGGAATTTAGTTATGGGATATGATGAAATGGCTGAGGCATTGAACAGGTATTTTGTATCGGTCTTCACAGTGGAGGACACTAATAACATGCCAGTAATAGACAAAGAGACGAAGATAGGTGAGGACCTGGAAACAATCATTATTACGGAAGAGGTAGTGTTGGGCAAGCTGATGGAGCTAAGGATTGATAAATCTCCTGGCCCTGATGGAATGCATCCCAGGGCAATAAAAGAGATGGTGGGAGAAATAGCAGGTACACTGGCGGTAATTTTCCAAAATTTGCTGGACTCTGGGGCAGTCCCAGCAGATTGGAAAACAGCAAATGTGACGCCACTGTTTAAAGAGGGAAGTAGACAAAAGATGGGGAATTATAGACCGGTTAGCTTAATCTCTGTAGTGGGGAAGATGCTTAAATCTATTATCAAGGAAGAAATAGCAAGGCATCTTGATAGAAATTATCCCATTGGGCAGACGCAGCATGGGTTCATGAAGGGCAGGTCATGCTTGACAAATCTTTTGGAATTCTATGAAGACATTACAAGCGAGGTGGACAATGGGAACCCAGTGGATGTTGTGTACCTAGATTTCCAAAAGGCCTTCGACAAGGTGCCGCACAAGAGGCTACTGCATAAGATAAGGATGCAGGGCATTAAGGGTAAAGTATTAGCATGGATAGAGGATTGGTTGACTGACAGGAAGCAAAGCGTGGGGATAAATGAGTGCTATTCTAGCTGGCAGTCAGTGACTAGTGGTGTGCCTCAGGGATCGGTGTTGGGACCGCAATTATTTACAATTTATATAGATGATTTGGAGTTGGGGACCACGTGTAGGGTGTCAAAGTTTGCAGATGACACTAAGATGAGTGGCAGAGCAAAGTGTGCAGAGGACTGTGAAACTTTGCAGAGGAACATAGATACATTGAGTGAGTGGGCAAAGGTCTGGCAGATGGAATACAATGTAAATAAATGTGAAGTCATACATTTTGGTAGGAGTAATAGTAAAAAGGATTATTACTTAAATGGTAAAAAGTTGCAGCATGCTGCTATGCAGAGGGAACTGGGTGTCCTTGTGCATGAATCACAGAAGGTAGGTCTGCAGGTACAACAAGTAATTAGGAAGGCAAATGGAATTTTGTCCTTCATTACTAAAGGGATTGAGATTAAAAGCAGAGAGGTTATGTTGCAGCTATACAAGGTGCTGGTGAGGCCACACCTGGAGTACTGTGTGCAATTTTGGTCTCCTTACTTGAGAAAGGATGTATTGGCACTGGAGGGGGTGCAAAGGAGGTTCACTAGGTTGATTCCGGAGCTGAGGGGGTTGGCTTATGAGGAGAGATTGAGTAGATTGGGATTATATTCATTGGAATTCAGAAGATTGAGGGAGGATCTTATAGAAACATATAAAATTATGAAGGGAATAGATAAGATAGAAGTAGAGAGGATGTTTCCACTAGCAGGTGAAGCTAGGACAAGAGGGCATAGCCTCAAGATTAGAGGGAGCAGATTTAGGACTGAATTGAGAAGGAATTTCTTCACCCAGAGGGTTGTTAATCTATGGAATTCCTTGCCCAGTGAAGTAGTTGACGCTACTTCAGTAAACGTTTTTAAAAAAAAGGCAGATATTTTTTGAACAATAAAGGAATTAAAGGATACGGTGAGAACGCGGGTAAGTGGATCCGAGTCCACAAAAAGATCAGCCATGATCTTATTGAATGGCGGAGCAGGCTTAAAGGGCCAGACGGCCTACTCCTGCTCCTTGTTCTTATGTTCTTATGTAGGCTCATCCATATAAGACAGAGATGAGGGGGACTTCTTTTCCCTCAGAGTATAGTGAATCTGTGGAATTTCTTACCACTGAAGTCTGTCATGGCTGGCTCATTAAGTGCATTCACAAGACCATAAGATATAGGAGCAAAATTAGGCCATTTGACCATTCAAGTATGTTCTGCCATTTCATCATGGCTGATATGTTTCTAAATCTCATTCTCTTGCCTTCTTCCTTTAATCTTTGATAGCCTTACTGATCAAAAACGTATTTATCTCTGTCTTAAATGCACTCAATGACTTAATCTCCAAAGTCCTCTGTGAAAATGAGTTCTACGGATTAACTACACTCTGATTGTAGAAATTTCTCCTCATCTCACTTCTAAAGGGTCATCCCTTCACTCTGATGCTACGCTGTCAGTTCCTTGTCTCTCCTATTAGTGGAAATATCTTCTCCATGTCTAGTCTTTCCAGGCCTCTCAGTATTTGATAAGAATTCAAGGCTGAGATAGACAGTTTTTCGATCAGTAACAGAATCAAGGTTTTTGGGGATAAGACAAGAAAGTGGAGTTCTTTTCCTATTTATTCATGGGATTTGGGCATTACTGGCTGAACAAATATTTATTGCCTATCTCTCGTTGCCCTTGAGAAAGTGATGGTGATCTGCCTCGTCGAACTGTTGTAGACCATTTAGCGTACTCTCACAATACCATGACGGAGTGATTTTCAGGATTTTGACTTGGCAACAGAACTGGAATTGGAATTTATTGTCACATTTACTCAGGTACAGGAGTACATGAGTACAGTGAAAAGTGTACAATGTTGTCATTCCTAGCACCATCTTAGGCACAAAAAATCTTAGGTACTAGCTAGAGAAATAAAGAAATAAAGTTAAAAGTTAAACATCACAGTCCTTCTTAGTATAAAGTAGAAAAATAAAGAAAAAAGTTAGAGGTTCAACAGTTTTTATTAAGTACTTAGCCATGCTGAACTTACACTCCCTACAGGGTTCTATGTCTCTTTTTTGGCCCACTCTCCAGGAGACCACTGCAGATGCTAGGGCCTCCCTCATTGTGCGCTTGGGTCATTCTTCTTGCATTGGGGCTTGATGTCCGACCATCAAAGTCCCCGCTCCAGGCCCCCAGCCGCTGCCATGCACTGTACCTGATGAAGCCGTGATCCTGTCGCTGTTGCTGCCTTCACCTCTGAGCTCTCTCCAGAAGGTAAGTTCAACATCCCCTGTGCTTACCACCAGCGCAGAGTCCTGGGACTGGCTACTCTCAACTTGCCTGGCCACTTTGAGAGGTTGTGGTTTGTGTGTTCGGGAGGTGCTTTCCAAGGAGTCTTGCCAAATTTCTGCAGTGCATCTTAGAGATAGAATACACTGTTACTACTGAACATCAATGGTGGAGTTGAGTCCCTCCAGATCAGCCATGTTCTCATTAAACCATAAAGCAAAATTACTGGGCCAAAAGCCCACTTCTGCTCCTACATCTTAATATGTCAACAATCTCTGAAGCACGTTTGAAGTGTAGTCACCATGATAATGTTGGAAATGTAGCTGCCCATTTGTGAATCATAGCAGTTTTTGCTTCATTCTTTTATTAGTGTTGCTAACCAAATATGCCAGAATCAACAATAGCTTCCAAGTCCAACTTGAAGCAAATTCCACAATATTTCAACAGTTTCCTTTGTTTGCCCTATGTTAAAAGCCTGTCAGGAGAATCCAAAATGCAAGCCAAGAAATCAGCCTTATCATGAAAATGAAGATAGACTGAAAATATCACCTTCCATAATTGTAAACCCATACATCAGGAGCTGTACCTTGTAAGCAATAAAGTCAGCAAAGGAATTGGCATTTAAAATTCCTAATAGGACAGTAACACACTATCATGCATATGCACACAGTGCTATATTTAAAAAAGTTACTGTGCAATATCTTTTGTATTTGCAGAAAGCAAAAAATCTCACAGTGCCCTTGTAATAGAAAAAACTTGGCTGGTATCCAGATTGGTTTTACCCAACACTCAAAGATGTAGTCATGCAGCTATGTGAACTGTCAGGAAGCAAGTGGCAGGTTGTTTCTGTGTTCAGAGCATTGAAGTAAATGATCTGTCCCAGAATAGTCTCTTGCATTTAGGATGAGGATTTACTTAGTCATACCCTTCACTGTCTGTCTCTCTCCCTCTCTCTCTTTTATCAATAGCTACCATAGAGAATGTTCAGTGATTACACATGATACTGACTGAACTACTTTAGAATTCAAAGGAAATCCAGCTCAAATCTGATTCTTTTATAAACAATTCCACACTGAGCATGTCAAGCTATCAGCGTTTCCAGGAAATTAGTCAAGAATTACGGTTTGCCTGGATTGTCCAAATGGTATGTCTCTCTCGGTATGACATACAGCTTCTATTTTCTTTAATGTTTCACTTTTGATCTTTACTTATTACATAAGATTAACTGAAGTCTAAGAGATGTTTCTGGAACACCAATAAAATAAACTAAGCTGGAATTTCCCTTGGAATTCGAGTCTAGAAATTCAATGGCACATTGCCTATTTTCCAGGTGCAAACGGATGCCAAATCATCTCATGGTGAATCACCCAGCATTCTGGCTAACGCAGAAAATAAGGATTCTCTGACTCTGTATGCAGCTAGTACTAGACTCTTTTTCAAGTAAGGAATCTGTGTCTTTTAAAGCTTTCTTTTCTAAACTGGGCTGCATGAAATGCAGCCAGTGTTCAGAAATGCGGTCTTCATATCACTTAAATAACACACCCTAAAGGAATTTGCTTCTATAGTGAAGGAATTGCGAGATCATTCCAAGTCAGGATGAAGTGTGACTTGAATGGGGATATTCAGGTACTGGTGTTCCCACCTGTCTGTCGTCCTTGTACATTTAAGTGCTAGAGGTCACAAATTTGGAAGGAACCCGAGCTAGTTGCTGCAGTACAACCTATAGATGGTAGACACTGCAGCCAACATGCATCAGTAGAAGAGAGAATCAGTATTTGAGGTGGTGGATGGAATCCCGATCAAGTGGATCAGTTTGTCCTGGATGGTGTCAAGCTTCTCGAGTGTTGTTGGAGCTGCACTCATTTAGGTAAATAGGCAGTATTCCATCAGACTCTTGACTTGTGCCTTCTAGGTAGTGAACAGTATTCGGGAAGTTAAGAGGTGAGTTATTGCCAGAGAATTCCCAGCTTTTGACCTTTTTGTAGCCATTGTATGTGTATAGCTGGTCCAACTTAGTTTCTCCCAGAATGTTGATCATGGGCGATTTAACACTGTGAAAGCTATTGTACATTTCCTGTTGGAAATAGTTATTGATAGATACTTCAATAGCAAATACCACTTGTACTGCACATCAGCCCAAGCCTGGATGTTGTCCAGGTCTTGCAGTTTGCAGGCAGATGTAGCTTCAGTACAAGAGGAACTGGAACAGGCAATTGTGCAATCATCAGAGAGCATCTCCACTTCTGATGTTATTATGGAGATAAGGCCATTTATGAAGCAGGTGAGGACAGTTTGGAATAGAACATGAAGCTGAGGCATTCCTAGGGCTGAGATATTTGACCTTCAACAATGTCAACCATTTTTCTTTGTGCTTGCTATGACTCCAACCAGTGGAGAGCTTTTCCACTTATTCCTAATGATGTAAACTTTGCTTGAGCTCCTTAACACAATGCTCAGTCAGACGCTTTACTTTGGGTCCAGGATCAACTGTGTGCCAAACCAAGTGAAGATGGCAGATTACTTTTCTCAAAGGAGAAAAATGAACCAGATGGTTTCTCATACCAGTCCTGTAGTTGATTACTGATACTAGCTTTTTAATTCAATATTATTAATAAATTAAAATTCCCTTATCTGCCATCACAGAAAAGTTTTTATTTACCATGGGACATGGGCATGGTTGGCTGGGTAAGCATTTATTGACCACATTAATTGCCCTTGAAGGTAGTGGTGAGCTACCTTCTTGAATCGCAGAAGTCCATATGCTGTAGTTATACCTACAATGCCATTAGAGGGGGAATTCAGGATTTTGACCCAGTGACAGTGAAAGAATTGTGAGATATTTCCGAGTTAGGATGGCGAGTGGAGAGGAATTTGCCGGTAGTGGTGTTCCCATGTATCTGCTGCTCTTGTCCTTGTAGTTGGTAATAGTCGTGAGTTTGGAAAGTGCTGTCTAAGGACCTTTAGCTGAATTTTTGCAGTACATCTCATAGATAGTAAACACTGCTGCTACTGAGTGTCGATGGTGAAGGGATTGAATGTTTGTGGTTGTGGTGCCTATCGAGTGGGCTACATTGTCCTGAATGACATTGAACTTCTTGAAGGTTGTTGGAACTGCACTCATGCAGGCAAGTGGGGAGAAATCATCACATTCTTTACATGTGCCTTTTAAATGGTGGGCAGGCTTTGGGGAGTCAGGAGGTGAATTTGAACATTGGTCTCTGAAACATTCTCTCGAACGACTGGATTACTAGTTCATGACCATCCCCTCTATGGTACTATACCTGAATTATATTCTGAACAACCTAAATATTTTAGCCTCCTTTCCCTTGTTCAGTGGATTAATGCAAAACTTCCTTAATTTACATGCTTTCTTCACATGTTAAAGGTAACCAAATTATGACCCAAATCCCAAATAATAAAAGAATCAGCCAGGGTCAGGAGTGATTGATCTTTCTGTAGCTTTATCTTCAAAGGTTACGAACCATTAGTTGATAAAGTTGACCAATGAATGAGTGAAATAATGGTTTTTGCAAATCAGCAGCCTGTTTTATTCTCTACCTGATTTCCTTCCCATTCTTAATTACAACAAATTTTTCCTCTATCATGCTGGGATATCTAAGGGACAGGGATCCAAATTTCTATGCTTTTGCCTCTAAACTTTGTGGCATTTTAAACTAGGATCAGGATTGATATATAATAGTACCAAAATCCCTAAATCAAATTTATTGTGGGTCAGAATCAAAAACGATGTATTTATTGTAACAGAATAGCCATCAGGCATCTGGGCAATTAAAGTATTAAAGAATGTACTGACAGCTTGCTGGATATGTATTGTGCAATTAAAAAAAAATGTTTCCTAAGAGATTTATGCCACACATAATTAAAAACAGGATGAACAATACATTCCAATGGTTAGTGGAAAGTTGATAACTGAAATGGATTTTATTCTTGTGCCAAAAATATTATGGCCTAGAAATTTGAACGCACTCTTTTTCTTGGACTGAACCCTGGATGGATAGGCCCAAGGGGCACAATATTGGCCCTTGGGCCTTATTATCAAACCAGCAAGCTGTGGATACCAAAAAGCTTCATCCAACATCTCACAGGCAAAGAGGAATATGGAAGAATGTGAGAGATTGAAGAAGGCTATGTCTGGGAGCAGATGGGCGTGAGGTCCTCACTGTCAACAGGTATAGTGCTGGAAGATCGGAGAGAGGCAAACGTCATTCCTTTGTTCAAAAAAGGGAATTGGGATAAGCCTGGAAATTACAGGCCAGTTAGTCTTATGTCAGTGGTGGGCAAATTATTGGAAAGGGCTGTGAGAGATAGGGTTTATGATCACTTGGAAAGGCACAGTTTGATTCGTGACAGTCAGCATGGATTTGTGAGGGGTAGAACATGCCTCACAAATCTTATTGAATTCTTTGAAGAGGTGACTAAACACGTGGATGAAGGTAGAGCAGTGGATGTGGTATACATGGATTTAAGTAAGGCGTTTGATAATGTTCCCCATGGTAGGCTCATGCAGAAGGTAAGGAGGCATGGGATAGGGGGAAATGTGGCAGATTGGATTCAGAATTGGCTGACCCTTAGAAGACAAAGGGTGGTAGTGGACAGAAAATATTCAACATGGTGCTCAGTTATGAGTGTACCACAAGGATCTGTTCTGGGTTCTCTTCTATTTGTGATTGTTGTAAATGATTTGGATGAAGGCATGGAAGGGTGGATCAGCAAGTTCGCGGATGATACGAAGGTGGGTCGCATTGTGAACAGTGCAGAGGGCTGTTCTGGGTTACAAAGGGACATTGATAGGATGCAGAGCTGGGCTGAGAAGTGGCAAATGGAGTTTAACCCTGAAAAGTGTGAGGTGATTCATTTTGGAAGGACAAACTTGAAAGCAGAATACAGGGTTAACGGAAAGATTCTTGGCAGTATGGAGGAGCAGAGGGATCTTGGTGTTCATGTTCACAGTTCCCTGAAAGCTGCCACCCAGTGGATAGTTGTTTAGAAGGCATATGGTGTGTTAGTTTTCATTAATAGAGGGATTGAGTTCAAGAGCTGTGAAGTTATGCTCCAGCTATACAAAAGCCTGGTTCGGCCACATCTGGATTATTGTGTCCAGTTCTGGTCGCCTCCTTACAGGAAAGATGTGGAAGCGTTGGAAAAGGTGCAGTGGAGATTTACCAGGATGTTGTCTGGAATGGAGGGAAGGTCGTACGAGGAAAGGTTGAGAGAGCTAGGGCTTTTCTCTTTAGAACGACGAAGGATGAGAGGAGACTTGACAGAGGTGTACAAAATGATCAGAGGTATAGATAGAGTAGACAGCCAGAGACTTTTTCCTAGGATGGAGGTAGCTATTACGAGGGGGCATAGTTTTAAAGTGAGTAGAGGTAGATATAGGGGAGTCGTCAGAGGTAGGTTCTTTACTCAGAGAGTGGTCGGGGCGTGGAATGCATTGCCAGAGAGGGTAGTGGAGTTGGCCTCATTAGGGGCATTTAAGCGGCTACGAGATAGGCATATGGATGATAGTATAAGGTAGGGGTGGAGGTTAGATAGACCTTAGGTTTAGGGTAGAAGTTCGGCACAACATTGTGGGCCAAAGGGCCTGTACTGTGCTGTACTGTTCTGAGTGTTATCTGGCAGCAGCTCTCATGGTTTGACTGGGACAGGCGGAGAACTTCTGCTCCGCCCAGTTCAGACATGGTTTATCATCTTAGCTTTGCTGTTGTCAACTGAAGACAGCCATTTAAGGACGACCCTTAAGTCTATTTTCTTGAATGCACCTGCCATTAGATGCCTGAATGCAAAGGGAGATAACCTCAGACTAGTTATAGGCACCTTATTTTCATGTGCAACTTGCTGGCTGACTGTTTCAGGTGTGTGGCCTGGATGCTCATTTTTTTGCTTAAACCTATTTAGTGTGTGGCATATCATTGGCTTAAAATAAAATATGCTTCTTGATTTCCATAATGGAGGCAGTTTTAGTGTCATTAAATTTTTAGGTAAATATTTCTGTACATTTTTGATCAAACTATTCTGATAAAACCAAAAAAATTTTGGGAGTTGTAATATGGTCTCATACGTCCTCAGGTTAATTCTTACTTAATGTCAATGTCAATGATGCTATGACAATAGTATAACCGTGAGAAGCTTGTTGTAAATATTAACACATACCAATCAACCAGGTGAGAAAATATCATTCGTCACTTCAAACTGAATCTTACAATCTTTGTCATGGTCATGTGACTGACCAACAGTTTTATATCGTAAACAAAAAAAAGGCCAATCAATTAAAGAAAATCAGGGTCTGATTGATGAAAGGTACGATGAACATAGGATAATGAAAGTTAGCGTTGTCTAAGAACACAAGAACTTGAAACAGGAATAGGCAATACATTCCCTTGAGCTTGCTCCGCCATTTGATATGTTCAAGGCTGATCTCATCACAGCCTCAACTCCACTTCCTGCGGCCACTCGCCAAAACTGTTCAATCCATTGCTAATTTAAAAACTTCTTTCTCCTCCTTAAATTTACTCTGTGTCTCAGAATCCTCCACAGTCTGGGGTAGTGAATTCCACAGATGGAGTAGTCTTTCAAATAAAACAATAAATTGTAATGCATTTGTTTATTGACCATTGTGATGCATTTTTATTGGACTGTGGCTACTTACGACGGATTGTGTTTCCCAAGGATGTGCCTGTAGACTTCTTCACAGCAACTCAATTTTTTTCTTAGTCTCATGTCTGAATTTGTCATGCAATCTATATTATTGACATTAATTGCTTGACTTCTCTGTAAGATGACACTAAATCTCACTTACACAAAAGAAAATGATCACTTTATTTGGGAGAACTGTAAAGGGTTCAATAACCTGTTTTCACAAAAGGAACGATAATTCAATGTCTCATAACTCAATGACTGACCAGGTATAAAATGAAAGGCATTCACAGGTCAGGAATCTATAGCCAGTTGCTGGTTGCCCTAAGGAATTACAACATGTGAATTAAGGCAGATGGCAAGCTCTTAACCACTGCCTCCCATGAATACACAAAGTTGGTGTGAATTAGAATTGAAACTATGAAGGTGGTGCAGTGGTAGTGTCCTTACCTCTGAGCCAGGAGTCCTAGGTTCAAGTCCCACCTGCTGCACAATTATATGACAACATGCTGATTAAAGAACATTTATAATTTGGTGAGGGACATTATTCCCTGTTGTATGTGAAATCTTCAATTATTTTGGCATTGTGAAACTAAATTAAACAATAGTTGTGCATCTTTGAATGAACACAAATGGTCAAATTAAGTCACATTGGACCCAACTTTGGTGTTGGTCTCATCCCTACGTCACATTATCTTTTAGGGGGGAAAATACATTGGTGCAATATTCTTGTATAACCGTAAGGTTTTAACACTAGTCACTGACAGGAAAGAACATGTAGCTGGTAAAATAATGGTTGTATGCTTCATAATGTGCTCCACCCACTATCCTGTTAACCACAAGCTGTTGAATAGCTTGGGAGCTTTTTGAATGAAATAATGACTTGCTGTTTATATTCCAGCATGAAGTTTATTCAGGATGGGTTTTTCTGTTACAGGTTGAAGAGATTGGTAATTGATTATTAAGTAAACATGAGTCATAAACTGAATCTGTTCCTTATCAAATGCAAACAATGGGATTAGATGGGTTTTATGGTAATCAACATGCACTATGAGGCCTGCTTATCAATTCCAGATTTTTTTTGAATTCAAATTTGACCACCTGCCCTGGGGGGCTTTGAACCCATCTCCCTGGAACAATAGCCTGAAGCTCTGGATTGCTCGTCTACTGACATTACCACGACGCCACCACCCTCCCCAAGTAGATCTAATTACAACTCCAATCTCTCTCAAAAAGATAGGCAGTTAGAACTCAACCATGAGAGTAATCAATAATGTGTGCATCCATTAGTCCATGGTCAAGTGGAAATCCCCCAAAAAAACCTATGTGGAAATAATGGCTGTTATCTGATGGATGAGGTGGTAATTGATTGAAACTTCCAGAATGCTGAGAGGCCTGGATAGAGTGGACATGGAGAGGATGTTTTTACTAATAGGAGAGACTAAGACCTGAGGGCACAGCCTCAGAGTGAAAGGGCAACCTTTTAGAACTGAGATGAGGAGGAATTTCTTCAGCCAGAGAATGGTAAATTTGTGGAACTCATTGCTGATGAAGGCTGTGGAGGCCAAGTTGAGTACATTTAAGACAGATAGATAGGTTCTTCATTAGTAAGGGGATCAAAGACTATGAGGAGAAGACAGGAGGATGGAGTTGAGAAACATATCAGCCTGATCGAATGGCAGAGCAGACTTGATGGGCTGAATGGCTGTCTGGTGGTCTTATAGTCTTATGGAAACCTTCATGCATGATTTACTTACCTTTAGACTTGACTACCTCAGTACACTTCTCCTAGCTTACTGAAGACACTACTGCTTCTGATCTTACTCATGGCAAGTCCCATTCACCCATCACCCCTGTGATCACTGACCTACAGTGGTTCCTGGTTGGGCAATGCCTGTATGATTCGACGATTTTGCTTTTTAATTCCTTCATTGCCTACAATCCACTATTCCTGTAACATTTCCAAACCCTAAGGTACTCTGACATGACTACTGTCCATCAATTCTGACCTCTTGCACATCTCTGGTATTAATCACTCCATAATTGACTGCATTTGCTTCTTTTCCCATTCACCTTAAATCAGTGTCTTCCAGTTGTCAATTCATTCACCAAAGTGAACAGTTTCTCTCCAGCTCCTCTGTAAAGACTCATGATTTCATTTTCACTATCAAATCTCCTCACAACCTTCTCTTCTGAGGAGAATAACCCCAGTGACTTAAACTAACGATTAATTAAAGACATTTAATCCAGGAGCTATTCTTGTAAAACTTTTCTACATCCTCTGCAGTGTCTTCACATCCTACCTGAAGAGTACACAACAGTTGAGGCTGAGTCAGTGTTTTATAAATGACCACTGTAACATTTGTATTTTTGAACTTGTCTCTTTATAAAATTCATTTTCTGAAGAATAAAAAGATGAATCAACATTATGGGAAAGATTAGGGGAGTTCGCTGGATTGAGTTGATCTTTCAGAAAGCCAGTTTGGACACAATGGGCTGAATGACCTCTTTTCCAGTTGTAGACATTCTGTGATTCTATTCTAATCTCCTGCCTAAGCCCAGCAGCTGAGCTGAAACTTTCCTTTAAGGAAAAGGCATGTAAGGGATGTAAGACCAATGTCATCCCAGGCCTTAGCGCAGAGTGAATAATATTTCAAAAAATGGCCACACAAGCTGCTCTGTCCATGCTGGAGTTACCCATGTATTTACTGGCCTGTAATGTAACCCCATCAGAGCAAAGATAAGACTGTAAATTAACACCATCAATTCCATTTTTCCAATTGCAACAATGGAAAGTCTGTGTCAAATTCTCGTATCAGCTTCAACGAACACAGTAGTACTTCATTTGTACTCTACACATTACTTTAGCACTTAAGAAAATTGTTGAAGTGTAAGATGTCCAAATGTAATAAGGTCATACTACTGCGGCTTTGATCTTGTACTTCCTACAAATGCCATCTGAGGGTAAATGCATTTGTAGGCTGTTGCACTAGCAGCAGTAACCATACATTTGACTGTGATCATAGCAGCAAGGCTACATTTAGTGCAGGTTAAATTACATATACCAGTATTCTTGCATGATGGTATTTGACATGCTACACTCTTTTGGCTGCACTGTCTGTAATCAGATGTCATACAATGTATATTTTACCCTTTCAGTGGTTATCCAATACACACACACAGAAGTAGTTACTGTTTGAACTTTGTAATGATCCTTTGCACTTTGCAAACACAATGGCAAAATCAATTTAATAATAATTGTTTTATGGAATATTTGGCAAAACAATGCTTCTAATAAACTACTTAGACCACTATATATTAAAATCTAATTTTATTGTAAAGTGTCTGGAAAACTTATAAAAGACAATATTATCATTTAAATGACATTGGATTCATTACAGTTGTGGATTGTCTGATTAATTTGGAGATGTCATTAAAATTTGAAACAATTCTATTTCCTCTTAAAATTATCACAATGTTAAATTGCACCAAGTACAAGTCACAAATGTCTCAATATAGTCAGATGAATGTCATCCAAAACATTAACCTAAATGTTTCTTAAGTAACTTGCTGTGCATTTCCTAATTTTTCTGTTTCTTTTTAAAGTCCAGTTTCTATTGACCTTGGAATTCATTAACTGGAAGTGTAAATTGAAATTTGTTCCTTTCTGAGACAGGATTCCAGGCATCAAATACAAGGAGAGATTATATAAACTACACTTGTATTCCCTGGCATTCAGAAGGTGAAAGGGCACTTGACCAATGTTTTCACAATATTAAGGGGGACAGAGAGGACAAAGAGGTCAAGGAGATTTTTGGTTAGGGAGGCTAAGGCTAGAGGGCACAATTTAAAAATGACAGTCAGATCTTTCAGAAGCAGATTTAAGACATACATATACATACGAAGGGTAGTAGAAGTTTTGATCTCACTTCTGTAAACAACAATTTGATGCTAGATCAACAATTTATTTTAAAAATGAGATCAATAGATTTTTGCTAAGATATTAAGAAAAAATGGGTTTATGGAGATTGGAGACAGGTCAGCCATTTATTGCTGAATGGCCTAAATGGCCGAATCCAGTTCTGAGGAATACAATGCAGTTCCGGTGAGACAAATTATATAATTACTTTGTAGAATATGGTTCTTTCATTTAAATAAGATTTGGGTTATTCTTAACAATAAACACTGAATGTATATGCCAAATTGTAAATATTAACCATCATCATCAGCAGTCCCTCGCAGATAAGAATCTCTTCTGCTCTCAGGGTGAGTCCATAGGTGGCTGTACAGTCCAATTTGGCTAGGGCTGCGTTACACTTGGGGCAGGTGGTGGTCACAGGAAGGGGTGGGTAGGGCATTGGTGTAGCAGCTCGCTCCTTTGGCTGTTTTAGCCTAGCTTCCACATTTTTCCCAATGGCAAGTCTCGAGGAGCTTGACACCTTTCTGGATGTTCCTCCTCCATTCTGGTAGGTCTTGTGCTAGTGATTAACGGGTATCTGTGGGAATGCCGCACGTCACCAGTGAGGCCTTGAGAGTATCCCTGAAGTGTTTCCTCTGTCCACTTGGGGCTTGCCTGCCATTTCAGAGCTGGGAATAGAGCACCGGCTTGGGGAGTCTCATGTTGGTCATGTGGATGACGTGCCCAGCCCATCGTGGCCGATCGAGGGTGGTCAGTGTCTCGATGCTGGGAATGTTGGCCTGCCCGAGGACAGTGTTGGTGTGTCTTTCTTCCCAGGGTCCTTCTCTGCTTTGGTTGCACTATGAAGTTTATCACCATCCTTTGCCTGCTCCACGATGACATGGAAGTCATGATAATGATAAATGGTTCCACCACCAGCTTATTCTCCGTTCTCTTGTCTCACTAACTTTCTTGAGTTTTTTGAAGAAGTAACTAAGAGGATTGATGGAATACAGGGAGAACTAGCCATTTGGATACAGAACTGGCTCAAAGGTAGAAGACAGTGGGTGGTGGTGGAGGGTTGCTTTTCAGACTGGAGGCAAGTGACCAGTGGTGTGCTACAAGGGTTGGTGCTGGGTCCACTACTTTTTGTCATCTATGTAAATGATTTGGATGTGAGCATGGAAGATATGGTTAGTAAGTTTGCAGATGACACCAAAACTGGAAGCATAGTGGACAGTGAAGAGGGTTACCGCAGAGAGCCAATGGGCCGAGGAATGTCAGATTGAGTCTAATTTGGAAAAATGTGAGGTGTTGCATTTTGCAAAGGGAAATCAAGGCAGGACTTATACACTTAATGAGTGTTGCTGAACAAAGAGACCTTGGGATGCAGGTTCATAGTTCCTTGAAAGTGGAATAATATGTAGGTAGGATAGTGAAGAAGGCATTTGGTGTGCTTGCCTTTATTGGTCAGTGCATTGAGTATAGCAGTTGGGAGGCCATGTTGTGGCTGTACAGGACATTGGTTCAGCCACTATTGGAATATTGCATGCAATTCTGGTCTCCCTGCTATATGAAGGATGTTGTGAAATTTGAAAGGGTTCAGAAAAAATTTACAAGGATGTTGCCAGGATTGGAGGGTTTGAGAGAGGCTGAATAGACTGGGGCTATTTTCCCTGGAGTGTTGGAGGCTGCAGGGTGACCTTATAGAGGTTTATAAAATCACTAGGGGTATGGATAGGGTAAATAGACAAGGTCATTTTCTCTGGGGTGGGGGAGTCCAAAACTAGAGAGCATAGGTTTAAGGTGAGAGGGAAAAGATTTAACAGGGGGATTAAAGGGCAACTTTTTCACTCAGAGGCTGGTGCGTGTATGGAATGAGTGGCCAGAGGAAGTGGTTGAGGCTGGTACAATTACAACATTTAAAAGGCATCTGGATGGGCAAATGAATAAGAAGTGTTTTCAGGATATGGGCCTAATGCTGGCAAATGGGACTAGATTTATTTCGGATATCTGTTCGGCATGGGCGAAGTGAACTGAAATGTCTGTTTCTGTGCTGTATATCTCTATAACTCTATGACTCTATGTCTATCACTTTGAAAGTAAGTTTAACAACTTTTGAAGTCAATGATATTTTCTATTGTCCTGTCGTTTTGTGTTTAGTTTCTTTTAGGAGACCAATTCACTTTCTATAATTCAGTATAATTTTCGGGATGATCAGCAACAAATTAACATCCCTGATGGTCCACACCTTTCAAGGGTCTCAGTTGTTGGTGTCACTACTGAAACTCTAAAGGGAAATAGATTCACTTCCTGCTTGCCTTATGCAATCAATATGCAAAAAATCACTTCATTGGAATGTCATATGCAATGCCTAATTCTGTGGCCATTTTTGCTTCTAAACACCATCAGTTACTTTATTTATATTACATGTAATGATGCATTTCCACTCATTGAGATTAAGCATTTGAATTTATGCTTGATTGAAGTGCTTACCAGAAAAGTAGAGCTAAATTAAGCACAGCAGAACCAAAAAATGGAAGCATAATTGACTCACTCATGATGATATGTCAACTTGCCAAAAGTACGGTAAGTTTGAAAATAGGAGTTTATCATTCTTCAGGTCATGAAAAATGAAGGAAGTGCTTCCTGAGCAAGTGAGAAGCTGAGCTATTGAACTGTTCAGTCTTGCAATGACACTACTGGTCAGCATTTAACTGTGATTAAACTCCTGTGGGTATCAAATTTCAATTCTTGTGCACAATCAAGTGAAACAAGTTATGTGTGGCTTCAGGAAGATGTCATGCAAATCCATGTGCACTTCTAATGGCCTTCAGATAAATATGTGTCTGATGCAAGCATAGGCCGCGATTTTCTGATGGCCAGACACTGCAATGTAAATGGGAATCACACACGGAAACTCTGTGGAATAGTCCAGTAAAGTGAGGTTGAGGGAATTGCCTGGGAAATTCCTTAATGCCTGGAACTCTCCAAAAGCATCATTTAAATCAGAATATTTGGACAGTTATGCTGCATTTAAGTAAATAATTAGTCAGAAAACATGAAATAATTAAAAACCTACACTACCTCCTGAATAACTAGTCAACTGATGCACCTTCCCCAGAACTTAACCTGACATGTCATTGCTCCCTGGACTTAACCCTCTCCACCCTCAATATCCAACCCCCTGCCGCGGACCTGATACATTCCCCACCTCCTGGGACCTGACACTGCCCCATCCCCCATGTGACCCAATACCACCCCAACCTCTGTCAGGGCTGACACAACTTGCCCTGAAAATGACAACCCCCGCCCTGGGATGTGACACCCCCTTCTCCCCCACAGGACTCGGCACCCAGCTACACCATACTGGGCCAAATATCACCCGCCCTTTCAACCACCTTGACCGATCTCATCACTTATCTGACCCTTGCCACCTTGCATCTTGGTATACTACTTACCTGGCACGCTAGACTCTGTCCACATGACACCCACCCACCTGGCACCTTACTTAGATGGCACCCTACCCTCTACCTTCCTGGCACCCTACTTACCTTCGCATTTACCTTCCATACTTTCCCTTTTTCACAGAAGCTGTCAAAGTAGCTGCCTGTGATGCTAGATCTTTAAATTACAGAATATAGCAACTGACCGCAGCAAACTACTTCCCATTCTCCTGAATCAGATGGAATTTGTGGCAAAGAACACTTCCATATTTAAAATAAACCACATGATCATCAGAATTCAGGTCATCTTATATGTACTCAAAGAATGAAATAGCTTCTGATGAATATCAGTGGTCTCATTTAAAAATAAAAACATTTGTTTTTGCAAACATTTTTATGCAAACAGTATTTGTAATGTCTAGTCAGTAATTATTCAATATGACCTAATATGAACTTGCTGTTGTGATTTAACTTACATAGCCTTAAATAAGACTTAGAGTACACACAGGCCAGTCAACCCAACTGCGCTTCCCTCCACCATGTTACATGGACATACATGCTCGGTATGCTGATGTTGCCACCACCCCCTTTAAATATCTGAAACTACACGGTCTACTTAGTCTAGTATGATAGAAGAGGACCACTTCCTGATCAAATTAGAAGAGTTCTTTGTAGTTAATAAGCTATAGTTTTATAGTATCTCGTTCAGCCTACATTAATATGATAGGCATTATTACAGCAACTTTGTGGAGGTCGTGATGTTAGGTCTCACTTCTTCGAAATTCAAGTTGTTCTGCTCACTAGTTCATCTGACACTGTCACAATGGTTGGTGCTTAGGGCACTCCACAGTATTAACTCACTCAGACCCCCTCACACTTCTCAACATATAAATGAGGATAGAATAGAAGAATATGTTTACCTAGCCTCCCCAGAACTACACCTTAAAGTGTCCTTAACAACGTCCCAAGCTCCACATTCTAGAAGGCTCTGGGTAAAGAAGATTTTTCTAAATTCTCAGCCTATATTATTATTGACTATATTATTTTTATGGCTCCTAGTTCCACATCTTTCTGACAAATGGAGACAATGGGAATTTTCCAGGCCTACCCAGAGCTTTTTGAAGGGTGGGCAGGGGAATTTAACTGGGCAGGAAGCAAGTAATTAGTTTCCCGATGACAGATTACAGCTTTGCTTTGAAGTTCCCAGAACCTTTCAGGTGGGTCGGATTTCCTGGCCTTCATGGTCACAAACTTTTCTTGCATTCATTAGTATGCCTTGCATACTCATTAACAACCTAGATCCCTGGAATAATGTTCACAGATGCAGTTTTTTAAGACAAAAATGGGAATCACATCTGTTCACAAACCTCTCTAAGTTAATGAGGCATGAACCTGGTGGGATAAACTTCTTCCTTCAAGATCCAGTGAATCCAAACCTCTTCAGTTCCTTGCCTCCTACATAGCCAATCAATATCTTTGTGCAAATCTCTCTGTATAAATCAGCTCATGATTTTACACAAATGGTGGTTCACATGTAGAATGAACTTCCTGAGGAAGTGGAGGATATAGGTACAATTACAGTGTTGAAAAGACATTTGGATAAGTCCACGAATAGGAAAAGTTTGGAGGGATATGGGCCAGGTGCAGCCAGGTGGGACTCATTTAGTTTGGGATTATGTTTGGCATGGACTGGTTGGACCAAAGGGTCTGTTTCCGTACTGTAAGACTCTATGACTCTATAAGACACAGCTTTCTGCAGTGTGGCTTCTTGTTGTTAAACACTGAGTGTTATTGGTGAAGCCAACAGGCCAACAAGCCTGCTCAAGTGTGGCAGCCACATTAGCTGGTGCCAGCAAATTTGACAGGAGCAGGCAAGATGGGGTGACCTCAAAAGGCCATCTTCTCTGGTTCTGTTCTTGATCCATGCACATCTTTGACAAAAGGTGTGTAGATAAATGGTCAGTCAGCCGATGGTGTGTGAACTACTGAGTGTTGTAGCTTCTTTTATGTTTTAAGTGTGAGACCTGTCAGATGTTTGAGAGGCAGAAACATTGTGAAGTTGCAATGAACCAAAGACATTGGCTGTACAAGAGGCATCTGATTGTGATGTCTGCCATTCAATCTTATGCGTCATAGTTCTTTGCAGTGGAAATCTTACAATCCTAACTGTTGTTCTGAGGAACATGAAGAATTGAGTGGGGCAGTGATACGTACCCTGGTGGAGTGCAGCAGATCATTCATTCTCTTGTGACACTGGGGCTAGATCCTCTTGAGATGCCCATGAGTGTTGACCTCTGCAGTCACCTCTGCCCAGACTACCTTTCCAGTTGTGATGGCCTCATGTTATGGGGAAAAAAAACTCCTTTCTCTCCTGGAGAGCCTTCAGGAGAATGCCCAGGGAGGCATTGGTCAAGTGTGATGCTGCATTTTGCCTGGTCACTGACACCTCCAAGGTGGGTGGGATGATGACCAGAGGTTGAGTGTTGCTCCTGGGCCGCAGGAAATGTCATGCTGTCTGGGTGTCTTTTGGATACGGTGCCTGGATGTTAGAGCCCCGAAGATCATGGGGTGGGGGGCTGTTCAGAATTTCTTACTAATCAGCATTGATATTTTACCTGTGCAAATGAGTGCAAAAGAGCATAACTGTGCACGGAAACCTGCCCTGCCCCTATGCAGAAGGCCCCCCTCCGCCTTTTGGCCCTGTACGTACATTTAGCCTCTGAAATTAAAAGACCATCCATCTTCTCATGTCCACCCTATCAACCCTTTTCCTAATCTTCAATATTGCTATAAATCATTCTTACCTTTTTTCAAAGAGAAAAAGAACTCAGATATCCAATCTTTCCTTATCAGCACAATCTCTCATTTCTGGTCCCAATTTACTAAATCTGTCTTGCATTTTCTCCACTGTCACTATAAGATTTTTATAATGTGAAGGCTAAAACTATATATGGTACTCCCATGTGTGGTATAATTCAATACTAGTTGAGGAGATCTGAAAATTGCATGTATTAAATCATCACACCCATTTATTTAACAAGTATTACCTTCTTGTTTTCAACTGATCCAACATACCATTGACACTGATTATGAAAATAACATGGTGAGAGTTATTTTGTGGTTTGATGTCTTTGACTGTTATGCATGATATTGAATAATGATCCTATCGCCAAAATCTAAAAGAAAACAAACAAATGGGCTTGCTGGCTAGCTGGCTTCTAGCACTCAGAGTGAGGGAATCATTTACCTGCAATGCAGTGGTGATGAATGAATGGTTCTTCAACTGTGACCTTCACCGCAAACAATGCTTGAACCTAGGTTAGTACACATAATTAAGGCAATTTTATTCTGATTGGCCATGGGGATGCAGCAGAATTTGGCTGTCTTTTTGAGGAAGGTGCAATAAATGTATAGATTCCTTTGCCTGAACAAAACAGGGTCTTGAGTATTATGCTTGTCATTTCTAGCAAGCATAAACCCATCACACTGTGAGTCTGCCTGCTGATTTTAAATTCATTTCTAGTTTAACTCTTAGCACAGTCTGGATTGTTTCATAAATGATTTCCCACAGTAGAATTACATCTAATGGGAGTGGTTATATTTTTCTGAGGTTCACAAATACAGGCTATTAAGTATGAGCAGCACGCTGCCAGCTGCAAATAGTCAATGGGACAGTTGTTTGATATGTTAGGAACAAATTACTGCTGATGCTGGAATCTGTACTGAAAACACAAAATGCTAGAAATCAAAGCGGGTTAGGCAGCATCCATGGAGAGAGAGCATGCTAACATTTTGAGTCTAGATGACTCTTCAAAGATTGTTTGATATTGTCTCCAGCCTACATACCTGGCATCACCCCTGTCTGGCCTGAGGAATATGATTGACAGTTAACTGCTCTTGCTGCATCTTTATACCAATGGCTCAACCGATCAGCAACACTTTGCATTCTGTATAAAATGATGTCTCTCTTTTCATGTCTGTTTCGTATGTCCTATTTTTGATAAGTGTAAGATGGATAATGTCCTCATTTTCTTTTACCAATAATCAGGTTGTTAATAGGGTATTTATATTATTTATTGCCAGACTTAACTTGCTGTGGCACAGTTTGCCAGCACCCTTTATCAATTTGAAACTCTTGGGTGTCTCTTCCTCCCACAACTTGCTGGCCAATTTGGATATCAATAACAATGAACATCATTCACATACCATTCCTGTTCAGTACACCCTCACCCATTATTTAGCTAATACTCAATTTTATTTCAAAGGTACATCAATTGAATGGAACCTTATAACTAGCACAGTGTACTTTAGGACCAGAACATTGAGCTTCATAGTAAATCAAAGGGTCTCAATTTGAAAATGTTACTTCTTAACAAAAAAAATTTTTGTTTTGATTCTCAAACTTTTAACAGTTTCCATGAAATGCACTGACCAACTTAGTGAATTTCAAAGTACTTCGTATCTTTGAATTTATAGTGTTAAGTATTGTATAAACATCCAGAATGGAAATGTATTTGACTCTTACATAGGAAGTGGAGAGTATGCCAAACATTTATGCAAGGCCAGAATGCGACCTGCCACATTGAGTCAATGGAACTTGTCATGGAATACTACTTGCCACAAAAAAAACCTATAGATGTACCCTGAGTTAGCATCTCTCTCTGCCAGAAACACTATTTGAGCAAAACATTCCTAATGCCTATAGTTATATCACTGTTATATTCATTACTCTCCCCCAGTGTTTGAGTTCTCCTCTTTAACTGAAGGGTTTCAGTAAAAAAAGGTGACTTATCCTCTCTCATTGCTTTAGCTAATCTAGCCACTAAAATCGATGTTATCATATCTGCTTTACACTTTTCAGTCAAATCGTCTTAAAGTGTTAAAAAAATGTGAAGACATTTCATAAAAGATATTTTTGAAGTTTGGCCATCCAACAAGGACTGTAAACAATATATCAGTGTTTTATTCTGCAGTTGAAAAATATCATTTTGGTTCATTAATCTTCCAGGAGTCTTTATATTGCAAACAAAAGTAAGAATGGTTGGAAGCACAAAGTAGGTCAATCAGTATCTTGGAAAGAACATGAAGCCAATGTTTCAAATTTAGCCATGTAATACACAGGAGCAAAAAGCAGAGGAAAATAAAAGGACATATCTGTAGTTTAAAGATTTCCAGTCATGTCTGGGTAGACTTCTGTTTGAGGATGGGGAGGAGTAGAATGGATTCCTACACATTTTATTCATTGAAGGATCACATAAGATCCTGCTAGCATCCCGCTCTTCTGTTTTATACCTGTCTAGATTAATTTCTGAGCTATTCAGTCCTGCAACTAACCAAGTTATAGCAGAGGCGATCTCATAGTGGTAAGGTTACTGGACTAGTAATGCAGAACCCCACTTTAACATTCTGGAACGTGGGTTCAAATCCAACCATGGCAGGTGGTGAGATTTGAATTCAACAAAATCTGGAATTAAAATCTATCCTAATGTCAATTGTTGTTAGAAATGCTCTGTAAGGAAGGAAATCTACCATCCTTACCTGGTCTGACCTATATGTGACTCCAGAACGAGAGCAATACCGTTGACCTTTACCTATTCTCTAGGCAGTTATGGATGGGCAATGAATGCTGGCCTAGTCAGTGAGATCTATGTTACATGAATGAATATAATACAAATGTACCAAGTTTAGAATTGCTGAGTGATGGAAACCATTTAATCACACATCCTATGTTGTATTCTTGGTAATTACAGAGTTATTTCTACTTAATTAGACTGTACAACAGACCATTTAAGTGCATCAATATTATCCCAAAGACAAAATAGCTGTCAAGTTGTCTTATTACATTTAACCTGGTTAGAAATGGCCATGCAAGTCCCTCCTGATGCTAATCACTTAGTTTCAGTGATGTTGCTCTGTTACTTCACTTATTGAAGGACCAGATAAGGAAATATAACAGGAACTTTTGATTAGGTTTTTGTGATCTAAAAATGCCACATGAACAATTTTCTCTGGATTGAGAAATTTTATGTAAAAGTTATGGGTATATCTTGTGCATTGATACAAACAAAATTTCACAGTCAGAAGGGGTGGGTAGCGACAATGTGTGGTCCTGACCAACAACTAACATTAGAGAACATCTATTGTCTTCAGTAAATAATGCTTGAAATCATAAGTGATCCAAATTGGAAAGAAATATAATAAATCTAAACAAACTTAAATCAGTTAATTTGAGACTGGATGTGCATCCTGTTCACAAACTTCATAGCCTTAATATTTACTTTATAATTGGAATGAATGGATAGGCACAAAACTTAAAATCCTGATATTGAATACCAACATAACTAGAAAGACAGAATGAATGGCACAATGTTCTTCTTTTGAACCGGAAACTATACGAACTTTTTAAAAGTTCTACACTATTGTATTTAGAACTGAGATCAAATCTGTTTTCAGCTCGTTACCTGTTTCAAACTGATTGATCATTGCTGGATGTATATATTAAGCATTCAGGAATATTTAATAGTGGCACCTTTCACACTGAATAATACCATCTCAAGATTCTGTAGCATGTGAAATGGAAATTCGGCCCATCAAATCCATTCTCCATTGTACCACCACAATCTTAGTATCATTCTCTTAACATTTACATTTCCTCTGGGAAGCTGTTACAACAAAGCTTCTTCAAGATGACACTTCTATTTACTGAGCAATGTGGTCCACAGTGCTCCATAAGCTACCATTAAAGCCTGATGCATTACAAAGCAGCCTGACAGGGCCTTTAACTTTATAGTTGCTCTGCCAAGATAACAGCCTCGAAGATAAAGTACATATGTTGCAAAAATAACAGGAAACACATTTTCTGTAGTGTTCTGCAATTCAAATGCAAATTAACTGCAGATGGTTGAATTGTTCTGCTAAAATTCCAACGTATACAAATTCTTTTAAAGATGCAAAGGTTTCAAATCTCAGGGTAAATATATAAGATGAGGTTTTATGAAGTCTCGCCAACAATACAATTTATTTATCTTCCCTTCATCCTTCCTCCTCAGAGACGTGCACACCCTTCTCAGGTAACAGTTCACCAAGACCAGCTTCTCTCAGTCTTGGCCAGGGAAACCATTAAACATTAAGAACCTGGCCAATAAATGGCAATGGGCTTGATGAGGTGGAGGGCTTTACTACAAATCCTCATGTTGTCTAAAGCCACCATCCTTACAATTCTGAATCCAGTAGAGATAACAGGACAGTAACTGGGAATGGGACCCATACAGATTTATCACCATGCAAGGATTCCAGAGAACAATAAGAACTCCCTTGTCATTTCTTTTTGAGATTAACTGACTCAGCACAGATTGCAGATTGAACATGAACTCAAACTCTCTCCAGTATGCATGCTTCAACTAATCACTGCTTAAAATTACTGAGCCAGAGCATTTTTAAACAAAAATATTGGTATAAAAACTGAAAGCACTGCAGATGCTGGAAATTAGAAACAAAAACAGAAGTTGCTGGAAAAGCTCAGCAGGTCTGGCAGCATCTGTGGAGAGAAATCAAAGTTAATGTTTTGGATCAGGTGACCCTTCTTCAGACCCGAAATGTTAACTCTGATTTCTCTCCAAAGACGCTGCCAGACCTGCTGAGCTTTTCCAGCAATTTCTGTTTTTGGTTTTGATATTGGCATAAAACATTATTTCATGCAGATTCAATGTAGATTTTCTTTAAATAATTGAGAATTCCCAGTCTGCGAATGAATGAATATGACTTTAATCAGAAATGAAGGAAAACATTTAGTAAAAAGTACTATGACAAGTAAATTCTGTCCAAGAACTAAAGCAACAAAGGCTAGATAACGAAACATTTTATACATTTGACCCCATCTTATATTATAATTTGCTATGTTGTTCATTTTTAAATATGCTTATTATTTTGAAAACTTCAAGCATATTTCTGAAAAATACAAGTCACAATTAGATTTCAGATTGATTGTGGTCAGATGTAAATGGATAAGAAATCGTTGTTTCAGCTGATGAGCAAGACTTTAGCACTGTAGATTTTGCTATGTTATATAACTGACTAGGACACCCCAAGGACCCACTATCCAAACACTGGTGACAGACAACAATGGTTGATCAGTAACAATGCATCATTTCCTGTCAAAAGAAGTGTAAGCAGAAAGAATATTTCATCACCTTGAAGGATTCAGCAGCTGTTGTTGAAATAGCTGTTATCACCTATATAACCATCTATGTATAGACAACATTTGGAATTATTAATCTAATTATAACTGCAGGGATCTTGATATTCTCCCGCATGGCATTTAAAGAGCTTAATCATTGCATTGTCAGCATTTTGCAAAAACTAGGAGACAAACTGCTCTGGGGATTTCACTTTATTGTCTCAGCTAGTCCTTCCATCATTTCATCAGTCAATTGTTTTGTCTAAAGCTGCCCAATGGCAGGAGCAGAGATAGTCAATCATTCTTGACACCATGGACAATGTTCTCCTCTGAAGCATACACATATTGTGCCCGTTATACTACAATTGGTTTCTATTCTCATAGTAATTGTGACACAAAATACTTGCTCAGGAAGTGTTAGCTAAAGCATGAGAGCAAATCATTAGCAAGGGGGTAATGTCGTACTCATCCTGGTGGTGGGTTGGTGGTTGGGGTAATTTAATCAGGCGGGCAGATAGCGGTTGGGTTCCAGTGTCTTCCCACCTCCATCCCAACTACGTCCTTGGGAGGAAAAGGAGTAGATGATCTACCCAACCCACCAATGGAGGCCCTCAATGAATGCCCACTGAATGCCCTCTCATCTCACGGCTGTATGGAGGCATGCCCATGCAGTGTACTGCTGCTCTGGGAGTTAGGGTCTGAGAGTCATCCTCCAGCCCTTGCTAGTGGCTCCCTCTCCATTGCTGTGACTTACTCCAGCCTGGAATCCAGCAATGACTGTAGGCCTTGTGTGGGCACTGTACCAGTGCCAGCTACCACCTTTCCAGTACAGCTGTTGGACTCTGATAGCCCATCACCTCTTAGCAGGTGAGACTTCTGCCTTAGGCTGTACCTTGAGAAGTGCTGGAGCCATCCAGTTGAGCATTTGAGTGGCAATTAATATGATAGGGTGTTCCCCAAAAGAGGCAAAACAGGACTCTCAGTGATTCTTCAGTCAATGGACAAGACTCTTGTCCCCTCTGTTAAATACAGCCCAGGTTATGGTACTGCATATTCATGGACAGGGGAATTGGATAGTCCACGTAACAGGTGGCCAAACTGGCAGATTTACAAAACACTGAAGTTGGAAGTTACCAACAATGATTTAGAAGTCAGGATAACATTGAAACAAACCTTCAAGAAAGGGTCAAGCAAATCACGAAAGACAGAACGATTGTTCTGGAGTCTCCATGCAGGATTTTACCTAATGAATGGCATCAGGCACCACACTTGCTCACATCCCTGTATACAGTCAGGTCTTTAAACAATTAATCTGAAACCAGGATCCGGTCATCTAAAGTCACTTTATTTACTGTTCACTTAATAGGCAATTTCCTGACAGAAATTAGAAATCAATGACTTGTATTTGAGAGCAAGCCCTGTGCCAGAAGCGATATCATTGAGAACAGTTCCTTTTCTTATGTTTATGTGTTCTTGTAAAATAAATCTGTCTGAAATAATCACCAATCTGAAATTGACAAAGGGAAACTTGGCTCTGTTAAAAAGTGACTCCCAGTTTCAGTCCAATTATAATGATTCCAGTGAACATGTCTCTTTCGGAAAGTACTGCCATTTATTGTTCTGCATTGTTGGTATGTTTGCTGTTTGTCTTTCAGACGAACACTTGGAGATTTCCTCTCTCAGCTGTAATCTCGCGAGCTTTACAATTGTGCTGTATACAGAACGCAGAAGAAATCTTCCTATATCAGGTTTTTGCAACACTTCAAATTTCATAAGCTCCTGCGATGACATCATAGAAGTGACTCTCGGGGAATAATTTGAAACAAAGTAACTGCATTGATGCACATGTGCAATATGTTTAGGAAATAACAATTTGATTTTTCTGTCTGATCTTCAGTATTTTAAAATGGCTCACATTGAAAATTTTCAATCTGTGCCCATAACAGGCAATGAAGCAGCAGGATGGGGAGGTGCTATGATTCACAGCTTGGTCCCAAAGCCACATTTAAGATATTTACGAGTCAACCTGTTTGGAGATACCATTACACACCCCTGGAGTGGGAGGGACTTGAATTTGGGTCTCCTGGCCCAGGGCTAGGGACACTTACCACTGCCCCAGAAGAGCACCCAAAACCACATTTAAAGCTCAAGGATAGTAGGAACTGCAGATGCTGGAGAATCCGAGACAACAAGGTGCAGGGCTGGATGAACACAGCAGGCCA
>NC_063353.1:26701686-26729812 GCF_021869965.1 Rhincodon typus | reverse complement strand
ACTGCGAAGCCTCTTCTAAGGATGCCTAGCCTGAAGAAGTTACCCTCCTCCCTCCGGACAAACCTCAAGGGATCTCTCTCCCGCTGCAACTCTCTCGTCCTCTCCTCTATCCCTCTTCTATCCACCTCCCACTCTCTCCCTATTTATTTCGGAACCCCCTTCCCCTCCCCCTTTTCTGATGAAGGGTCTAGGCCCGAAACGTCAGCCTCTCTGCTTCTATGATGCTGCTTGGCCTGCTGTGTTCATCCAGCCCTGCACCTTGTTGTCTTTAAAGCTCAAGCCTCAGTTGTATTCAGCTGATTATCTGCTGCTGCCAAATAGACCCTCTACTGACAAGTCAGCAGTTTTATCAGCCATTTTCTACAGCAAGGAAGATGAGACCTGCTGGGATTGACTTGAGTCAGTCATGGCGAGCAGTGGTTGGGGAGGTTAGGGGTGGTTGCAGAGACCACACAAGCAGGGAACTGGAAAGTTTCTGCTTGGCTATGAGGAGGACAAATATTTTATTTGGTCTTGCGGAAACCATTTGAAAAAAAAACAAAAAAACTTATATTTGGCATTTGGCTCGGTGCTTACTCTAACTGGCCTTAATGGGAACGGTGCTGGAATACATATTAAAACTGTGTCTGGAAAAGAAGACGATAAAACAGCACATGGAAACGGTGTGAAAGACAATAATTTAATGCAAGCTATCAGATATTGTCTTAGAATGCATATAAAATCTCTAAACAAAGCCCATGTGTGACCATTTTCCTTCTAAATAGTATGTGCTGCAGATTTGAGTTTGAACCTTTTTTTGCTGACAGATGCTTTCATTGCAGATCATAGCATGGGGTAAGATACGTGTCACAGATGTTTCAGGCTGTACATCATGGAGCAGCTGCATATGTTACATGAAAGCCACAGAATCCAAAATATCTTAAATTGAATGCCTGTCAATTTTAATTAAACACTTACAGGTTTTTGAATTTTTATGTAAACCAGTAAAAATGTCAGGTAGTATAGGTAGTATCTTCCTGCGAATCCATGCTTGTTCTTCTCAAATTAATAATCTGAGTTTGTTCCACTCTTTCACTTCCTTTGTGCGGTATAGAAGTAAAATGAATCACCCACCTTTCAATTCAGTGTTAACACAAATCATTGTGTTAAAGCAGGGGCCATGTTACAATAGGCCTCTTTTCAAACCTATAAGGGCAACATGCACAGAACGTAACCAACTAGGAAGCTTGAAATCAGACCTCAAGCCTCATATAACTTGGGCAAGCTGCCAGCAAAGGTTACAACACTAGAGGCAGCTCATCCATGTTAAAAAGATTTTCTTACTCAACAGTCAGAATGGAAGCCCTGAGAAGGGCCCTGAAACAAGTGATAGTCACTTTACTTACATATACCAGGGGGTAGCTCTGTGGTTATGTAATCCAGACGCCTGGATTAACAATCGAGAGACGGGAGTTCAAATCTCGAGACAGATGGGAATTTACAAACAAGTCTGAGATAAAATGTTATCTCACTGAGGATTGTCAACAAAATACCTTTGGTTCCACAAAATTCTCTCAGGGAAGACAATCTGCCATCCTTGCTTGATCTGGCCTGCATATGACTCCAGATCCAAAGAAGTATGGATGACTCTTAACAGTTTCCTGAACTTGCCTACCAAATTACTCACCTGTACTCAAGAAGGGACCTCACCCACACCTTTTACAAGGACACTTTAGGATAGTAAATAACCGCTGGCCTGATCATGAATGCTCACATTCTTTGAATGAATAATCAAATATGTAGGGTTCTGACCAACTTTATTACTGCCAAAAATACCTAAGAAGTCGACTGAAACAATGTTGGGATGAATATCATTAAGACACACTGTGGATCTGGGATATTGTGGGGTAAAACAATGTCCAATATCTTTTCCCATTATATTTTACTTTGGTCTATTCAGTGAACTTTTCCCTTTCTTTTGCTCTGTTGCTTCTACACACTAATAACCTGAGCCATGAGATAGCTGACATACAACTGACCCGTTCCTGTTACTGTCCCATTAGCAGTGAGTGATTCGCAGGGATCAGTGTTTTTGCTGAATGGAACCTATAGTTCCTCCATGCACCCTTAATAATACACAGAAAAAAGTAACAAAAATAGTTCTGGGAAATTGAAGTTTAGAACTCTGTTAACATTGACAGTAAATTGCAGTGGTGAGTCATACAGTCATGTTAGCAGTGTCTGTGCCTGTCATGCTCCTGAGTTGGTAATCAGAGAACAAAAGACCTGGGCAATAAGAGAGGATCATCTGTTGTACTCTCAGAGAGGGGGAAGCAGGAGACAATATTAAAGAGGTATGCCAGGGTGCACAAAATTCTGGGAGAGACAGTTATCACGAGTAGAGAGTAGTAAGGTGTTAGAATATGGGAAAAATTAAAGTATTGGAAATCACGCTTACGACGCATATGTGTTAATGCATGGACGTTAACAAATAAAATTGGTGAGTTACGAGTGCACATTTTCATGAGGAATTAAAATGTTGTGGTTATAATAGATACTTGACTCAAGGAAGTGTAGGACTGCTTGTTGGATATTGCTGGATACAAGATGTTCAGGAAGAACAGGTCCAGAGTTGATTGAGAATTGGTGATGCATATGGAACTGGAGCTGGGTTCTTATCCAGTGGAAGGCTAGTTTCTGGACAGGGATAATGTCCAGAAGGATCGAGGAAACAATGGAAACTGATGTTTGTGCTAAACTTTAGTTTTAGAACAAAATCCTTGTAAATCTTTGAAAGTCTTTTGCAGCCTTTTGCAACTATGATCTGACTGACTCTCACAATCTCTGGATTGAATTTTACCTGAATTTGGTTAAGTGTCAGTTTCAATGAGGTTTATGGAGTATTTATACGCGTGATTGTGAGTGAGATTTCTAATGTTGTTTTACAAACTCACCTCCTTGTCCTATCATCCCTCTTGCCAGAGTGTAAGTGCACTCCATTAATGTGGCCTCCCTGATTCTTGGAGCTGACAACCAGCAAGCACCAGGTGAAGCATGCCAGTGGGAGTAGCCCTCCACTGTGCACAGAATGGGTTGATAGCCAAAAGGAAACTCTTCTCAGGGCACAGAGATGGCATTTTGTAAAAGTAAGTTATTTGAAAATCAAACTACACAAGTTTTGTGTCCTTAAACCTCATCCCAGCTTAGAACCCTATCTGAAGGAGTGAACCACTTTGCCCACACCCAGTGTAGCCTACAGCTTGATCATGCCAACATTCATGCTGCACTGTCTCCCCCTTCAAATCCATGATGGTTGTGGTCATCAAAGATCTCTCTCCCACAGTAAGCCTTCAATGCACTATCATTTTCCTCTCTTTATATGTTGACATGCACTCTTCACAATTATTATTCTTGCTGTATTCCAGCATGCTGCCTCCAATCTCCACATCTGACTTTTCCAACTTTAGTACTACCGCAGTGGCTCAATAACCACCCTCCCCTGACTTTCAATGAGCTGACCCTACGACTGACCATGATCCAGCCCCTTGTCCAAATTGGACAGTCTGACTCATGACTGACTAGACCCCTGACCCATCCCTTACAGCTCCCTGACTAACTTACCACAAATCCTTGGACCGGTTGCACTGGAGCTGCAGGTCTGACTGTGGTCCATCCCCTGGATTGTAGAGGTACAGATACCCGGACCCTGATGGCCGAAGTGGACAGCTGATAGTTTCAAACTCCTGGACTGATAGCGAATGCTGCCCTTGTCTTACTTTGCCAGCATCCCTTGACTGAAAGCTGTCTCACTTGATCTATCTGAGAACTACATCCTGAAGACTTTGAGGCATGGCCATTTGGCTGAAGTACATGCAAAGTGTTTGTCATCCATGCTTCTGGCGCATGCTGTAGGTGTAAGTTTGCAAGAAAATAGAGATGCACAGCAAATGTCCACCACCTTGTCTAATCATCGCTGGCAAAAATGACAGCTGCCTGGCTTCGTGTCTATGCTAAACAGCAAGACACGCTAGAAGTATTGTGAGCATTTAAGCTCTGGCTGAGGGGGAAAAATTGAAATGGCAAGGCAAGGTAGAGATGCTGTGAGCATCCAAGCAGGTGTAAAATAAGAAAGCAAGTAAGGACACAGGAGACGCACCTTGGTCCAATGCAGGAGTTAGATGGCTTTTCCTGCACACAGTGTCCTGGCAGCAGCTTCCCAATGAAAAGTGCTGGTGTTCTTCAAATTGCAGCATTCAAGGGTATTATAACTGGATCAAAATTGTACCTTGAAAGTGCAATCAGGTTTGTACATTTCCAATGCCAACATTTGTGGAAGGGGTATAGAGGTAGTCACTGCCTATGGACCCTTCCCTCTGTGGCACTGGTGACTGCTGTCAAAGTGAAGTGACGGAAGATCAAGTGGTGAGCTGGATTTGCTAGGTGGCTGCTCTGGCTTTCATAACAGAATGGTCACCATCTAAGTTCTACTTGGCTAGTGGGAGAGTAGGAAACTACATATCAGTGAGACAAGATTAGATAATAATGATATGTTAATGAATGCAAATAACTACAAATAGACCTTTTGCCATTAATTACTGAGATTTTTGTATTGCCTTTCAAAGCTCAGTTGGAGAATTGGTCTTATTGCTTTCAATGTTGAAAATCTCATTTCTGATTATCTCACCCTATTTTCCCAATGGACTCACCAAAGCCCACATTATTCAAGGGAAAATTCTACTCAGAGTCTATATACAACATCACGAGCTTTCTCCTTGTTCATGCCAGGTGTTAAAAACCCTCCTTTCAATATTTTTGGACTTGAATCCCCATGGCAAGCAGGTCACAAGAGCTTGTCTCCTGACAGATCTGGCAGATCACATTCCCCTGTCCAAACTACTCCAGTTTAATTTGCACAAAAGGAGATAGTTTAAAATAGGACATCCTTATGAAGTCCATCATTCACAGCAGATGATCAGTCCATAGAGTTAACATTACTGGTGACACTGTCCAAATATAGTCAGGATTCAATACATTCAGACTGAAATGTGAAAAGTTATTTCTTCACATTGTAAACCAACTCCTCACTTAGAAAAAGAATGCGGCTCTTCTAACTTCCAGTTAATGCACAATGTGATGTTGTCACTGTTGTCGAAATATTTCCATGTAGAAGCATATTTTGCAAGCGTATTGATTCTGAGGGAGTTGACTGGTGGTGGTGTTGGCATAAGCCAAGGCTATTTTTGACTGTCAGGATTAAACATGATTGCATTCTGTGTAGAAAAATCATTTCCATCTATTACCCTGCCATCATCATGATGTTTTTGATGAGATCATTCAAAAATTCTCCTCATGACCAATTCTTTCCAAGTAGTTCATTAAATTATTATCAAAGATTCTATTCATTGAAAATTAAAAAAAAATTATATGAAGTATCCATGACTAATTTCACAGAAAAGACCTATTACAGAAAAGTCAGCAACTGTCCATGAATAGTACTATGCATTGCTTAATTACCCAAGCTGTTTAAGCAGTAAATGCTACTCTACTTCATATTGATGCTTTGCCTAAAGGTAAGCGGTAATCAATAATAGTTATGGACTGATGGAAGCTAATTATTTCATTCTATTTAGCAGCAACACGCATCACTAAAAATAGAATCAATGTTTTTATAACCTTGTTGCTGACATTCCAACTAACATTCTAATATTGGCTTAAATTTGATTGTTACCAATTGCATGACAGGGTGTATATAACTTGGTGTGAATTGTTTATATTTTTATATTCACATTCCTTAAAAAAAGTCAGACAAAAATTAACCCCATATTTCAGTCTTCTCAACATATCAGCAGTTAGAATGAAACTTCTGAAGTTTAGCTGATGCAGCTTACAATTGTTTACTATTCATTTCTAAATTGATCATGAGATATTAATTTTTAAGAGCATATTTAAAATGTGCATCTTTCTGTGGATCACCACCTTGCTGTAGTGGAGTGGCTTCAGTGTTTCATTGATCGCAAAAATGATGCTGTCCTTTTTGCACAGAGGGTGATTTGTATGAGGAAAGACTTGCAAGAGGAAGTGATAGGTGCAGATACAGTTGCAACATTTAAAAAATATTTGGAGAGGCACATGAACAGAAAATGTTTAGAGGGATATGGTCCAAACACAGGCAAATGGGGCTAGTTTAGTTTGGGAAACCTGGTTGGCATAGACGGGCTGGACCAAAGGGTCTGTTTCTGTGCTGTACGACTCTATGTCTGAGCAACCCTCTTCGTGATCCACTCTGCTCACCCAACAAGGGGTAGGGGCCAATATAAGTGCTCTAAAAAATAGTCTATTCTGCTACCAACCTGGCTGGAACATCACCTCCAGCTGGCGCTTCTATTTGCAGTCTATAAAAACCAAAGTCAAACTCAATCTCAGTACATGGAATGTACTAATCCCTCATGGATAACGAGCAAAATAATCATCCCGTACTGAGAAATGCACTTGTTGCCCATGAACTCAGGCACTTTATCATTGATGTCACTGACCTATAGGAGACTTGAAGAACAGGTGAAGGCCAGCTGAGGGAAGAAGCTGTTGGGTCCATTTTCTTCTGGAAAGGAAAGCCTAAGGATCAACTGAGGATGCATGGAATTGTATTTATATCAAGAACAAACTTATCAACTGACTCCTGGAGCTCCCTGTTGGCATCAATGATAACCTTATGACTCTGTCTATAACTTGCCAAGAACTAGCGACAACGCTTGCGAATGCTTATGTTCTAAAACTTGATACATCATTGAGTCCAAAGAAGGCTTCTTTTGCACCCTGAACACAATACTCACCAACATCCCTAAGGAAGATAGAATTATCATCCTTGGCAGTTTTAACACCAAGGTTGGAAAGGATGTCCAACTCTGGAAAGCAGCTCTCAGAAAGGAAGGTATGGGAATTACAAACTATTCAACATACTTTTCTGTTCAAAATAAAATTTCAAGACTCTTGGAGGCATCCAAGTTGAAGCATTGACACATGATTGACACATTGTTCAACACCGAGACAAAAGAACGTTCTCATTACCAAAGCACTGACCAGTGCTGGTGACTGCTGGACAAATCACCAGCTCAATTCCTCCTCAATGCCCATCAAATGCCATCAGAAGCAGCTGAAGATGGAGAAACATTTCAAAAAAAAGGTTCAACATTGAGTGACTTCAAATCCAAGCAGCCCAATGAACTCCCAACAACATATTGACCAAAATCTCCAAAGAGTTCATATTAATGGAGTGGAGGAAATCTGAAAAGAGCTGAAGACAGCAATCATCTCATTCTATGAAGAAACCATTGGTTACAAGACCAGGAAATACCAAAAATGGTTCAACGAGAATGACCACGTCATCAGAGACTTCATGAATGAAAAGAGGAATGCTTTGCACACATGGCAGAACAACATCACCAGTGAGGCAAAGAGGAGAACTCAACAAACAGCATAAGCAAAGTTACAAAAAAGGAAGGAAGGAAATCAAGAACCAATGATGGACTGAGAAAGCTAAGATGTTGCAAGCTCTTGCTGACAAGCATGACACCCAGGCTTTCTTCAGTGCCACCAAGGCAATACATGGACCCAAAACCCTTGGCATCAAACACGTGTGGAGTAAGGATGGAACCTTTTTGGGAGATAGAGAAAACATCATCTTCTGATAGAAAGACCATGTTAAAGAACTCCTGAACCACAATGCAATCATCAATAAGGATGTATTTGAGGAAATCCTAAAACTCCCGATCAAAAATGATATTGGACTCCCCTCTAATGTGGATGTTGAAGCTGCCATTTTCTCATGAAGAATGGCAAAGAATCCCGACAGTGTGGAAACAGGCTCTTCGGCCCAACAAGTCCACACCAAACCTCAGAGCATCCCACCCAGACTCATCCCCCTATAACCCACCTAATCTACACCTCCCTGAACACTACAGGCAATTCAGCATGGCCAATCCACCTGACCTGCATATCTTTGGACTGTGGGAGGAAACCCACACAGACACAGGGAGAATGTGCAATCTCCACACAGACAGTCACCCGAGGCTGGAATTGAACCTGGGTCCCTGGCGCTGTGAGGCAGCATTGCTAACCACCGTGCCACCCAAAGCTGCAGGAGTGTGCCTGAAAATCTGACATATAGAAGAAATGCCTGCTGATCTCAGGGATGCTGCCATTGACACTGTCTTTGAGAAAGGAAACAAAGTGGACTGCGGGAACTACTAAAGAATCTCGCTACTCTCCATCGCTGGGAAGATCATCGCCTGAGTCCTCGCTAGGTGCCTTCTCCCAGTCTCTGAGGAAATTCTTTCTGAAAGCCAGTGTGCTTTCCAACCAAAACTTGGAACTATGGACATGATTGTGATTGCTCGACAGCTTCAGGAGAAATGCTGAGAACAGCACTACCCACTCTTTGAAGCCTTCATCGATCTGACCTAGGCTTTTGACTCAGTCAATGGGAAGAGCCTGTCAAAGGCTGGAAGTCTAGTGAAATTCATCAACATTCTCTGTCTCCTAAGACAAAATGTTCGCAGTGGTCCTCACTGACAATAATATGACAGAAACCTTTTGACGTTAGGACATGATTCAAGGAGGGATGTGTCATCACCCCCAACCTTTTTTCGATCTTCATCTCCGCCATTCTTCATCTTGTCAAGAACAAGCTTCCCGGTGGTGTAGACATTTTATACAGAACAGACAAAAAACTTTTCAAACTCAATTGGTTGAAATTCAAGGAGCAAAGAATACTGACCACAGTTGTGGAGCTTCAATTTGTGGATAACAATGTCATCTCTGCTCTCTCAGAGAAGAAGCTTCAAGCTCGCCTAAAGACTCTTTGGAAGCATACCAGAAAATTGGCCTCAGCCTCAACTTTAAGAAGACTCTAATGCTTCATCAATCCATCTCAGGTAAAGTTCTGGTGCAACTCTCATTAAAATCAATGGAGAAATCCTCCTAAATATGGAACATTTCCCCTAGCTAGGAAGCTTCCTCTCACCCAAGGCTGATATCAATGCAGAGATTCAATATCGTATCCAATCTGCGAGCGCTGCCTTTGAACACAGAAGGATGAGAGTCCTCGATGACAGTGACATCCATGCTGATGTCAAGATCCTTGTGTATAAGGCTCAAACTCTCTTCTATATGGCTCTGAAACTTAGTCTACGTATTGGCACCATTTCAAGGCTCTTGAGAAGTACCTCAACGTTGTTTGAGAAGATCTTCTGCATCATCTCTTTACAAAGGGATAAAACACTGACCAATAAATGGCCAAGCAACCAGCTGACTGTACATATTATCTAAGCTTCATGGAACCAAGATGGATTTTTAAAAAATTATCTGAATTGATATTAACCAAAATATTACCAAAAGACACTGAAACTAGTCCAGCCAATCAGGCATGAAAAACCCTTCATCTCCAAATTTAGTTTATACCTGTATGACAAATTTCACATATTGAAGATGAAATACATTGTTTGTAATTATTAAGCTTGGAAGCAATGAACACAGGTATTGAAACACACAAACCAACTGACATTTCAAGGAACTACTTTTGGCAGATCAAGGAAGTTTGAGTTTTGACTGCAAGGCAGAAATTGGTGTTACAATCAAACCTCACATAAGTATCCCCAGTTCATTATGTTTCCAGAATGGATGTCCCAAGCTGTCACGCTCCTGGATGATGAGGTATGATCTTACTCCCCTTCTTTATTCACTCACACCCCTCAATTGGTTGCAATGAAGTTAATTTAACAAAGAATCCTTTCACTTAAGGATATTCTCCCAGACCACACATACTTTTGTTTTAAAACAAGCTAATTTAACCACCTTTAACTATTATATGCAAAAAGAAATCCTGACCCATTAAATACAGAAGAGCAGATAGTTGAGCATTGCAGTCATTGCAGTGGAGATTACCATAAAATCTTCAAAATTAAGGAGCAGAAGTGAGCACTCAGTCTATCGAGCCTGTTCCACCATTTAAAGGGATCATGGCTGCACTGATAATCCTCAGTTCCACTTCTTGCCTTTTCCCTGTAATGCTTGATTTGTTTACTGATTAAAAATCTGTCTACCTCAGCCTTGAATACACTTATTTCAATCTCTACAGCCCTCTGTGTTAAAGAATTCCACTGACTCATTACCCTTCGAAAGAAGAAATTCCTCCTCATCTCTGTCTTAAATGGGCAGCCCCTTATTCTGAGATTATGTCCTCTTGTGCTAGACTGTCCCACACAGGGAAAATCCTTCCCACATCTACCCTGTCAAGCCCCATAAAGAATCTTACATGTTTCAAGAGATCACCTCTCATTCTTCTAACTCCAATGACTCCAGGCCCGACCCACTCAACTTCTCATAAAACAGTCCTTCTGTATTTGGGATCAACCTAGTAAATCTTCTCTGGATGGCCTCCAATGGCATTATATCTTTCTTCAGCTAAGGAAACCAAAATTGTTCACAGTATTCCAGCTGTGGTCTGGGTAGTCCCCCTGTATAGTTTAGCAAGACCTCACTATTTTTATACTCCATTACCTTTGAAATAAAGGCCAACATTCCACTTGTGTTCCCTATTACCTGCTGTGAAATTGTGTGATAGTTTTTGGTGATTTATGCACAAAGTTTTCCAAATGCTGTATTCCAAATGCATTCTGCATTCACTCCCCATTTAAATAATATTCATTCCCTCTATTCTTCTTGCCAAAGTTCATAACTTCACATGTTCCCATATCATATTCCATCTAGCAACTTAACCTGTCAAAATCTCTTTGCATCATCCTCATAACTTGCCTTTCTACCTATTTTTATGTCAGGTGCTAACTTGGTGATATTACATTCACTTTCTTTATCCAAATCATTTACATATTTTAAGTGATTGTGGCCCCAGTATTGATCCCCAGGATGCTGTAATTGTTACAGGTTGTTATCTTGAAACTGTCCCCTTTATCACAACTCTCTGTCTTATGTTATTTAGCCAATCCTCTATCCATGCCAATATGCTACACCATCACAAAGGCTCCTATCTTATTAAATATCCTAACAATTCGTACCTTATCAAATTTCTTCTGAAAATCCAAATATATTAAATCCATTGCTTCACCTTTATCTGTCCTGCTTGTTAATTCCTCAAAGAACTCTAATAAATCTGTTAGACATGATTCCCACTTTGTGAAGCTGTTCTGACTCTGTTTGATCATAATTCTGCTATTTTATGCTTTATAAAGGACCCTAATAATTGTTGTCCTGATTCCCTTTTGCCTGTTTTACATAGTGATGGGTGTCTTAATTTACCTGCAGCACAGGGCTGTCAAGGAAATAATTCTTCAACAGTGACCTTCGCAGTTTGTTAATGCTCCACTCCAGGCTAGTAAAACACACGCAAATGTTCAATCTCACTAGTACACTCCAGTAGAGATTAAAATGGCTTTTTAACCCTTGTCCTTTTGTATTATTCAGAGGGAACAATGCAAAATGTGTCTGGATCACAGTTCACAGGCATAGCTTGCTATTAAACAAGGAGTTGTCAGGACCTCATGATCATAATGTGCTCTCTTTCTGAAGTTTCTTTGACACCTTTAGGTGACAGTCTCATATAGAATCTTTGCCAGTCAGCCACTAATTTTAAACTTGCAGTTATTTTGTCTCTTTACAGAAGTACATTATGAAATTAAGGGATAAACATGCCCATTATATTCCAGGGCTCAAATCTGTCATTGTAAACTTCTCCCACTGGATGAATGAAATGAGATCCACTTCCATATAGATACACTTGCACATACATTCATTTCTCCAGCCTTGGCCAATATTACTTTTTCAGTTTAAGTTTTGACAATCTATTTGCTATCCCAGCAATGTGAGTGATTTTTTTTTAGGTAATAAGGTTGAATGAACAAACTCTAACAGAATATTTGGCTTTTTAACCCCTGTTCTTGTGTATTTGTCAAAGAGAAAGAACATAAACTGTCTGCAGGGCAGGATAATCTACAGAGGATAGCTTGCTGTTATGGAGGGGTTCATCAGCATGTCATTATTTCAATCCACCCTCTCCCTATTCGAGGTTTCTTTGACACCTTTAGGTGTTACATCCCATTGGTACCACACAGAATTTTTGTCAGCAGCCATTAACACCTGCAGTTATTTTCTCTCTATAGCATTTCTCTTTTATATATAAAAGATACATTAAGGGATGTAGAGCTAAAAACACCCATAATATTTCAAAATACTGACCTGTCATGATAACAACAGCTAGCAAAAGTACTTCCTCTGCCTCTCAAGGAGGAAAGGTGCCCAAAGACAGAGCTGATTTAAAAGAACCATCAGAATACCTGAAATCAAGGGACAACTGAAATATTTACGACTGCTGATAATTCAAGACATCAATTGAATGATGTCATCGTGTCACGTTAAAACTTTACACCTTACGGACAGCCTAGGGACTTTAATCTGTATATGTTTTTCATGTTTTTATACAGGACAGTATCCTGTTTAACTTTGTACCTCATCTGTCTTATGTCTAGTCTATTATTCTTACGGGTAATAGATTATAAAATTGCTCTTTTTTCACTCCGGAAAGCCTGTGTTTGGCTCCTTATTGATACAGTAGGTACTGCAGTGGAGCCAGGGACTCCTGGCTGTGGGGTAAGTGTGGGTTCAGCACAGGACCCAGCGTCGGCAGTGGCAAGGTGGGCCAAGCAGCGAAGAGATGGCACCTGAAGAATGATGGCTCCTATGTTGGTGGCCCTGGCATTTGTGATGGTGAGGAGGTGACAGAGGGGTGGCAGCACAGGTATCATTTGTGAACTGGCTCAGGACTCATGGCAGAGACAGCGGAACAAAGATAAATCTTCTTTCAGTTATATCTTTTTATTTTTAAACTATTCAAAATGATACTGGATTGTGGTGACAGTTGAAGCTTTACACTGGATTTTACTCAATAACCCACTGCAAGATGCAAGTGACAATAAATCTTCAAATTCAATTCAAGTAGACATTGGGTAACTACATTCTAGTAAGAAGGACAGGGAGCTTCATGTTAAAAATAACATGATTCTTTGGTATGGACGATTTAGGAGTTTAAAAAGAGAGGAGCCATTTCATGCTGCCCCATCCTCTCCACCACCACCCCCAACACCCCAGCTGCTCATGAGAATTACTAGATTTTAAAAGGCCTAACAAAAGAAATACATTCCAAATATTTTCCTTATCAGCCTGCTCAGATATGTAATGACAGACCTCTAGAGCATGTTGTATTTGAACTTGGGGCCTCCTGGCTCAGAGGTATGGAAACTACCACTGTACCAGAAGAGCCTTTACAATTACACTCTTTTATTTTCCATTTTTCTACATCTGGAAGTGCTATTACACCCAGCCAAATGGCTTTATCCATCATTAATTCATCTGTGGCAATTTTTACCTATTAAACACCACTATTAAATCCCTCATGCACAAGTACATTCCATGGTTTGTTTTAGACGATATTGCACGTTTCTGGAGCAGGTGGAACTTGAATCCATACCTCCAGTCCAGAGGTATGGACACTACCACCACACCACAGGAGCCCTTACAACTACATTTCATTATGCAATTGAGAATTCTATTCATGTAACATATATTAAGGCCCACTGAGAATGAGTCATAGGTGATGGGAACATTGGGTAATTAATACGTCCCTGTGAATGTCAGAATGGGAAAGCAATAACACCCTGCGTTTTGTACAGATATTTTCTAATCAACCTGTTCAGAAATGTTATGATACACCTTTGGAGCAGGTGGGACTTGAACTCAGGCCTTTTGGTTCAGAGATTGTGACACTACCACTGCACCGCAAGAGTCCTCCTGTTATTTGTATATTAATTGTACTTAATTGTATGCAGGTAGAGATCATCGAGTAGTGAGCCTCGATTACTAGGCACAGGTAAAACTAACATCATTGGGTTAGGAGGCACACACTTATAAACTGAAACTCTGTAAATAAATATTAAAATGTTTAAGATCGGCTTCAGTTCTATTCTTTGCCAAGTAACTTTCTGGAATAGAACATGTCATAACTTGTTTTTTGAGAAACAGAGTAGAGGAACTGCTCACATTTGCGTAGTTAGTCAGATTTTAAGTAGAAGACCGTTGCCTAGAGATAAGTATTAAAATACAAAAGTTCAATTTTTGCAATTAGAAGTTAGAAAAAGGAAGTAATGTCAAGAAGAAGTAAATCATAATTTGCATCGGACATCAATTCACCAGATTTTCTCAGTCCACCTTTTGAATAAGTTGAGAAAGATCCAATATCCAGTTCAAATCAAAAGTGGGTTCAGTTCATGTATCCCTGGGTTCCATTACCATATAATTAGATATAGGCCAATATCACAACACTCATGTAGACAAATCACTCAAGGTTATAGCACCAATCAGCTCTACTCTACCTGAGAGCCTAAAATCTATCACAGGATCTATGGGTTTTACTGAACTGCCATATCGGAGAATAAGCCTTTGCATGTTGCCAGAAGTCTAAATTGATCAAAACTGGAAACATTTCAGAGGCATTTAAATCATATAGGATTATTGAGAAATGAACAGATTTCAACAAAGATGTAGAAATTAAAAAAAGCAGAGAATGACAAGTACAAGTTTGCGGGAAATGATAAAGTGAGGTGTGGAGCGGTAATGGGGGTGACTCATTACTCAATTTCTCCAAACCTGATGAATGCTCTCACTGAAAATGTGAGTTTACCTTTTCACCTTCAGATACTGCCTAACGTAATGCTCATCACATGCATTATCTGGCTTTGTTGAGGAATCTCTCTATAGGTTTAGTGCTTACTTCTCCAATATCAATAGTGGATAGTGTATGTTGGCAAAGGGATTCAAAAATCTGACAGTGAGTTGATTGAAAAAAAACCTCATATATGATTACACATTTCACAACAGAGTGTCTCATCCCAGGTTAGTTTGCTGGGGTGTGGTTAGAATTGACACGTCTGGGGAATTCCATATGGCAGCTGAATCAACATCTGTCACAGAAAAGGAAAAACAAATTGCCGCCCACTTGGCAGGATTAGAAGACAATGTCTCAACCCCTGAAACACACACTTTTTATGCATATTTCTGTAAGAAGAGATCAGGAACCACCCTCTTACCACATTAACATGGCAGGCCAACTGTGGTTAGATACATTTACAAGCTCAAGCTGTTTTCCAGACCATCCCACAAATCTTTATCAATTAGACAAACCCATCTCAAGACATTGTGTCAATTGAAAACATATTTCGAAAACGTCTATGAGTAACTGGAAGAATCAGTCTCAAGATGTCCAAGGATGTATTATATCCTCTAAACAGATATATGCAATGATGGTAAGGCCAGCATTTATTGTCCAGCCTTGATTACATTTGGAAATAGCAAGAACTGCAGATGCTGAAAAGGTAGTAGTAAGCTGCTTTCCTGAACTACTGCTGTACACCTGGTGCAGGTACACCCACAGTACTGTCAGGAAGGGAGTTCCATTATTTCAATCTAGAGGAGGGGGTGATGGAACACTGATATACTTCCAAGAAAATTGGAGCACAAGTAGACCATTTGGCCCTACATACCTGTTCCGCCATTCAATATGATCATGGCTGATCATCCAAATAAGTACCCAATTCCTGCTTTGTCCGGATTCCCTTAGATCCCTTTAGCTCTAAGAACAATATCTAGCTGTTTCTTGAAAACATGTTTTGGCCCCAACCACATTCTGTGGTAGAAATTTCACAGGCTCACCACTCTCTGGGCAAAGAAATTTTTCCTCATCTCCGTCTAAATGGCCTACACTGTATCCTTAGACTATGGCCCTGGTTCTGGAGATCCTAGTCATTGGGATCATCCTTCCTGCATTTACCTTGTATAGTCCTTTTAGTGTTTTATTGGTTTAAATCCTGATAACTTACCTGTACTCTTGTTGGGGATGGTCATTATCTAACACCTGTGTGGTGTAAATGTTAATTGTCATTTATTAGTCCAACCCTGAATGCCTCTGAACATTGTGCAATCATCAGTGAATATCCCCACTTCTGCCCGCATGATGGAAGGAAGGCTATTGAAGAAGCATCTGAAAATAGCTGGGCTTCAGGCCCTACCCTGAGGAACAATTAAAGTGATTTTCTGGGACAGGATGAATGGGTTTCCACTGTCTCCCTTTATCATAAGTATGACTCTAATTGGTGGGAAGCTTTCTCCCTACTTCCCACTGATTTCATTTTGCCTGGGCTCCTTCATGCCAGACTTAGGCAAATGCTACACTGGTATTGAGGGTTATCATTCCTACCATCCATTTTGAGTTCAGCTCTTTAGTCCATGTTGGACCAATTCTATAATGAGGTCAAGCTGAGTGGTCTTGGAAGTTTATTGTTATGTCTTTAGGGAAGTAAGCTGCCATCCTTACCTGGTCTACAAGAGATTTCAGACCCTCTGGACAATTAGGTACTGGCAATAAATGCTGACCTAACCAGCAATGCCCTCATCCCATGAATGAATAAAACAAAATATAGTAACAGGTATGGTTCAATATCCACAACATATCCAAATAGATTGTAAGGAAGTAGTTTTCATTTGAAACAGAAGCCTGATGTTGTAAGACATCATCACTTGATTGCAACTGGGAAGGCAGGAGAACCTTCATGAGACTGAAATTAGCCATGGAAATTGATGCTGCAAGCTCCTAAATAGGAAGTGCATGTATGTTGTAAATGTTGACATACACTTTGCTAATGTCAATGACTAAAATTAACTAGCATTAGTTAAAACTAGTAAAACTAGCATTATACTCAAGCTCATCCATCATTTAATAGCAGTTAAATTAAAAGTACCTTCTGTTGGTCCCTAGTATACTTTGTGAATCTTTCACACTACAGAGTTCACAGCTAACAACAGTGCAACTATTCACATTTCATACAAGATGCACTGGAGTGATGAATCATCAAACCACCATATACATTATTATTGAAAACATAAAGTTTCTTTGTCCACATTTTTGTCAGCACCATAGCAGTAATACACAGGAAGAACATAGCTATTGCTATCACTGATAATTACTGTTACACTGCTCTATATACAACTTGCAATTGTCACTTTGGTCTTGTCGTGTTGTGACATTTGTTTATATAAATGCAAAATACTGCAGATCCTGGAAAAATTAAACAAATACAGATAACGCTGGAAAAGCTCAGCAGATTAATCAGCATCTGTGAAGAGAGAAAGAGTTAACATTTCATGTTGTTTTTAAGCTCATTGAGAATCCAAGTCAGCTATAGCAAATAAAATTATTTATAACACCACAGACTATACTGGGATAATGGAAATGAAGGAGAAGTGAGTTGAATCCTCTTTACTGTTCTCCTTTTCAGTCCTCAACACAGATGTTCTTTTAAAGGAAAAATATCTTCTTTTTCTTCTGTTCCCTTTTAAAAATAGATGGTGGCAAGTTTCCTTAAACCCTGTTTGTGAAATCTAATTTAAAATGACCCACAGGAAATTCTTCAGGCTTAAAACAAAGTAGGGCCCATGGCTGTTTTCCAAACCTGGGGGAATGGTGCACAACATACACTCATACAAGGAGGTAGGTGGTTGCGCAGCGGAAATATCACCAGACCTAATAACACCAGGCTAATGTTCTTGGGACAGGAGTTCAAATCCGACCATGGTAAATATTGATTCATTCTTTTTTAAAACTGGAATAACACACTGGCCTAATTATTTAACCAGAGTTGTAAAACTCCATTTGGTTCATTAAAGTTCTTTAGGGAAGGAGGCCTGCCATCCTGACCTGGACAGGCCGACAATTGACTCCAGGCCCATACTAATGTGGTTTTTAACTGCCTTTGGGCAATTGATGATAAAACTGGACTTACCCATGTCAACTAGGTCCCATGAACAAATTAAAGAAAAGCAGTGCATCCAATGAAGAAGGAAAAGAGAAAGGAAAGGAAGAAGTTACCAATCACTTAAATTCAAAGATAATAGGGTTAGTTCACATTAATTAGACAGTCTAATATGTCAATCTCCAGTTGAGGTTCTTCTGGTTGGTAGTGCATAAGAGGTCCCTTTCACAGAACCTCAGACGTTGTCAAATTGCTGATGAAGATGTAAGCCACGAATTTGGTCACTTCTCAGATGAAACACAGGGTTTTTTTTCTGAAATCAGACTTTTGAGAGATATTGAGATCGGAGGCAGGAGGTGTTTATTCATCTGGTGTTATGAGCAGACTGACAAACGTAAACCAAAACAGTGCAGTTAAAGGTGATTTAAACAAAACAGCAATTTCAGTCATGTCACCAAGACTACTGGTTGAGAGACACAGCTAACAAAGTGGATTTGATGTCCACTCATAAGAAACAGTTGTGTTTAGTAGTGGATAACTGTGGAGATCTTTGCATCAAGTCAAGCAATAATGTGTTTCAATGGTCTCCTGTATTCAGAACTGGCTGAAGTAGATATCTCATCTATTTGTCCTTTCTGCTGGTTTGGCTGGAATGTTCATACAGTACAATGAATGTTACATTCCAAGAGGTGCTGAGTATAATTTTTTTTTCCCATGGAAATTTATGAAAACAGTCAACTTGGTCATTTTATCTTTGATAACAGTTATTTTAACATTGAGGCTAGAGTTTATTTTTTTAAAATAACAAAGTAATACAGCTTTTGAAAACAACTATATTGGATTGCTCTTTTGCTATCCTCTGGGAATTACACAGGGATCAAATGCAGCAGCAAACATGACATGCATCATAAATACAGGACGGAAATTATTGCTTTTCATTAGTGTTCCTTGTGCAGATGCTTTCTACTGCACCAGTCATGGAGAAAGATCATTCCGAGTGCAAGTCAGGTTACAAAAACAGATTTTCATGTTTAAACATTGTAATATTTGTACATGTCAGACAGTTGTTTACAAACAAAAATCCAGACTTGTTGGAACTATTGTGAAGTAAAATCTTCATGCAATGCACACTTCCAAAGAGAATGCCTTGAAGCATCACAACGCGTTAACATCATTGCATGTCAACTGATATTTTGACTAGTTTAATGGGTCACTTTGAACTTCAAACTGCCAGTTCAAGCAAAATATTGCCATCAAAAGTTCTATTTGCTGTTGAACTGCCCAACAATTGGAGTCTTGACATTATTGTGTAAAGAATATTAGCATTGAATAATTATTAAGTAATTAAGGATATTGGATCAGTACTTTGGATAAGATTTAGCAGAAACTTTGCTGAATGAATTCCAGGTTTTACAAATATACCTTTTTAAGCAATGTTTCTGAAGAAAGCAGGTTTGACTCAAAAACATAACTGTGTTGATCATTCCATAGATGCTACCAGATCTGCTGAATATTTCCAAAACTTTCTGTTTTCATTTCAGATTTCCAGCATCAGCAGTATTTTCCACTTGTTTTAGGAGAGCATTGGAATAGTTGGATATCAAGCAATCATCCCTTTATAAATTAGTTGTGCGTGATTGTTGCAGCCAGGTATATCAGTATGTAGTATATGTTTTGTTGTGCACTCAAGGGTAGGATTTAACCCAGAGCATACTTGCATGGTACCAAACAGACTGTCAGATGACTGCGCACATACACGTTGGTGGTAAGGTGATAAAGACATGGAAGAGGTCTTTCCCAAAAGGCATCAGCCATTTCATTGTTTGATGGGAGGAGAATGTGAATTCTTGAAGACAGCATGTCAGTGATACAGTCTGATAACAAAGATGCAGTAGAAGGATTGCGAGCAGTAGCAGAAATGTAGAGCTGGATACCCTTTATGTTGGGAATAATGTTATCTCTGGGCATTTTGTAGTGTTACACCCTTTGGGGTAGCACACCATAAATTGAAACCCGCTATTCCCCACATCATACTAAATAGTAAAAATTTTTTTAAGGTATGCACAGTACCGCATTTAGCTGACCTTCAGACCATGGTTGGTTGAAAGTAGGTTGTACTGCGCAGGAATTATTATTTATCACAAATATAGCTTGAAATAAATAGATACAAACCACTGGCATGTAACATTAACAACTAAACCTCTAATCCCCTAATAAACTCCCACTTTAAACATACACACACACACAAGTAGGGAAAATGGATTATTGATGGAGGTAGAAAAAACTGGAAAGTCAGATCAATGGACTTTGCTTTCTGACTCCAATGCTGAGGTGATCCTCCTTTGGCTAGCCAGGCACTTGGTATTCAGTTATATTTCTATGAAAGCTTCTACTGGTTTACAAGTATAGTGAGGCTGACTACTTGGAAAGTGTCTGATTTATAAATTCAAAAGTCACACATCACAGCAACTGCTGCAGGAAAGGTAACTGGTTTTCTTTAAGTTTAAACTGAGCTTTTTGCTGCTGAGAATAGCCTGCTTCTGTTGGGGAGAACAAGAGTACACCCTACTGTGTCTTTTGCTATCTGTGTGCCTGTGTCTCTGAAATTTGTTTCCAGTTCTAACCTGCTCAGTTCACGGAGAACCAAGTAATTTCACTTGTAGACATATCCTTGGCTTCTGACCATCTGCACATTGCTGGAACCCGCAGCCACATAAACAGAGTTGACAATAGGTATCAAATTCCTTGCTGTGAAAATATGCAGCCATCCTGGTAAATTTCTGTTTTTAAAAACAATCCTTTTTCATTATTTTCATTGCAGTTCACAGTTTTCAACGTCACAAAAATAAATTAGAAAGTCCTTTTAATAGATAAGGAACAGAAAGGGGCATGGATGGATACATTCAACTGTGAGGAGTAGTCTCATTTGTAGTAGGAAGGGGGCAGGAAGTGAAGAAATTGCTGGAAGTTCTCTGACTATAATTAATAAGAGTCAAATGAAATATAGACATCCCCATTGATGTACACAATAAAGAGAAGCATAGGACATTGATGGTGTGTTATTTCTAGCAAAAACTGCAATGAGCATGAAAAGGATGAAGAATGATTGTGATTGTTACTGTGACTGTAGTGAAACAAGGCTAGTTTATGGGAAAACACATTTTAGAACTTTGGAGAATAAATGGAAACTGGGGATGGGCCTTTAGGTCGCAAGTACAAGGACTAAGCATGGACATTTGAGGATAAGGGCCAAGATGCTAGTTTCAAAAAGGAAGAGAACAGCATTTGAGGAGCGGGAACTGTTTCAGGTAGCATGCAAGACAGGAAAGAAAGCTAGGTAGAAGAAGAGTACAATGGTGGATCTTAACAGAGTATTAAGGAACAGTGGGAAAGACCAAATGTAATGACATCCCTGATGTAGTGATTGCAATGAGGTGAGCCGGATGGACCTCATAGAATATGACTACCCTGATTGGGACCATTAACTTGGTCCAATCAGGGAGCTCTGGCTTACAAACATAAACAGGAGTGTCAGAGATTTTTCATCCTCTGAGAGCTGGCTCTGAGGAAGTTGGACCATGGTCAAGGATTATCCATGTATAATTAAAGGATGACTTTGATGACAGGATACCAGCCTCTGTGGAGTTACTTGAGTGGCACTGAGAGTGAAAAATATGTTCCTGAAGAAATTCACTAGCAACAATCGTTCTGGAGTTGGGGTAAGCATTTCTGGCATCATGCCATTATTTGGTAAGCTTGAGTCATTTGATCCTGGCATTGAAGACTTGGCCCAGTATATGGAAAGAATGTGTTTTTTTTCTGGATAAATAACATTGGGACAGATGAAAATCAATGAGTAATTTTCTTGACAGCTTCTGGATCTGCAACTTTTTCTTTTCTTAGAAGCCTAACTTTTCCTGACGCAACAGAAACTAAACTTTTCAAGAGGTAATTGAGTTAGTTAAGGAATATTACAACCCCAAGCCTCCTCTAATTCTGAGATACAATTGATTTTATGCAGCAGTTCGAGAACCTGGGGAATCCTTATCAGGATTTTTGACAAGGTTAAGACAACTGGCAGAGGCATGTGATTTTGGGTTCTCCCTGAATGAGACACTGAGAGACTGTTTGGTACATGGGATTAATGACGTCACCAAGCAAAGGCACCTACCAGCTGAAGCCCAATTGGACTTCAAACAGGCACTACAACGAGCTTTGTCATTAGAAAATGCAGTAAGTGGAGCATATGTGTTACAGGGTATGCCAATGGAAGTGGACAACCAGTCCAACTGAGTTTGGGGAACACCACTTGAGTGAAGGTAATTGCATAACCTCACTGAGGAAATATCCTGAACAGAGGGACTCTAGGTCAGCCTACAACAAAATGCCAAAACAAAGCCAAGCTTCGGCCAAACGATTAAAATTTTCTTCAGGATTTGGGCCAGCAGAACATTTGCTTGTTGCCAGTATGTGGACTTGAGGCAACAAAAGAGTCCCACTCGGCCTGAATGCAGTTGGAGAACTCATCGGCTGTTATCCAGGAGAGTGCACGTTCTGGAAAGCTCATCTACATCTGGCTTAAATTAAATTGTTTCTGATTTGGATGTTGCTAAGCAATCCAAATATACATTTGTTAAAATGGTCACCCAGTTCTAATGGAGGTTAATACTGGCATGGCTGTATTTGTGATTGCAGAATCAGTCTTTAGCAAACTTCGCTCTGGACTCCAATCCTTAAATTTGCGTAAGACCTCGGTTAGACTGAGAATCTACACCAGAGAACCTTTAAACATTAAGGATACAAGATTGGCTCTGGTCTTGTATGAAAAGCAGCTGGTTCAGTTACCATTAACTGCAAAGCCTCCTTTAAAGTACATTTTATATATATTCAGCAACTCTTATATTTCCCTCCTTACAACATACACTTCCTCCATTTTTCTTCAGTGAATATTTCTCTCATGCAAAGAGGCTAAAACAGATGGTTCATAATTGGTTACATGATTTAGAATTAGAGTCATAGAGTCATACAGCACGAAACAGACCCTTTGGTCAAACTCATCTATGCCAATCTGACATAGTCCTATTTGCCAGCATTTTGCCCATATCCAACTAAACCCTTTCTATTCATATACCCATCCAGATACCTTTTAAATGTAATTGTACTAGCCTCCACCACTTCCTCTAGCAGCTCATTTCATACTCACACCACACTCTGTGTAAAAAGTTACCCCTTAAGTCCTTTTTAAATTTTTCCCCTCCTACCGTAAACCTCTGTACTCTAGTTTTGGACTCCCTTTCCCTGGGAAGAAGACCTTGGCTATTTACCCTATGCATGCCCCTCACAGTTTTATAAACCTCAATAAGGTCACCCCTCAGCCTCTGTGCTCCAGGGAAAAGAGCCCCAGCCTATTCAACCTATAACTCAAACCCTCCAATCCTGGCAACATGCTTGCAAATCTTTTCTGCACCCTCTCAAGCTTCACAACATGCTTCCTACAGAAGGGCAAGCAGAATTATGCGCAATATTCTATAACTGGCCTCACTAACATCCTGTACAGCCACAACATGATATCCCAAATCCTATGCTTAATGTTCTGACCAATGAATGCAAGCGTGCCAGATGCCTTCTTCACCACCCTGTTTACCTGCGACTCCACTTTCAAGGAACTATGCATCTACACCCCTAGGTCTCTTTGTTCGGCAATACTCCCCAAGGGCCCTACCATTAACTGTATAAGTCCTGCCCTGGTTTGCCTTACCAGAATGCAACACCTCTAAATCAAATTTATCTAAATCAAATTCCATCTGCCCCTCCTCAGCCCATCGCCCATCTGATCAATGTCATATTTTACTCTGAGATAATCTTGTTCACTGTCCAGTACACTACCTATTTTGGTGTCATCTACAAACTTACTAATAATACCTCCTATATTCATATCCAAATCATTTTTTATAAATAACAAAAAGCAGTGGGCCCAGCACTGAGCCTTGTGGCACCCCACTGGTCATAGTCCTCCAGTCCGAAAAGCAACCTTCTACTGCCACTCTCTATCTCCTACCTTCAAACTAATTTTGAATATGATTGGTTAGATCTCTGGCTTCAATGTGATCTAACCTTGCCAATCAGTCTACATGTGGAATCTTATCAAACACCTTGCCGAAGTCCATGTAGACAATGCCTACTGCTCTGCCTTCATCAATCTTCTTTGTCACCTCTTCAAAAAACTGTCAAGTAACTGAAACAAGATTCCCAACACACAAAGCCGTATTGACTATCCCTAATCAGTCCTTGCCTTTTGAAATGCATGTGAATCCTGTTGCTCAGAATCCCACCCAACAACTTACCCACCACTGATGTAAGGCTCACCGGTCTATGGTTCCCTGGCTTTTTCTTAGTCTTTCTTAACTAATGGCACCATGTTTGCCATCCTCCAGTGTTCTGCCACCTCACCTGTGGCTGTTGATGATGCAAATATCTCAGCAAGGAGTTTAGCAATCATGTCTCTAGCTTCCCAGAAAGTGCTGTGAAATACCTGATCACGTCCCAGGGATTTATCTAACTTGATGTGTTTTAAGACCTCCAGCACCTCCTCTTCTGTAATATGAACTCTTTTCAAGACATCTCTAATTATTTCCCCAAGTACCCTATCTTCAATGTCCTTCTCCACAGTAATGCTGACATGAAATATTTGTTTAGTATCGTACCTATCTCCTGTGGTTCCACACATAGGCAGCCTGCTTGATCGTTAAATGGCCCTATTCTCTCCCTAGTCACTCTTTTGTGCTTAATGTAGTTATAGAATGTCTTTAGACTCTCCATAACTCTGTTTGCCAAAACTATCTCATGTCCCCCTTTTGCCCTCCTGATTTCCCTCTTAAGTATACTCCTGCCGTCATTACATTCCTCTAGGGATTCACTTGATCCCAGCTGTCTATACCTGACATACACCTCCTTCTTTTTCTTGCCCAAAGTCTCAGTTTCACGAGTCATCCAGCATTCCCTACACTTACCAGCCTTGCCCATCACACTAACAGGAACATACTGTCTCTGAACTCTTCTTATCTCATTTTTAAAGGCCTCACATTTCCCACTGTCCCTTTACCTGAAAATAACCTTCCCCAATCAATTTTTGAAAATTCTTGCCTAATACTGACAAAATTGGCCTTACTCCAATATAGAACATTAACATTTTAATCAGTTCTATCCTTTTCCGTAATGATTTCAAAACTAATACAATTATGATCACTTGCCCCAAAGTGTTCCCCCTCCTACGTCTCAGTCACTTGCCCTATTTTATTTCCTGACTGAAGGTCAAGTTGTTTCTTCTCTAGTAGGTAAATCCACATATGGAATATGAAGTTTTTTGCAAACACTTAACAAATTCTCCCCATTGAAGCCCTTAACACTATGATAGTTCCGGTCTTTGTTTGGAAAATTAAAATCCCCTCCCCTTATGACCCTATTATTTTTACAGATATCTGAGATCTCCTTACGTATTTTCTCCTCAATTTGCCACTGACTATTGAGCGGCCTATAATACAATCCCAACAATGTGATCATCCCTTTCTTATTTCTCAGTTCCACCCATATAACTTCACTAGAGATCTCCCAGGAACATCCTCCCTAAGTACAGCTGTAATGTCATCCTTAACCAAAAATGCCACTCCCCCTCCAGTCTTGCCTCCCTTTTGAGAGCTCAGTGCTGATTTATTGGTCAGTTTTCATATAAATGGGCTGTCATAAATCCTGTCATTTCATGACTGTACCTGTGGAGCTGATTGTTAATCTTTTGGAAACCTAATATATGTCCCTTTCCATCTCTGACTTTTAACAGGAGTGCAGCTACATTTGTATCAATTGTCAGCTTCTGACTCGCTGCTTTGGTTGCTATCTCCCTAACGGACTGGGAACCGAATCCAACTTCAATCAAGAGCAGTGGGATTTCTTGATTCTTTTTAATGTCAAACTGGGGCTGTGCTTAAGTGAATAAGAAATCTTTTAGAATTGCAATCCAATTGTGCACCATAATTCACAAAATGTGATCACCGGTGAAATTTCTTAGGGTAGTGGGGGAGACATGACCCCAGCACCAAACATCAGTGATTTGTTTGCTACAGTGAACAATGAGATTACTTGTTGGTTGAACTAGTACAATTATTCCCCATGAAACTAATATAATTTGCACCTGCTACATAGGGCCAAATCTTGATGGAAACATAAGGACATACACTGTCATTAATGTACAAAGCAGCCAACATGTCCAGGGGTTTAATGGAGGCTGTGCATTGTGATTCCCCAGAATATGCTGGATTAAATGCAGCTGAATTCACAACAGTTCATCCTTTACTTCACACAAATAAGTCACCTACAGCTTCTTGGACTTATTGGATTCACACATTAATAGCCAATTGAAACTACCACAGAAACTAAAGAGAGAAGTTTATCAGCATAAGTAGCATTTTTAACAACATGACAACTGTTAATACAATGCCAGTCTACGTTTCTGACCTAGAATGGAGATAATTTAAAGTGTTCAATCTCATTGTTATTTTATTATATGACAGATAATTTACAAATGCCAAGTTTAAAATTCTTGTATTTTTTCCTCACAATTTCTTTCTGTCACTTTTCCTTTAATCTAATATTCCCCTCAATTTACACTTCTTTTAGTACTTGATGTAAGAATTAAAAGCACTCACCTCCTCCTTTTGTTTCTCTATTCCTTTCTCAAATTTAAATCCTCTTGGCTCAAGGAATTAGTTCAAAAATCACATGACACCAGTTTATAGTCCAACAGGTTTATTTGAAAACACAAGCTTTCAGAGTCTTGCTCCTTCTTCAGGTATTAGTGAGAGACGTAACATCAGACATGGAATTTATAAACAAAAGATCAAAAGGTCATAGAACTGATGCGAATGTATTGAACAAACCTAAGATGGCTGTTAAATCTTTAATCAGTTAGAAAGGAGATGCAGGTTTCAATTGATTAATATGCAAATCCCAGGATTTCTTTCAAGTCTCTGCCCTGAAATAACTGAAGGTTTTACCAGTATACAAGAGATGACATCTGAGGTGAGACAGTGCATTTTAGGTGTAAAGCCTTGTTTAGAATCTGTGTTTTAACTTGGAGTCAGACTGATTTTATTTCCAAACTAGGAATTTATAAAATGCCACTTTGACTGTCTACAAATTGTGTGCGTTTTGAACAAAATAGAATGTATCTGCAATTACAAATCCACAAATGCAAATTCACCCCTAGATTTGTGTGTGTGTGGTATTTCGAAAGGTATTAGGTACCCATTTGTCCTGGTTTTGTCACGACCACCTTGCACTTTCAAAAGGTTAGGATGCAAAGGAAGAACATTGAGCTGAGAGGTGTAGGGAAAGGGTTAATTAATAGTAGGGCCTCTCCCATGTAGTCTGGCCTATTGTGCCCTTCTGAGCTTCTATCCAAAAATAAAGTATGGTTGCAGATTCAGGTCTGTTCAGTTACTATTGTTACTGCACTCCATCTTAAACCCAAAGTTATTACCCTTGAATATTAATGAGCAACACATTGGAACAATATCTTGCATGGTTGTAAAAAAAAACACTGGTGTAGAATCCAGAATATTTCATTCAAAATACAAAAAAGTCATGTTTGAAGCTTAAACAAATGGGATATTTCAATACTCCCATTACAGGTCAAGGGGAGGTTGTCAATTGTCAATTTTCTGAAAATTGAAACCAATGCATTATAACCTCTACTCTAACCTTGGTGAGTTTTAATAATGTGAAGATGTGAGATCTGAAGATGTGAGCCTGCAATTCTAACTTCGAGATGGAGCTCAATTGCTGATATTTTCATTATTATTCACATTGCACAAGTGGTCCAATTCTCCAAAGGTTCAGAAAACCCAGGAGATGGAAACGGCCTTCTGCGATCCTGGCACTTCCGAATTTCTCACTAGCAATCATGCACATTTGCTCCAACCCCGCCTTTCCTATAAACATCAGAACTCTAATTTATTGCTATTGAAATATATTAAGCTGTGCATTACCAATGGCACTCTTTTCCCATGAGCAAAATGATGTTATTTATTATGTGCCATTAAAATTGAAAGTCTAATATAATGAAATTATTACATACTTAAAATGGGGACAATGCTTTAAAAACAGTCCAAACACACCACAACTTGCAAGCAGAGATAACAAGGTGTAGAGCTGGATGAACACAGCAGGCCAAGCAGCATCATAGGAGCAGCAAGGCTGACGTTTCGGGCCTAGACCCTTCATCAGAA
>NC_063353.1:26597122-26701286 GCF_021869965.1 Rhincodon typus | reverse complement strand
ATCTGCAGTTCCTACTATCCCTGATACAACTTACAAGCATTTACATTGTGGTGTAAAATCAGTATATATGTTCTCACCAGTAAACTGCACCACACTTGTTATAATTTTTTAACACAAAAGTCATAAAAGTAAGCACATGAGGAAAAATTTTAAAAATAAAGGAAATCATCTCTGAAAACAATTTTCATGGGCACACTATGCAAAGACAAAGTCCCACTGGAATAAACTCATTAATTTCTTTCATGGATGAAGTGGCCTTTAAACATAACGCCCTGCGGACATGATCACAATAGTTCCCTCTGGACGAAGTTCTCAGCCTCAGCTTTCCTGTTTCAGGGAGGTGTTGAGTGCATTCATAGTGTCACCATGACAAAATGTAGCAACTTTAACAATAAAAGAAAGTACAAAAGTGCTTCACAGAAAGAAAATGATTAAAAGTGATGAACAAAAGTTTATACAAAGATCTGAGTTTTAATGATAATTGGTGAGGCAAATGCTTTTATAATCATGGAATAGCTGCAGCACAGGAGAAGCCATTTGTCCTGTCCTGTATGTGCTAGCTCTCTGAAGAAGGTATTTACCTAGAATCACTTCCTGCACAAACTTGTTTTTCAGATAATAATCCAATTCACACTTGAATGCCTCAATTAAATTGGCCCCCTAACATTCTCTGTAGAATATCCCAGATCATAACCGTTCACCACTTGAAAACATTTTTCCTCACATTGCCATTGCTTCTTTTGCCAATGATCTTCAACTGATAGGCTCTGGTTCTTGATCATTGCCACCAATGGGAACATTTTCAATCCTGCCTCGGCCTCATATGAAGTAAATATCCTCTTAGTCTTCTTTTCCCCCAAGCAAAACATCCAAACCTCTCTAATTTATCTGCATAACTAGTTTGTCATTTCTGGAACCATTCTCCTGAATCTTTTCTCTAATGCCTTTGCATCCTTTCTAAAATGTGGCACCCAGAACCAGACACAATACAACAGTTGAGGCCAAACCAGTATTTTCTACAGCTATCGTAACTTCCTTCCATTTGTACTCTACACTGATATTGACTGAGTCCAGGGGTAGAATTTTCCCATTTGCAATTAAAGTGTTTTGTCGAGTAATATGCAAGGTGTCCAGTCTGCTGGGGCTTGGAGTGACTTTTTCCAAGCAAAGTTCCACTTCACCTCATTAGTTGGGGTCTGAAACATCTGTCTCATGGAATTGCCTGACAAGAAAGCTGGAAGTGCTCGCCACTGCTGGAACCTTCTGGTATTCATGCCATTGATGCCAAATTTAATATGTGGCGGTATTGGACTGGGATGGACAAAGTCAAAAGTCACACGACACCAGGTTAGAGTTCAACAGGTTTATTTGAAATCACAAGCTTACGGAGCACTGCTCCTTCGTCAGGTTGAAAGCTCTCAAGGTTTATCAAATAAACCTGTTGAACTCTAACCTGCTGTTGTGTGACTTCTGACTTTGCTATATTTAAAACTCAGCTCACACCAAACAGACGTTGCAAGCCAGGAACTGCCCCTCACATGGTGCTGCTTAACTGTTATTATCAAACGCATGGCATAGACAAAAGGAAGGCTTGCTCCTTGTTTCACAGATAGGAACCTGGAAGTATTGGTGAATGGGGTGATGAAGATAAGGGCAGTCATTTTCCATCTGACTGCCACAGGAGGCCACCAGGCACAGGTGGCCTGGACACAGATTACAGCCTTGATCAGTATAGTGTCCTGGATGAAGTGGACCCAGCAGTACAAGAACAGGGTCAATCATCTTCTCTCTGCAAGGGTACACTCCTCCTTTTTCTATCTGCTATCTCACACTCAAAGGGCCAGCAGTCAATATAACTGTCATTAAGGTTCAGGACTCCAAATCTCTGTTCTGCACCCATCACATCCATCCAACAGTTCTTACCCAGTTCGTCCTCTAGCTCACCTATTCTGCCCTCTGCACTTGCTACTCATTCACAGAGGACACATCACCACCTCTCCAGGTAATGCGTCATCACTTACTGACACACCTTCTGGATTGATGCCTCCCCAGCACCCTGAGTGACCTCCCTGTAATCCCCAGACTGCTTGCATTTGGCCTGCAAAATGGGTTGTGGCTCAATCCTGGGCTGCAAGGGCCAAGATCCCTGGATGGTGCTCTGACTAAATACGTGACTGGCCAACCCCTTTGACAGGAATGGGACAAACCCCTTGACTGATTGCAGTCGCGTTTCACCTCTTTCAGGTCAGTTTCCATTTGAATTTAGCATGTAAATGACAACTTCAGAATTTAACCATTGGAAAAAAAATCATCTGCACTTGTCTGTCCATTTCACAAACTGTCCATATCCTTTCGAAACTCTACTCTATCATCCTCATTGTTCATAAAAGTTTCAAATTTTGTGTCATGTGTACACTTTGAAATTGTGATCTGCACACCAAGGTTTGAGGTTAGAAATATATACCAGGAAAAGGTGGGATTCTAACTCAAACCTTTAGAAACCCCAATATGGATCTTTCTCCAGTTTAAAAACAATCCAGTTACCATTACTCTCTGTTTCCTGATTCTGCTACAATTTCAAATGCACACTGCTACAATCCCTTTTATCCTATGAATTCCATTTTTGCTCACAAATCTATTGTGCACCAATAGATTTGTGAGCTGTAGGGCTTGAAGACATAATGGCTGAGTGAGGCAAAAAGGGAAGGATACATATTAGAGGATTGAGTCAGTGGGGTTCAGTTCCTCTGCCTAATTTGTACATCACATCAACAGCATTACCCTCATCAAGCCTCTAAAATACCATACAAGTTAGTTAAACATGATTTGCTCTTAATAAATGCACACCAGCTTTGCTTGATTGACTGACATTTGGCCAAGTACTGTTAACTTTGTCCAACTTAATGGTTTCTAGAGTCTTCCCCACCACTGTAAGTTAAACTGACTGGCTTATTATTGCTGGATGTATCTTCATACCTTTTTTTGAAAAAAAAAAAATTTGCAAATCCCTACTCACCTGCACCACCCTCGAGTGAAAGGAAGATTGCAAAATTATGGTCAGAATTTCCACAATTTTTACTCTTACTTCCCTAAGTGTCCTTGGATGAATCTTACTTGGCTCTGGTGCCTTACCAATGTATACTGACAGTCCATCCAATTGATTATTATCCTTTTCCCCAGCCAACCTAACTTTAGGATACAATGATCACTGTCCACTAAATATTCTCTGACTGACATTTGATCCTGCTAGCCTTGCACATTTCCATGAACCAGGTCTAGCATTGTTTCATTTTGTTAATGAACTGGAAACTACTGCAGAAAATTCTCCTGAACAAACTCAAGGAATATTTGCACCCTCTCTGTCCTTTACACTACAACTATGCCAGTCTAAATTTCCATAATTACATTCCCCACCCCATTATAACTATTCATTGTAATAGCAGCTCTCTGTAATATCCTTACAAATTTGTTCCTCTACATCTTACACTATTTGTTGTCTGTAGACTATACCATGCAAAATAATTCTACTCTTTTTGTTCCTTAGCTACAGCCAAATAGATTCTGTCCTTGGATCTACAGTTCTTTCGATTTTTAGAATCTGTCTTTGACCTCTGTTGAAATCCTCTCCCTCCAATACTGCAATGTCCTCCTTAATCAATATTGCCACTCCTCCACCTTTCCTATCTTTCCTGAACACCTTGTATCCAGCAATATTTAATAGCCTGTCCTGCTTTTTAGGAAAGGAATTCCAGGGTAGGGGACCTCGAAGGCTGTAGGGCTTGAAGACATAATGGCTGAGTGAGGCAAAAAGAGGGGGATACGTATGAGAGGATTGAGTCAGTGGGGTTCAGTTCCTCTGCCTAATTTGTCTTCCCAAATAAGAGGTAAATAAAATGGAATCTCCATGGGGGATTTCGCTTTTAAACATTACATTCCTTCCTTAGACATCATTTAGCTTCAGGGCAAAAGAATAATCACTAAAAGATCAAAATGTAAAAAGATTTCTCTAATTACAATTATGACCTTCCAGAAGAATTTTTTTTAACTCTGTAGAGACCATTTTAAATGCTTTACATTTTTCACTCATTAGCGAGTCAATGTGGGGAAAGAGCTAATAGTTGTGCAAAAAGAATCATATGTAGCAAAATAGCAGAGAAAAAGAAACAAAAGGCAAAGGAAGGAAAAATACCTTGAAATTATTGCTTTTTAAGTTATGCAGTGGTGTTAGGTAGCCTATGTTTAGTTGGCAAGTGAAATATTTAATTTTGTGACCTTTTGTGGTATTATACTGAATACTGATGAAGTTAGTTCACTATGGAAATAATTCATCTGACGACACACTAACTAAATCTCTTTATTGTACACTCTTAAAACCTTCTTCCACTTATGCAATACATGGAGTGTAATTAGGTTTAAATAAGGCTTGCAATGTGAAGGGGAACTTCTTGAGACTACAGTTGAATCATTTCCAAGAATCTACCAATTGAAACTTGAACTCTTACTGCAGTTAAACCAAAACTTGTTGCCTTTTCTTCTCTATAAAAGTTTAAAAAAAACACAAATTTTATGAGCATTTATTGGTGTGTGTGTGGTAAACAAAAGCTTTGGTTCAAATGTATATATCAATTGTATTTAAATAACTACAGACTTGAATCTGGAGACAAGTAAACAATCCCAGTCATCTCTTATATGAAACTGCAGTCATTACCACTTAAGGCAATAAGCTTCGTAACTTGGCTGTTCACCAAAATAGTCTCAAAGATGTTCAGTTTTTAGTTTAGCACATGCCGGGAGTGTGCAGCTTCATATCCAATATAACAGATACAAATAAATTCACTTCCAACTGATTAATCTTGTCCTTTTTTTTTCGGAAACCAAAAATGGCAGTCCTATGCTAATACACAAAATCCCTTAAAATGAGAGGCTCACAAATTTTTTCTTTTAATTTTGCTATATTGCAGGCATTATATGAGTCAATAAGAACAATGTTGTCTTTCTTATTAGTCACTGGAGACCAAATGAAGCAGAAAATGCGTCAGGTCAGGAATAACTAATACATTAAAAAGCATTAAGTTAAATAAAAATGACAAAGGGTGGTGAATATTTGGAATAGATTGTCCAAAGAGACAGAGGCTGATAATCTTAATTATTGTAAGTGAGGCTAGCACAGACATTTGATGAGAAAATTAAATGTTCATTCTGGATTGGAAATTCTGTTTTTGAAATCTAGAGCCAATCAAAATGTTCTTTTTGGTCCCACAAAATGCTATGTTTCTACAAAGTCTGTGAAGGTGGAATAAATGACTATTTCCATTACTAAAAATGAGATTTTCAAACAACTCAGGAAACTTGGTTACAGTGCCATCTTGGCTCTGCAGTATATGCATGACTCAATGGATTAGCTTCTTTTGGTAAAGATCAACATAGCTCTTTAAAGCAGGACAAAAAATTTAGCCTTGCAACACCTGAAATTGTTAAGAGAAAGGAAAGTCTGAGGAAGGCTATGAGTGACAGAAGGATTGTATGTTATTTACCTGACATCCTGTAAATGAGTGGAAGAGAAAGACTAGAAGAGGTTCTATGAAGTGACAGCAGAATTCAACTCTTGGAAAGACTTTAATTTAGTCAAAAAGAAATGGTTCAAAACAGGAAACTAAGCTTATAAAACACATCTTCAACTATTGGAAAGATATGATTGAATTTCAGATCTGAGGAGATAGTGAGAAATAAGAGAAAAGGATGATCAGTTGACTCACCCAGAACACCAATTGCTGATGACTGTACTTTTGATAAACACAAACAACCTGCATGTGAAGAGTTGAAAGTGGAGCAACCTCAGTGATTCAATGATAGTATTGCAGGGAATCATAACAACAGGTATTCTTTGAACCCTGGAAGTCAACTTATTCACAGAATGATAAGTGCATCTTGTACAAGGTGATGGTTATGAAGGATTAATAGTCATGTTCCACTGATTCCACCCATTGTACTGATATCACACAGTCTGTGGGTGGAGATGAGCTTTTTGAGGGAGCAGATGTAAACATATTACGTCTGTAAGGTACTAGTATATTTGCCTGACCAAATGTAATTGCACGTAATGTTATCACGCAATAGACCTTGTTATTTAAGAACTGTGCCTCTTCTATAAATATTCTATGGTGGCGCATCCTTTCCCACTAATCATTGGATGGGTCCAAGCCTAAGCAAAGGCAACGGAGGATTGATGGCATCGAATTATATCAAACAACCTTTACCCAGTACTACATATTGATAAATATCACAAGATGCCAAGCATCATTATCTGGGAAAATACCACAGTGTCAAATCAGTTTTCCATTTCAGTTCATTCTCTGCCAGATGTTCCTGAGTTCAATTTCTCTGTTGCTCATCCTTTGGTGTACTATTTGTCAACCACATTCTCAAAACTGTCATATATGTCTGATTTTCTTCATATGAAACCATTATGCCTTTTAGTCTCTCCACCCATTTGATTTATTTCTTGCCTAGTGCACATTGGGTTCCTCCCATTTCAATAGTTTTCATGGGAATCACTACAGCTCTCCTCATGTTCAGCCAGATTTAAGTAAAGCAGTTGAGAGTTGTAGGTATCCCAGCTACCTTCGTTAGATTCTGAAACTATGGTAAAAATTTCAGACGGCAAGGGGTTTGCCAAGAACCCGACAGCCCAAGTAGCATTCCCTATATCTTTCCATTATTGAAATAGCGCAATGGATTTCCTGGATGGAAAATCAATTTAGCAGAGGTTATTACTTGTGGCAGCCCAGGGATATCTGGGTTGATGTTCACTTGTCTGAGGTCTGACATTCTCTGAAGAGGAGTCACTGGACACAAAATGCTATCCCTACCTTCTCTCTACAGATGCTGCCAGATCTGTTGAGTTTCTCGAGCAATTTCTGTTTTTGTTTCATTTGTCTGTTGCCTGTTTCTTGCTTACATAAGGGTCCCATGAGGCAAATTCAATCAGGGATCAATCTGCCTGCCAGAAATAGATGGGATACAGTTAAGTGAGGGTCTGGCATCTGATATAGGATCTCAGTGACAATGCACAGGGTAAAATGTGCACAGCTTGTTTAGTGAATATTTGACCACTATTTCCAGGAATTGAAAAACCTAATTGAAAATCCTTGAAAGGATACTGGAGGGTTTCCTAAAGAAAGGGATATTATTTGATTTCTTTTTTGAAAGGAAGATATTTTTGTAGGAGCAGACACAGCAGACATTATTCTCCAAACCTCACTACAAACTTCGAGATAATTGTTATCCGTTCTTATTATTTGTCTGGCATTTGTACTACCCTTCTTCCCTTCAGGCCTAGCCATAGTCAACAATGTGCCAATTTTGTACCACAGGAAGTCAGTGAGCTGTAGGATTATTGCTTTGGCCCTTACAACTTGCCATATAAACAAATTAATTTCCCTGGTCCATTGTGTGTCATCCTCGCTTGGTGCCCAAATGGAAAAAATCCTCAAAATTGCTATAAGTCTTGGATATTTATACTCGGATAAGATATTATAACTACAATTCTCAAGTTCAACCATTATCCTTGACAAGTCTTCAATCTCTAACATGATTAATAACACAAAGTGGTGAACTGATAAATGTTGCATAAAGGAATTTTTGTGTGATGTTGTTTCTGACCAGTCTGACATGCTGAGTCTTCCTACATGAGACACTTGTCAAAACATTCGGAACTAGATCCAATGTATACTTTCATATTTAATATTTCAAATGGGCTGTCTGAGTGGCTATTGGATCAAAGTGACTCCTGGAGAAATCATATAAATTAGAGGATAGGTCATTCACTTATCATGCCTATAATGAAACCACTCATTTCATCTGGGGATAACTTCTCCATCTCAATTCTTTACTCTTACACACTTTTTAAACACTTGCCTGCAGGGGTTCCTTATATTTTTTGTCACAACAGCAACTGTCAATGCAGCTTTTCATGTTCTAGTTATCCTTTGTATCTAAATGAACCTGGTGCAATATTATTGAGTTTTCATTCTACCCTTTCTAAAGGCTCAAATATCTTTCTTACACAGGAATGCCTATAGATACGCACAGCATTTGCCATCCTTTATTCATTCAAAGCTGAGCTCAAAAAATTTTCGGCTCATAATCTCAGTTGTCATCTTATTAAGCAGAGCTGTTTTACACCATCTCCTGTTTTTTTAGCCAATAACAAACTTTCCCTTCCATTCTCCACCCCACAACCCACAACCTTTGTGTCTGTACTAGGCTAAAATCTTTTATAACACTATCTTTTTCTAGTTTTGATGAAAGGTCATTGGCCTGAAATGTTAATTCTGTTTCTTTTACTGCAGACTCTTCCTGATCTATTGACTAATTCCACAACTCCTTGTTTTAATTGCACACCATCTGAGCCTAGTGGCTATTCTATTTTCAACTCCACTATCTTTTTCATCTACAATGTCTATTTAAATAATTATCCTCAAATGCCTCATCCTTAGACTTCATAAGCACTCAGTTTTAATTTCACTTCTTCTGTAAAAAATCTGTTGCAAAATAATACTAGGCATTTCTGCCATTTCTCAGCACAAAGTTGATGGAAAAAATGGTGAGATTGACTATAATGAGATTGTCGATGTTGGAGGCAAGTCACATTTTCCAACCAAGCATTGAATGGCAAAATGAACATCTTGCAAGTGAATGGCCAGAGGCATATTTGTATCCATTTGTACATACTGAGATCTCGTACTACATAATCTCACCTAATTTATATATGATTTCCCATTTTCCTAACCGCTACATACAATCTACATGGCAATAAATCCTGACATGAAAGTTACAGCGGGTAATGAGCGATTGCAGCTTGCTGTTTGCTCCTCTGGCCCTCCATCTTGAACAACAGTTACCAGCATCTCAGGGCACACACCATTGGCAGCAACTGTGCACAGCCCCCAACCATGAACATTGGCACTGAACATGTATTGGCTTCACATCACGCGCATGGAACATTTCCATTCCATATACAACACAGTTTTCCACTTCAATGCTGCATTTGGGAGTGCACCAGTACCTTTCTTTAGAATGCTGCTGCAAGGACACACCTGCCCACAGGGACATCACCTAGCTCAGAGATTGAACCAAGTGCACCTCAGAACTCTTAGCTTGCTCTCTTAGCCTCAATCTCTTTGCACCAACTTGGATGCTCACAGCATCTGTTGCCTTGATTTTTTGAGCTATGGCTCCTCAGACAGAGCTTAAAGACACACACAGCACTTCTGTCTTGACATGCTGCAGACATAAAGAAAAGCAACCTGTCATGGTTGTCAACTGAGATCTGTCAAGATGTGGACATGTTACAGTATGGTACCTTGCTGTGTTAACCTTACACCTGGCATGTGCCAGCAGCTAACACATGCATTTCAAGCATATGGCTATGTCTCAAAGTGTAGGGAGAGTATTTCACAGTCAAGTTCAGGGATACTGTTCAGTTGGGAGTTGTGGCACAGTAAGTCAAGGACAGCTTCCCATATTACTCCAGGGACTTGGAAACAGTCAGTCAGGTACCTGAAGTGGTGACAATCAAGAGGTTTCTGCTTCTACATGGTCAGTCCTGCAGGCCTAATGCAACCGGTCTGAGGGATTGTCAGTGGTAAGTCAGTTGGGGAGCTGTACAGAGGTCTTCCAGGCATCAGCTGGGACTATCCATCCAAGTTAACCAATAGGAGTGCAGCACAGTCATTCCCAGGGTCTGTCCGCTGCTGTGTAGGGAAACTGGAGAATTCAATTGTGGAGAATGGAGGAAGCAATCTAACTTATACAGGAGATAAACATCACCTGACTCTATCTGGAATGATGATATGATATACTTGGGCTTCAAAATGATAATGTGGGGCGATGAACAGTTAAATAAACAGACTGGGTGGGAATGAGGGAATGAGGAAGATGAAAACCAATGTAGTTGATGGACAGGTCACCAAGAAGGGACATGGAAGATTAGACAGATCACCGAGACTGAGAGTCTCTGACTCACTCCGCGAAGGCGAACTGCTGTTTCCCTCTGTTGAAATGCGTGAGCCCTGGAGAGGAAAATGGCTGCCACAACACCTGGACTGGGTGGGTTGTTTCATTGTATGGGGGAGGGGCTCCACCTTCATATAATATAAGGCCCTCCAAATGAGCACTGGCATTACATCAACTAGAAAAAGAATAGTAGGAAATGGCTTGCTGCAATCCCACCTGTGGGATGCTGACCATAGAAGTGTGTGTGTGTGTGTGTGTAGGGAGCCAGTAGTTATACCAGGTAAGTGGAGTTAGGAGTTTGGGAAGACTTCAGTGGGATTGTCTGAGTGGTGCACTGACCTCCTGCCTAAGGTCAAGTCCAGTGGATCAGTTCAGGAAGAGGGTCCAATTGGAGCTGGAGTCTATGTCACCAAATGACAGTTGGGTCAACTTTACAATTGGTGTCTGCCCACCCTACAGGCCCTGTGATTCCTCTGGCAACCTCAGAGATCCACACTCTTCAGCAGATGGGATCCCAAAGGTGGCCAATAACAGGCCACCTCTGGGAAGAAATCGTAGGTGGGCTGCACTCAGATCATTGGGAACAGGACTTGCTTTTTCCCCCAGTAAATTTTTAAAAGCATTAAGACACTTAATCCCCCACCCCAAACCTTGTTTCTCTCTCCACAGATGCTGAGCATTCCAGCATTTTTTGATTTTATTCCTACCGTTGAAGTATCCACTTCACAGCTGGAATGTTCAATTTCAGTCAACTTGTTTTTAAATATTTCACATTTCTGGTCAGTTGTTTGATCATTGCTTCCCCCCTGCACTCACCCCCCCTTCAGTTCATCTTGAGTTAGGTTTCTTTCATTCCATTGAAATTGGCTCATTTTCAATCCAGCACCTTTATTTTAGACTCTCCCTTCTTTTTAACCTACTTTCAGGGTGAACCTAATTAATTTCTTACCCAGGGATTTTACCAACTCCTGACTGTTTGATTATAAAGAACCAGATCCAGCCTTGTAACAATCCCTGTTGGACATGACGTATTGCTAAGATTGCTGTGACATGGTGATCTATGAATGTTAACATTTGTTGTTGGGAGGATTCAAATAATGTTATTAAATGAGGGTTTTTTTTAACTAAGAGTTATTTGTTGGAGTTGAGTAGGCTCTTGGCTGGTTAAGAGTAGAATTTCAGTTCCCTGACATATTAAGAACTATTTGGCCAACATTACGCAGTTCCATTATGTCTGAGGGAGTTTGATAATTACATTTACCAACAGCTGAAGACTCCTTCAGCAAGGGGCCAGAAAATGATGCAAGAGCTGTGTATTAGAGTGAAGAAGGCTAACAACAGGCAGTCATTATCACACTGCAGTATATGATCCATTTAGATAGATGTCGGACAAACCATCAGCAGTTTCTAACAGATTCTAACAGAATTCCGAAATGCTTAATAAAATATTTGGGTCTCTACAAATTCACTAAAATAATAGTGGAATTACCCTTGCTTCCAGAAGTTCAACATTCTGTTTTATTAACCATCGGCCTCAAAATACCGTGAAAACGGCTTCTTCAAGTCAGGTTAAAATTTCAAGCAAATTGGAACAAAGTCGCAACTGGAACAATAGATATTGTTATTGTGAACAATAAATTGTGTGAGCAATCAAATTCCTCTCTTGAACCGGAGGCATTAATACATCAGAAATCGTCACTGATCTGAAACAAGATCAGTCTCTTAAATTCCTGCCTTTACCTGCAAATCAATTAGGGAATGATGGTTTGCTCACATTGGCAAAATTGTTTACTGAAGATTCATTGTCATGCATCTCTAGCCTGAATGTCAGTGCAAATTATATTCAAGGAGATGGATTACTCAAGCTTGCATATTTTACATTTAATACATCAGTGTTTTAATTCCTGAGACTGCAGATTACGAATTTGAGTATGTTATGCTTTCACAACACACACTACATTTTAGGCTTATATTTACACATTCTTTGCGGCAATTTATATGCAAGCATTATTATTTATCTTAGGAATATGTATGGGGCTCTCCTGCTCTTCCAACATAACTCTGGCAGGAGAGCTGTAAGTAGCCTGGAAATCACTAATTGCTGGTCCTGAGACATCACAGAGTAATATTGGAAATCCCTACATTATGGTCTGCTATGGATATATTTTTACATGGAAGTGTTGGGACTGTGTGAGTAGAGTGAAACGACTCTTCTTTTCTCCAACTTCTCATTCTGCTGTAACAGATTTTGCTTTAAAATTTGGAGATGACGCACCTTGCCAAATCCAAAACTGTCCCATTATTTACATCTTGAGGCTATGGATGATTTGTTTAGACAGATTTCCTTCATTTAAACAAGAACAAGGAAAGTTTTTTGAAACAATTTTCCTGAGATAAAAATACTCAGTAGAACACCATTCATACGATCATGCATATTTGTTTAAGCTTGCACACACACAAGTGCAGCACACAGACTAAGAGAATAGGTTTACAAGGGTTTTAAGTCTGTGAATGTTAATACACAGGAGTGTAAGGTTAGCTGTTCCTTGACTGCTCCCTGATGCAGTGAGTTCAACGCTGTGGTCGCTAAGTTCAGCTGTTCTCCTAGATGCAGTTGTACTAAGCAGATTACCACATTACAAAAACATTCAGCTGACAGTCTGTTTTCTCTCAAGGATAGCCACTTTTGCAGAACTGGGCACACCACTACCAGCAACAGAGTGAGAGCACCAAATGTGTCAGCCTGTCTTTGGTACACCGTTGCCTTAGTTTCTCCTTCTGCTTTGTAAGGGTCCTTCAAGTATCCTTCTTATTTATATTTCCAGCAACATTGTATTAATTCATGTCTGTGGCAGTGATTGCTTCAAACAAGTAATTACGTTTTGATGTCTCATCTCAGAAACATTTGAACAGTGTTGGGGGAGTAAATCAGTTGGAGATAGGGAGCAGAATCTCCCCAGGCTCTGAACGCTACGAGCTTCAGCGAGCAATTTGATGAAATTGAGTGAAATGTTGAGCAAGACCCTTCTTGATGTTGAGACCAAGAAGTCATATTTTCCAATCAATCCTGGACGTTAAGATGAGATTTTTGACAGAAAGTGGCAAAAGGATTATTCCTCATTATCTGCATCAATGCAACCTAATGTGGCCTCACTTAAATGCAGGCTCCCAGTCTGCCACCCATCAGATTGGAACGAGGTGCAGAGAATTCCTGACATAAAAGCGTGAGCACATAACTGGTGACTCCAGCTTGCTACTGGCTCCTCTGAACCTCCATCTTGGACACTGGCCCCAACATCTCAGAGCACACTCCATGGGCAGTGACTGCATGTACGCCACATGGACACTGGCATTTGATATGTACTAGCCTCACCACATCATCATGGCACATTTTCCATCCATCTATAGTATGCTTCTGCACTACAAACTATGCTGCACTTAACAGTGCATTGGCACTTATCATTGCTACACTGCTGCAAAGTCACCTTGCACATAGGTAAAGTCACCCAGCTCACAGACTGAACCAGCTAAATCTCACGGGTTGCTTGCTCATTCTCACTTTGCATCTACCCAGATGATCACAGCATCCATGTGTTGTATTGCCTTTTTGTGCTTTGCCCACTCAGCCAGAGCTTAAAAGCTCACAGTACATCTCTCTTGCCCTGCTGTTTGCTGCAGACACAAAGCCAGGCAGCTTGTCAGCAGTGATCAGTCAGAGGGGGTGGGCATGTAGCTATACAGTACCGTGCTTCCCCAATCTCCCACCTGCACCATGCACCAGCAGCTGACACGTCAAATGCTTCAACCAAATGGCTCCAAGTTAAAGGGGGTGGCCCTCAGCTGTCAGGAGGCTCTGTTACAGTCGGTCAATTGTACCATCTGTTATCAGTCACGGAGTTTGACCACAGGCAGCCATCATCTCCAGATGATCAGTTTCATCTGTCCCACTACAGACAAGGGCTGGGCCATAGTCAGTCCTGGGAGTCTGTTGAATGTCAATGGGTGGGTATCAGAGGCACTTGCGGCAGGGAGTTGGGGGGAATCTACACAGCAGACTGGAGGCAACAACTTTAGAAGCTGAGGGGACAAGGATAGTGAAGAGGGAAATTTGACTTATAAGGTGGAGGCAGACCTTCTACTTGGGACAACACGGGATGCTGTGGAGAAAGGGTTATTGGTTGTCACCAACACCTTGGCCTTGACAGGGGTTGTGTGACTCACAATGCTGGGCAGGACTAACTCTAGCAATGTGACTTTGTAGCACAGAGTGTTAAGGAAGATGTTACAGTCATATCTTCAGGTTGTGGGTGAGAAATGTGGGTACTGATGATGTTACCTGGCAGTGCAAGGTACAAAAGGACATGGAGGTTCAGGGGCTTAATGATCAGATTGAGTTGGCGACTTACGGTGTCTAGTGCAACCTACATTGCCTTCCATGATCTCTTGATTCTGAAATTCAACCTAGAAATGGAAAATGGCTGTGACCAGATCTGAGTAGGTGGAGTTATTATTTTCTTCTGGGCCAAATCACCAGTAGCAACCTCCAATAAATGCTGAATAGGCTACATATAAAGAGGTCACTGCTTAAGGTCCCCTCAGTGTGTGCAGGAGATACAACAAGTCCAGACTTGTCAATGTCATTTCCTCCAGATGAATGAGGGACAGTCTTAGCACAGACTGGGTATGTCCTGGGACACTATCACAGGGAGAGTTGGATTTGCAATTGGAAGGGGTTGGTGGCTATCCTGTCCTGGTGGCCAGCAAGGTGACAACTGCATTGATCTTTTAGATGAATGCTCCTTCCAAGGAGCTGCTGGGGTCTTGTGTGAGATCTCTCAATGGTCCACTCACAAATGCTTCAAGTCTGCTCCTGATGGCTTTTGTGCCAGATCACACCCCTTCCCCTCGTTTCCCTGTGACAAGGTCAGTGAGATTCTGTAACATGGCTTCCCCCATGGACAGGGTGATATACTCTGTACACACTTTGCACTGAGAGGCCCATATCCAAATGCAGCTGAGTTTATCAATGGGAAGACTTCCATTCTATCAAAGTGCAGGTGGTCTGTGATCATTGGTTCCATTTTTTTTAGGAGGTTGCACACAGTTCCCTGAGAGGTGCCATTATGGCTGTATCCATAAGAATCCTCATGTTTCTGCTGCGTTTGTGGGGTCATATGCCTTACAAGGATATTACTGGGGTCAAGGCACCAAAGTTGATGACTCCATTATGCAACCCCCTGACTGAGATGGAGCACAGGTACAATGCAGGCCATTCTTCAGCCACAGGCATGATGGAGATGATGTTAGGCCACTGAAAGATGAGGTTATGATGCTTGGATTTGTCTGGCACCTTGCAGTATACTCTGGACCTGGTGATCTGCATAATCTTACAACACTGTGTCCTGCACAATGGGAGCAGGTGAAAATGGGGTGAGATGGAGGGTGATAAGCCCAGAGAGTGGGAGGAGTGTTCTGTGGAAGAGGATGAGAGCACTGAGCAGGAGGAACATCACCTTCTGAATGACAAAATGCAACAGCATTGAGTGCCACAAACCAGGTAATTGACAATCGGTTCCAGTAGATGAGAACGGAGTGCAGTGATCATTCATTAACAGTAAAATTAACAGCACTTGACATACACATAGTTCATTTTTGTTCCAAGAAACAAGTGTAGCTTCTGACAGCTTAATTCCATTTGGTGTGAATGAGTAAAGGTCAATATTTTGAACCATTTGAAATTTTCCCCTTGTGTGATGATCCCACATTGAACAATGATAAGATGCAGGTTTCTCCAGTCAGCACTGAGCAAATAGTAACAGTGACTTGTTAATAAGGAATATGGCTAAGGACAGGTAAGAAGCGTGGTCTGGTGCTTAAACCATAATTTGGGGACTAATATGCAGATGTATGTACAAGAACATGCTGGCCATGACACCTACGTGCCATGAGAGGCATTGGTTCATAGCTTTTGTGCCACTATGCTGATGGTGAAGGGCAACTTGAGACTGCCAATGTTTGACCAGGTGTGGTCAAAGATGGTGCCAGTGCTGGGGATCCCTGGATATCCTGGCAGTGGTGTGGACTTCTGCCTATGGTGAGTGGGAAAATCCGGCTAGCATCAGGTGAAGGAACGACTAGGCAAAGCACCTAGTTAATGAGACAAATATGGGCCAATTGCACAAGAAATATTGCTAGGCCTGTGGGAGAGAAGCTCTCCATGAACTGACATTTAGACAATTTCTGGTATGATTCAGCCTCCAGTCTTTTCTGCTCCCCATGTGTTTGATTCCCACTTGGCGGAATGTGAAACTGTGTAATTTATAGTGGGCAGCCTGGCTGGAGACTTCAATTCTCAAAAAGAAACAATTTTCTGTCGAGAGTCTCAGTTATTTAAAATCCAACAGAAAAAAGAAAATGTATCTTCAAAAATATATCCTTGTAACAAAGATTACAATGAGAATTCAGTAATGGCATTGAATAAGAAACTGCCTGAAAGAAGAAAGTGTTGTTGATTAATTCTTTTCAAAGAAAAGTAATTCAATCAGAATCATACAACTCCGTCTGTTGCTTAACAGCAAATATTCATAGGTATGCTGACTTCATTCACAGGCAGTTTTTAAGAAAATATTATTTCTGGTCTGCTGAATTTTAACCCATTTTATAACATTTTACATTTTGTATTCCAGCCATGTACAAATCACAGCCACTGAAACAAATGAAACAAATTGTTTCTCTCCAATACTAAACTCAGATTTCACAGTCAGTGGTTCTTCTGGTTTATTTCCTTCATTATAATCTGTGTACACTGAACAGTGCAAGGGTTTAAGATGAAAAAAAATGTCACAACTAGGAAATTGTCCCACTGCAATTACTGCACTGAATTTTATCAAATAGAATAGTGAGTCATCATGCCTCAGGAGTAGAGGACATCAAGTGTACATGGATTAAGAGTAACAGCTTGTGAAAATACGAGTAATAGTCAATTCCAAGACATTTGCCATCATTTATTGTAAAAGCATATGCAGATTATTGTAGAGCATTAATCATTTTTGCTGGTCAGAGGAAGACAACTGGCCACCAATTCAATTGGTAGAATAATTGTAGTATTTGACATCTTACACACTAGAGTAAAAAACCAAACCACATCATAATGAACAGCTGTTTATTGCAGTCTATCATTAAAAGCAAATTGAGCTCAGCAGTTTAGTAGGGAGACTTCTGAATGACCCGGTCCCTCTTTCTGTTTCATTATGTCTCCAATTACTGCTGGGCTAATTTGCGTTGTTGTCCTCTCTGTTAGTCTCTCTACCTCACACACCCTCTTATATACATGACATGTACTTGTATCTTAAAAGTTGGAGATGTGCGTAAAAGTTCTATGAATGTACTTAAATAAATGAACAATACAAATTAACCAATACTTAAGCTATAAAATGTCATTTGAAACTACTAAGTAGAGAGATTTTTGGGGAACACACCAAAGTTATTTACATAAATATCAGGAGCATTTGAAACCAAGTCACTGAACACTATAGATTGGTGGCAACTAGTAATTATGTTGTCAGTAATCAGAGAAACATCAACGTGAATGAAACTTACAAGGGCATGGAACATTCCAATATGCTGAGAGAGTGGGAAAAAAAGGAAAGTAATAGAGATTGTTTTAAGGAATACTTAGGGAGGGGGAGAGTGGAAATAACATACTTAAAGGGCACTGCTGAAAAGATTGTGATGTTATTTGGTTAATTATTTTCAATCAGCTAAACAACCAGGATAACATGTGTCAATTGTAGCTGTGAAAACATGATGCAGCACATCATATAAATATGAAATGTAAGTACAGAAAAAAAGGCCACAGTGATTTTGGTGGAGGGAAGGTCGCTCATTTGTGTGTGATAGCACTTATGGGTAGAAAATAAAATCAATGGCAAATGTAACTTCATTTTGATTTAGTCCCTTCCTTCTCTCAATACCTGATGGTTTGCATTGCTCTTAACGGACATTGCATGTAAATATTTAACTGGGTACATGGGTGATTACTGGTCGTAGTTAAAAGGAAAAATAAATTAAGTGTTATAAAACAAAACTGATGTTGGGTGTTCGTGTGACTCAGTGGTACAGTCCCTGCCTCTGAGCCAGGAGACCTGGCTTCAAGTCCCACCTGCTCCGGACGTGTGTCACAACATCTCTGAACAGGTTGATTAGAAAATCAATACTAAACGATGAGGGAGTGAGAAAAGAGAGGCAAGTAGGGAAAGCAAATTTACCACAGTAACTTTTAAAATGCTCTGGAATGTAACTTGGGAGCACACCCAAGCTCATGTATTTCAAGCTGCAATGCATCAGAGTTACTGGTTACATTATTCAGATTAACTTTTGTTTTTGATTTCATTCATTCATGGAATATGAGCATTTCTGGCTGGGCCAGCATTTATTGGGCAGCCCTAGTTGTCCTTGAGGAGGTAGTGATTGTTTTCTTTCTGGAACTGCTGCAGTTCATTTGCTGCAGTTAGACTCACAATGCCACGAGGGAGGGAGTTCTAGGATTTTGACCCAGCAACACCAAAGGAACAGTGTTATAATTCCAAGTCAGGATGGTAAAGGATGGAGAGGAACTTGTGGGTAGTGCGTTCCCATTTATCTGCTGCCCTTTTCTTTCTGGATGGTAGTGGTCATAAATTTGGAAGGTTCTGTCTAAGGAGCCTTGGTGAATTTCTTCAGTCCAACTTGTAGCTGGGGCACATTGAGTGTTGGTGGTGGAGAATAAAATTTTATGGATGTTGTGGTAAGCAATTGGGCTCCTTTGTCCAAATGTCAAGCTTCTTGAGTGTTGTTGGAGCTGCACCCATTCAGGCACGTGGGCAGTATTCCATCAGACTCTTGACCTGTGCCTTATGGATGGTGGACAGGCTTTGGGGAATCAGGAGGGGAGTTACACATTGCAGAATTCCTCGCCTCTAACCTGCTGTTGTGGCTACATTGCTGGTTCAATTCTGATTCTGGTCAGTGGTAACTCTAGGATTTTGATAATGGTGGATTTAGAAATCACAGTGTCTTTGAATGTCGAGGGGCAATGGCTAGATTCTCTGTTGTTGGAGATGGTCATTGCCTGATACTTATCTGTCATGAATGTTACTTGTCACTTTTCAGTCCAAGCCTGGAAGTTGTCCAGGTCAAGTTGTATTTGCATATAGACTGCTTCAGTATCAAGAAGTCACAAATGATGCTGAACATTGTGCAATCATCAGCCAACATCTCCATTTCAGACCTTTTAATGGAGAGAAGGTCACTAACTGCCACAGATGTAGTCTAACAGTTATATTCTATTGGACTCACTCAGCTCGGTCAGTAGAGGTGCTGCCGAGCCCCTGTGGGTGATAGACATTGAAGTCCCACACCCAGAGTACATTCTGCACCCTTGCCACCCTGAGTGCTTCCTCCAAATGGTGCTCAAAATGAAGCAATTCTGACTCATCATGTGAGGGAAGCAGCTTGCAGTAATCAACAGGAGGTTTCCTTGCCCATGTTTAACTTAATGACTCCAGAACCCATGAAGTCAATGTTAAGTACTTCCAGAGCAGCTCCTTCCTAACTGTATATCATGATGCCAACACCTCTGCCAAATCTCTCCTGAGACAGTGCATACAAAATGGTGGTAAGAGTGTTGTCTGTGACAGTGGTGCAAGGTACAATTCTGTGAGTATGACTACATCAGGCTATGACATAGCTCTCCCAATTTTGACAGTAGCCCCCCAAGATAATGGGCTGATAGTGCAGAGTTTGCTCTGTCTTTTCCGGTGCCTAAGTTGATGCTGGGTGATCCATCTGTTTTTATTTGTTCAGCTCCTGAACTTAGGGCTCTGCCGCTCATGGGCTCATGTGATGTGTCTGGCTGCATTCAAGCAGCTTCATCGCTGTCTTTGCAGCTTGCTAGCTCGGTCATGTCTTTTTTTGTTTTTGTTGCACTGGGGCATCCTCTTGACATTGTCCTGAGGGAGGCCAAGGCCCCATATATCTCCAGCCCACTCCATCTCAGGTTGCAGAGCTGGATGACAAGCCAAGACCCTGTCAGCCAACTCGGAGCCAGTACCCATTGGTCGATTCAGAGCCAGGACCAATCGGAGCTTGGAGGCAGTGAATGTGAAAATGATGGTGCCCACTTAGCAGAAAAGGAGCACATTGCCAGGACACCAGGACAATGTCAGAAGGCGGCGACAAGAGGAGCAGAGAGGGGCAAGTCTACAAAGAGGGAAAGATGAACTTTTGAAGCTGTTTCAGTTTCAGTAACATCAATTTATTCAGTATTTTATAATCTTTATATTTTATTCAGTAATTTATTCTGTAATCCAAGATGGCGTCAGGGCATGGGGACATTCTACACTTTACACTGTGCCTAGGTATAAGTGACAATATTAAATAAATCTAAAATCTATTCTAGTTGACACTGGTCTTGCAAGGTCATTTCAGAGACAACCATGTTGCTGTGGGTCTAATGTCACATACAGGCCAGACCAGGTAAGGTGCACAATTTTCTCTCACTAAAGGGCATTAGTGAAGCAGGTGACAATTAAAAATGATTTCCTCATCCTCATTAGACTTACAATTCCAGATTTTCTCAAATTCAAACTCCATCATCTACAGTGTTGGGTCCCCAGAGCCTTACCTGGGCCTCTGGTTTACTAGTCTTGTAATAATATCACCAGAGTATCACCTTCTCCCCCTATTGAGGAGGTAAGTGTAACTGTGGATAAATCCTTCAAAAACATTTTTCAGACTATTTTGGACAAGTTAAACCTAATTGCAGCAAATGTAAAATTAACAATATAATCAAATGATCAATTAGGACAATGATTTAGAAAACCTGTATGGAGAAGAAATGAAGGTACGTAAGCAGATGGTTATACAGCAGCAGACAAAACAAGGCATTGCTCAGATAGCACAGCAGCAACATGCTGCTCAAAAATTCTTCACAACCTCCAATAAGATGATAATCAAGGACGACAGAGAAACAGTAAGGAACCAGGAAGGTTTTGCATAGGAGAATGGATGCAGCAGACACACAAAATGCAATCCCTTGGAATTCTTTACACAAGAGTAAAGCAACGTGCCACTTTTACCAACTTTGATAGAGAAACATTGGATAGAATGTTCATCCAGTGGCTGACCCTATAAGCTTCGTTTGACACTCTCTTCAAACTGACCAACTCTGTAGGAGATTGGCACTTTGACATCAGTGAAATAGAGGCTGTAAATAAGGGAGTCAAAATATCAACCAGTGCCTCTTGTAGAATGGATCAACTATGTCCCTGGGAATTATAATGAAAAGGGAGGAGATTTCTGAGGTGCAATTTCTCATTTTTGACAAAGCCAAAGGACACAGGGGATGTTTTCACAGACTGAAAGCATTAACTGTGGTTCCCATGTTAAAGAAGGAAGCCAAAATCAGACACAGCAGCTGCACAACAAATCATTTGACCCTAATAAGAATAAAATGGTAATGCACCTGTTTGTGAATATCATAACAAATAGCATTAACTTACTAAGACTCCGACATAGTTTGAGTTGGTTACATCCCAAGTCATTGGGAAAATTCAAGGAGTTGGGAGATATACATTTTATGACTGATTTTTGGATTCATACAGTACACATTCAAGGTTCAACAGACAATTGGACTAAAGGCCTGATTGTTTTTTCTATTAATGTATTATCCCAGGTGGCAACACTCTTCCATGATAATCCTCAACACTGCCATGCAAGGCTGCATACTCAGCCCCCTATTGTACTCCTTATGGGAGAGGCGATGGCCTAGTGGTATCATCACTGGACTGTTAATCCTGAGACCCAGATAACATTCCGGGGACACGGGTTTGAATCCCACCATGGCAGATGATGGAATTTGAATTTAATAAATATCCAGAATTAAGAAGGTAGTGATGACTGTGAATCCATTGTCAATTGTTGGAAAAAACCCATCTTGTTCACTAATGTCCTTTAGGGAAGGAAACTGCCATCCTTACCTGGTGAGGCCTATATGTGACTCCAGACCCACAGTAATGTGGTTGACTCTTAACTTCCCTCTGGGCAACTAGGGATGGGCACTAAATTCTGCCTAACCAGCGATACCTTCATCCTATGAATGAATAAAGAAAAATAACACTCATGCCCGTGTGGGCAAATTCCTCCCCCACTCCATTTAAAAGTTTGCTGATGACACCACCACTGTAGGTCAAATCTCAAACAATGACAAGACAGAATACAGGAAAGAGATTGAGTGCTAAATGACATGGTGTAAAGACAATAATCTCTCCATCAATGTCCGCAAAACGAAGGAGCTGGTCATTGACTTCAGGAAGTGGTGTGGAGAGCACACCCCTGTCTGCATCAATGGTGCTGAGGTAGAGATGGTCGAGAATGTTAAATTAGTGGGGGTAATGATCACCAACAATTAGTCCGCGTCCACCCATGTCAATACGATGGTCAAGAAAGCACGACAATGCCTCCACTTCCTCAGGAGGCTAAGGAAATTCATCATGTCTGCAAAGACTCTTACTAATTTTTATTGATGCACCATAGAAAACATCCTAACTAGATGTATCACAGTGTGGTATGGCAACTGCTTTATCCAAGACTGCAAGAAATACAGAGTCATGAGCACAGCCCAGTCCCTCACACAAACCAGCCTCCCATCCATCGACTCCACCTATACTTCCTGCTGCCTCGGGAAAGCAACCAACATCATCAAATGCCCCTCCCACCCAGGTTATACTCTCTTCCCCCATTCCATTGAGCAGAAGATATAAAAGTTTGAATATATGCACAAACAAATTCGAAAACAACTTCTTCCCTGCTGTTATCAGACTTTTGAAATGGGCCTCTCAACTGTTAATGTTGATCTCTCTCACTGCACCTTCTCTGCAGTTGTAATACTGTATTCTGCACACTGTTCTGTTACCTGATACACTTTGTATGGTACGATATAGCACACAATACAACACTATTCACTCTATCTCGATACATGTAACAACAATAAATCAAATCAAATCAAATATTGCCACGCAACTCCAGGCACAGTTCAACAGGCATTGAGAGACCAATGAGAGCTAACTGAATCACTGGGACAGATGCCTCAGATCCTCCCAGCCCTACAGAAAGATGAAAACAAATACAGTTTACCACTCATACACACGTACACACACACACACAAAATGTGGATGGAAAACAAACAGGTGCTGGGCCCCTGATTTGAATATGGTTGTAGTCTGTTTCATGTGGGTTTGTACAGGGACTTCTCCTGTTACGGTGGTGTCCTTACCTCAGGTGTGGGACACTATATCTTTGCATTGTTTCCCCAGTTAACGTGCACAACAAAAATCATTTCTCTAAAATGTTCCTGGACTTCCAAAAGACATTTATTAAAGTGCACAAGAGTCTCCTTTAAAATCTATGCTAAAAAGGCATCAAATGCATGATGTGGATGCAGATTAGCAATTGGCTAAGAGGAAGGAAACAGAGCTTTATGAACAGAGAAAGATAGCAATGGGGGAAGTAAATTAGGGTGCTCCAGGGAACCATTGGACCCCCACCTTTTCCTATGATACACAATGGCCTGTAATTGTTGTTTTTAATTCACAGATGACACTACGTGAGCAAATGTGGACTCAAACAAGGTTAGATCATAAAAAGACAAAGCAAAAATCTTTTCAATGGATGTCATTACATACAAATACAAAATACTGCATGGTGGAAGTAGAAATAGGAAGCATGTGTAGTCCATGCAATGTTGATAGGTTACAATTTACATCTGCTTTCCTATACAGGCACAATGATAGTTCACGAAAGTTGCTGATGATCAGTTTCATGTATGTCCAGTAGCAAAGAAACCACACGATTTGATGGCAAGTTTTACACGGTGGCCTGAGCTGTAGTTAACAGGTTTTCTTGCCTGGTCAAGCCAATGTAAAATAATATACATTTGTCTGGCATTTCACAGGATGACAATGACCCCAACCAACAGCCCGAAAGTCAGGGCCAATGACAGACTTGCCTGATTCTGGGAGATCTCAGAGGTGGCAATGGCCTAATGGTATTATCACTAGACTATTAATCCAGAGCCCCTGGTAGTGTTCTGGTTTGAATTCTGCCATGGCAGATGGTGGAATTTGAATTCAATTTTTTAAAAAAATCTAGAATTAGGAGTCTAATGGTGACCATGAAAAACCATCTGGTTTCCTAATGCCCTTTAGGGAAGGAAGCGGCCAGACCTTACCTGGTCTGGCCTACATGTAACCCCAGACCCACAGCAATGTGATTAACACCTAAGTGCCCTCTGGCCACTAAAGAATGGGCAATAAATGCTGGTCTGGTCAGTGATACCCACATCCCATGAATGGATAAAAACAAACCATCCAGACTTTTATGGCAATTTACTGCTTTGGAAAAGGCCCCCATTTCTTTAAGGGATAATTGATAACTATTGCCAGCTAGCTGGATGGGGACTAACCCTGCAATCCCAGATGTGCCACCAGCAGTGGTGTTTGGTGGGAGCGTGTAGCCGTGAGAGTTGGGTGATGTTGGCACAGAGGTAGCTCTTGTCAGCAATGGGCCATTCATGTGCTAGAGGACATCTAACCAGCCACCACCCAAGCCCACCTTCAGTACATACATTCCCCCGAATCAGAAAGCTGCTGAAACCCCCAGCATCCTAATGGAGCCCAAACACTAGTCAACTTATCACCTTAGTAGTTAATCTGAGTCTTGTAGTATTGATTTAGGAGTTCTTGGACCAGGCCAGTGAGCAGATGGGAAATATGAATTTGCTTTCACCATATAGTGTTAATTTTTTAAAAAAAATCAGTTATGATCAATCACATTGCTGTTAATCTGGAGTCATGTGTAGGCCAGACCAGATAAATTTGGCAGTTTCCTTCCCAATAGGACATTAATGAACCAAATGGACTTTTACAATAATTGATAGTGTTTACAGTCATCATTAGACTAGGCTTTTATTAAAATTCCAGTTTGTTTTTAAATTCAAATTTCACCAGCTGCCATGATGGGACTCAAACTCATGTTCTGAGAACATTAGTCTGTGATTCTTTATGTTCTTCAGTCTTATTGAAAAGAACATATTTGAGATTAGCAGCTGTTTATTTTTCAGTCCCAGTGTCTCAGTATATCAGGAGTAAATATTGATTCCTTAAAGAACAAGCCACCAACATCCTGTCAGCAATTCAGCTGTTTAGTTTATAACACCGTGTCCATTTAACACAACATTTTATTTAAGTCAATTACTTCAGAAAAATGGCATGATCTCACTGATGTGGAGTGCCATGATAAGCATTTTGTAATTGATTTTTCAGGACTTAGATTGATTAACACATTTGGCTAACTCACTGTACACTTTGTTCACATGGTGTTTACATGAGCAGGCATCAATTGATTTGAACCATTTATATGGTTCTTTATATGTGGAGAAACACAGCTCACTTGCAGTCCTCTGGGAAAAGGGCTATAGTGGATGTTGCAGTTTTTCCCACATTATTTGTAGCAATACTAGCGTAGGTCCCTCTCTGATGTGATTCAGACTGTTCCCATGTCCTTCCTCTCCTGGCAATCAGCCATATTACAGTGACTAACTCATTTCTTCAATCCACTTCATGATTCACTTGTGCCAAAGAAAAGTCACAGATCAATTGACTGAGTTTAGAATAAAACTTTCACTGAACTTTTCCTCACTGTGACTTCTGTCATTGAAACCGTGCAGCTTTTTCCAGTCACACTTGTTCTACCATGGAGGACTGTTTGTCTGCATGTCATTACACAGTTTACATCATCATATTGTTCCTTACCTATTCCTAATGACTATATTGCCTCATCCATCACTTACTTCATCTACTCCTTCCTTTTTTTTCCCAAAGTAAATCTTGTCCCTTGAACTAAGAAGAAAAGAAAATCTCGTCTGCTACTCTTACAAATTCTATTGCCCTTTTGCTGTAAGTCAGAATCATCTTAATATTCAATTAATTTTGACTACTGTTTCTATGATATCTGCCATTGTTCCTTCCTTCCAGCTGCATTCACCTGATCTATACTGTTAATAGATTATATACACCTTAACAGTTGCTCTCCATAAGCTGCCTCTTTTTCTAAGACCACAGAGGTTCTTAAGTATATCTGCAAAACTTTATACTTTGCAAATAGGATCATTCTTGTGTCTCGCTGTGTTTGCAAATCAAATTAAATTAAATTGAATTAAAGGAATTGTAGTTGCATTTTGTATTTAAACCTAAACATTAGAAACATTCAGCTCTACTGTACACTCAGCAATGCAATGCTTTGAAGGTGATAGTGAACTGAGATCAGCTCTGCATATTTTGATGGTATTAAATGTATTTGAAGATGAGTGGTTTAGTGGTGTCTTGGCCTAATATTCCTCCTTCAAACAGCAACACAGATGACAATGGATCATTCATCTCATTATTCCTTATGGGCTACTGTGTGTCAATAAAACTGGAAGATACACTTTTCTGGAGAAAAGGGTCACTGAACTAAATTTAAAATATTTAACGGTATTTGAAATTTGAAGGAATCTTTAAGAAAGTAACAAGGTTCTATATAAATTCAGATTTATTCTTTTGCCTGTTATCTACATTAATTAAAAACTCACTGTTAAATCAGCTGTGTATTCCTTCCTTTCTCTGTTACTTCTAGAAGAGTGTTTTGCAAAGTTAACAAGCTTACGACTGCTAGCAGATCTGCTCTGTAGATAGTTGTGAAATGAAACTTTCAACACCAATATAAAATACATCAGGATAAATTTTGCTCTGGACAAATGTTATGGAGAGTAGAACCCCTAAATTTTATTCAATAGACAAAATACTGTGAATGCTGGAAATCTGACATAAAGACAGAAAATGCTGGAGAAACTCAACAAGTCTTGGAGCATCTGCGCAGAAAGAAACAGAGTCAATGGTTCAAGTCCAGTATGACTCTTCTTCAGAATTTATTTTTATTTAGTTGAGTATTGGGCAGGTGCCACACTGGCTTTGAAAAGCAGTTTGCCAGATTTTCACCTGTACAATGGGATAAAAATGAATAAAGATCAATGGCAAGGGGTAGAATACAGTCTAAGGAAACAACAGTGAAGTTGGTCACCAAAAGATTCTTAACCTGAAGTGAAATCATTTAAGGCTTAATGTGACTGTGGCACATGGCAAAAATATATTATATGTTGTGCATTCTTCTGAAACCTTGATCCCCAAAATATTAACATTATAAAATAGTATAGACATATCCACAGTTTAATTGATATATTAGGAACCAGTTTACTTCCAAATCTTTGTAGTTGGGGGGAAATTTCCATGCTGTGGAAATCTGCATTTAATAATACACATCTGGCAACTATTAAAGTAATGCCTCTTTTCCAGAAGGACATGCCAAGAGCTTTTGGTTATGTCAAAAACTGCTCTCTAATTCATTCGTAAGTGAATGCAATTGCAATTCAGCAGAATTATTTCTTTATAGATGCAAACAGATCCTCAGTGGTAAGCCTATTTAGAATAAGATAAACTTTGCTTCATTTGTCAGTCATAGAAATGTCTTTACTGTATCCCGTATAGTCAATAGACCCCACCTCAATGTTAATGAAAGAAACTAAAACTGTAAATGTACTGAATGTCCTAACAAAACAAAATTAATACCGATACAGCAATAATCAGAAAATACTCAGAAACTGGTAAATATGAAAGGGTTCTGTCATAATGAGAATGTGTTCAGTGATTATACAAACTATTACAAAAGCAGATGTTATGCTCAGATTAAATCTTCAAATTTGCAACATTAAGGTGAAACCTCATGAGAATGTTATGCCTGTTTGTGTGTCAAAAAGAAAATCCAACTATATTCTAGATTGCACTATCTTCTCCAACACTCAGAAACTGGGACATGATTATTAACAGGAATTTTGCTCTGAAAGAGCTCTTTCAATTTCATTATCCTGATTACTTCTTCCAAAGATTTGTTCTAATCTCTTTGATTCAGGAATTGCTTTTAACATGACATGGTACGTTTCTACTCCATGAAAAGGAGCAATTGAAGATATAACAGTATTTAAACCCATCAGGAATCTTTTGATACAAAATCATAGGCTTAAACCAAATTTATTTACTTACAGCATGCAAAATTCTGGTAAAATTGCAATTCGGTAATTAAAAGAAGATGAATTCTGTAGTTTGCTAATTTGAATGTTGATACAAAAATGTTTATAGGTACATTTAATATTTTGTATCTGATAAACCTGATATGGAATTCGACTGAAGCACTTTCATGAACATCCATTGGGTAGCGAAGGTTTGGTTACTGGTTATCCATCATGCCTGACTTCAGGATGTTTCTCCATTTTCATATCATCATGCCTCAGTCCAGCCTGCTTTTTCAACAATTAATGCTATCCTGAATCACTTCTCTAAATTTCAACTCATAGCAGTGCAGGAGCATTTCACTCGACACATATCTATATTAAATTCAATCCTGTGCCCTCCCATTTATCGATCTAGCTCCCTCTGGAAAGAGTTAAACAAAACTGGCTGGCGAGCTTTTACTGTGAACCAACCACGGACTGACAGTGTTCTCAAACAGTAAAGTAGCCTTTTATTCAATACAATTATCAACCTGAGAAATAAATTGTAATTTTTGTTTTGTTTATTGCTGAGCTACAGATGTGTATTTGTCATGCGAGCTTGCCATTGGTGTAAAAATTGTGCCTGGGTCAGTTTTGCCAATAAATCTTTACTATTAATTTGGGGACTTGCTGCTTTCTCCCAAATGTCTTGCCAATACCCATGCTACTTTAGGGCTGGAGAAACTGCACAGATGAGAAGTCTCTAAGAAGTCATAAATCTGCTTATCTCAACTGCAAATCTCTTCAATGTTGGAACATCTATAATCCTCCATTGTAGAGAATTTCAAAGACTCACAGCCCATGGAGTGAAGAAATTCCTCCTTATTTCATTATTTCTCCTTATTTCTAAATTGTCATCCCGTTATCCTGAACCTGTATCCTGAACATCGTTCTTCATCATTCCAGAAATCCACCTGCTTTCATGTATACCTGACCCTGTGCACTAATTAATCCACCAATGAACCCACCCTGGTTTCAAATGACCAAGCAAAACAGTTGGGACACATGGAGACAGACTATTATTACTATGAATTTCACAACTGAAGGAATAAGTTCCGACGATCTGACTAATAAGCAAAACAGAATAGGTTTTCCACTGTAATTTTTGTGAAAATACAGCCATTGGAAAAAAAACTCAATTTTAGTTTATTTCCTACCAGTCTCAGTTTATCATCATAGCTGATCTCAGACTAACTCAGAAAACTTCACCTCTGCACTTGGCTACTTCACAACCTTTAACATTGCAATGCCCTTATTAGGTCACATTGTATTCAGTGGACACACACCCATCCCATTAGCTTGCTTTCTTAGCATTCAGTTGCTTTGGGGTTATTTGGACACTCACAGCATTTCTGACTTCCCTTGCCTTGCCTTTTGCTGGAGTCAGGGAACCAGAAATCTTGTCAATCTTGCAAGCACGAAATAGGCAAGGCAGTAGATATGTTGTTGTACAGCAGTACTATTCATCAATGTCACATCTAAAACGTGTGCCAGAAATGGACATGATTATTAAATTGGAGAGAGTTCAGAAAGGATTTACCGGGATGTTGCCAGGAATGTAGGGCTTGAGTTATAAAAATAGGCTGGATAGGATAGGATTTTTTTCACTGGATCATTGGAGGTTGAGAGGTGACCTTATAGAAGTTTATAAAATCATGAGGGGCATAGATGAGGTGAATAGCAAGGATCTTTTCCTAGAGTGAGGGAGTTCAAAGCTAGGGGGCATATTTTTAAGGTGAGTGGAGAAAGTTTTAAAAAGGAAATGAGGGGCAACTATTTTTACACAGAGAGTCGCTCGTGTGGGATGAACTGCTGGAGGAAGTGGTAAATGCAGGTACAGTTACAGCATTTAAAAAACATTTGGATAAGTACATGGATAGGAAAGATTTGGAGGGATATTGGTCAAATGCAGGCAAGTGAGACTAGTTTAGGTTGTAGACATGCTCGCTGAGCAGGTGGGTTTGGTTGCAAACATTTCATTACCCTGCTAGGTAACATTGTCAGTGCGCCTCCGGTGAAGCGTCGGTGTTCTGTCCAGCCTATTATTTATATGCCTCGGTTTGCTGGGGTGGTTAGTATTATTTCTGGTTTTGTTTCTCAATTTCTCAGGTTGGAATACCAGGCCTCCAGGAATTCCCTGGCGTGTCTCTGTTTGGCTTGTGGCCTCTGAGAAACAACCTAGCAGGGTGGTGAAATGTTTGTAACCAAACCCACCAATTCAGCGAGCATGTCTACAACCTCATCCGAGATAACAAGGTGTAGAGCTGGATGAACATAGCAGACCAAGCAGCATCAGAGGAGCAGGAAGGCTGATGTTTTGGGCCTAGACCCTTCTTCAGAAAAGACTGACGTTTCGGGCCTAGACCCTTCTCATTTTCTGAAGAAGGGTCTAGGCCTGAAACGTCAGCCTTCCTGCTCCTCTGATGCTGCTTGGCCTGCTGTGTTCATCCAGCTCTACACCTTTTTATCTCAGCTTCTCCAGCATCTACAGTTCCTACTATCTCTACAACCTCATCCACAACCTGAGCTACAAATCTTCTTGAAAACTTTGACACTAGTTTAATTTGGAAGCATGGTCAGTGCGGACTAGTTGGACTGAAGGGTCTGTCTCCATGCTGTATGAATCTATAGCCCTATAACCATACTGTTAGATGAATTAAAGAATACATCAACTTTGATTTAACGTGCAAGGAAGATGATGACAGTCAAATTTTGCAGAGTTTCAATACAATCTGGCTCCAATGGATATGCTATTACACAAAAGTAGGCTGAAGGAAGGAGCAGCTATAATGCTACTGCAAACCTTAAATCCTAAACAAGGACTTTGTCATGGATCTATATTGGTCGATTGATTGTTAGAAAGCTGTTCTCTTTGATGTTAGGAAATAGAGAGCAGAACTTCCTCTCCCTTTTGGGGCCAGAGAAGTTGGAAATATGGTGATAATGAAAAGAATCTGATTCTTGACTTTAAAGCCTTGCCATTGAGCAGCAAAATGCATTTCCATCTTATTAAATCCCCAGCTCTCCTTATTTCTGCATGACTTACAATAGTCCTCTCATTCCATAAGAAACTAGATGGCGCAAATTATCAACATAGAAATTGGAGCAGGTACCAGGTGACTGCAGCTCACCAAATGCCTGTCCCAGCCATCATCCCACTGCTACTTCACAACAATGTTCCTGCATACTCCATGGTCATCATCCTCCTCGACCCTTCTTCCACACAAGATCATGCCTGCTCTGGTACCAACTCAGAACTGCTTCAAACCTTTGACAATTTACTTTAGAGGTCAGGGACACCATATAAGCTCATGCCAGGTTGCTTTGTATGCAAAGATACACATGCATCTCATACATCAACACAGGATGGACCTTTTGGCTCCTTACATCGTTTTAAAGTGTTGACTCTCATTGCATTTACTTGCAGGCTGCCAGTCTCTGTCTACATTGCATTGCTTTCTTATTGCACAGGATCTTTAGCATTCAGCTATGGACTACCATCCTCAGTAGCTTATTGCTTTTTATCAAGAGGTAGAGACAGACAGCTTGTTATGGGGGGAAGCACTGATAGTCAAAGGGGTGGAGTAGTCACTAGGTTTTTCCAAGCTACACAAATACATCACACATTTCACATCACAAATGCAGCATGTGTCACACAGCATGATAAACACATGGCATGTGCTTCAAGGAAATGGGCCATATGTGACAGTCAAAGGGGAGCAGTCATAAGTGGGGCTAAGAGAGACTACAGTTTGTCAGACGATACTGTTACAGTCAGTCAACCTCTTTTGCCAGTCTGAGGGCTGGCTGTGGTCAGTCAGACAGTTGGTCCTACGAGAATCTGTGGATGTGTGCCTTTGCAGTCTGGAGAATGAGTCTCAGTCTAGACAATGAGCCACTATTAGTCCAGCAGGGCAAGTGCAACAATATGGGGATTACAGGTGAGTCAGTGGGTGCTGTGGTGACATCAGTCCAGGGGCTCGGCCAGTGAAACAAACAAAAGTTTGAATATGATGGAAATGGATGGAAGGGCAGTTACTGGTGATTTGGGAGCAGGAGCCGTAATGACTTGTCCCTGGTCAGATGTGTGTGCTGTATGAGAATTAGAGTGAGCGTGAGATAGAAGAGAGAAGATGGCGGCACCTATCCTTAGGACGTACAGAACATCTTTGACCTTTTTCTTGACCTGCAGAGCATCCTGCTTCACTTAGGACACAGCACTAATCTGGGCTGCAAATTATCATCAAGTTAGCTTGGTCTGGTTGACTTCTTTTATATTCACTCACAGGATGTGGGTTAATTGGCTGGGCAACCATTTATTACCCAATTACCCAACCACAACAAATTCCATGTCCCTGGGGAGCAAGTTCTGTTTTCCTATGCTCCAAGTCCTGAATACAGAAACTCAAGCAGCATAGCGTAAGGGCCAGTTCTCGGCTTGCAGCGTCTGAGGTGGTGAGTAGTGAGCTTTAAATACGGCGCTAGCAGAATGAACATATCCTGGTCATGAGATCCCACAAGACGGGTGCCCAGGAGTCCAGTTGCATCACTAATGAAGTGAAGAGCAGAAGATAAAATGAAGAACGCTGTCCTGGGCCACAGAAGACCAGATGAAATGAATCCCACTTGATAAAACACAAAGTGAAAATGGAAAAATTCGGCTCTGACTGTTTATTCCTTGAATACCTTATATCTATTGGCTGTAACCTGGCCTTTTTATTCATTCATTCACGGGATGAGGGCATCGCTGCTAGGCAGCATTTATTGCCCATCCCTAAAGAGTCAACGACATTGCTGTGGGTCTGGAGTCACATGTAGGCCAGACCAGGTAAGGACGGCAGTTTCCTTCCCTAAAGGATCAGATGGGTTTTTCCCGACAATTGGCAATGGATTTATGGTCATCATTAGACTCTCTTAATTCCAGATATTTACTGAATTCAAATTCCACCATCTCCTTCCACAAGGAAAAAATGCTTTCCAATGAGACTTTCACATTCTGGTACTATAAACGAGTCACGTGACAGACCTTTGAAAGAAATTCTGTTTATATACCTCACCTGTTTATACACTTTTTTTTTCCTTTGTTCATTCACGGGATGTGGGCGTCGCTGACCAAGCCAGCATTTATTGCCTATCCCTGATTTTCCAGAGGGCAGTTTTGAGTCAACCACATTGCTGTGGGTCTGGCGTTACGTTGAGGCCAGACCAGGTAAGGGTGACAGTTTCCTTCCCTAAAGGACATTAGTGAACCAGGTGAGTTTTTCCCAACAATCAGCAATGGATTCATGATCATCATTAGACACTTAATTCTAGATATTTATTGAAATCAAATTCCACAATCTGCCGTGGCAGGATTCAAACCCAGGTCTCCAGAACATTACCTGGGTCCCTGGATAAACAGTCCAGTGAAAATACCACTATGTATTGCCTCCCCCACACAGACAGCATTATGTTGTTTTACCAAATTGAGACATTTTAGGCATATTTTTCTGGACCTATCCAGAGGTTTTAGAAGGGTGGGCAGGGGAGCTTAATTGGGCTGCCGCTAAGAGTTCAGTTTCCTTATGGCAGTTTTGCTCTTAAGTTCTCAAAACTTTGGAGGGATATGGGCAAAACTCAGGCAGGTGGGACTAGTTTAGTTTGGGATTATGGTTGGCATGAACTGGTTGCACAGAAGGATCTGTCTCCACGTTGTATGAATCTATTACTCTATAGCCTATCCAGTGAGTCAGATTTCCTGACCTTCATGGTCCAGAACCTGTTTTGCACTCATTAACATGTTATCAATACTCACAAATATCCCAGGCTGCCAAAATCATGTTCACTGGCACAATCTTGTTAGCCAAAAGCAGGAAACCGACATGTTTGTAAACTTAACTATTTATTTATGAGATGTGTACCTGATGGAATAGATTGCTTCCTTCAATCTCCAATGAGTACCAGCTTCCTCAGTTACTTGGATACATTCCATAACCAAGTTGTTTCTTTTTGCAATGACTTTAAATACGTAGTATGTTAGAGGTGAAGCATGACCAGGCCATAAAGCCTGCCGAAGAGAGGCGGCCATATTGGTTGACGGCAGAAACCAGATCGGGGCTGACAAAAATTGGTCAAACTCCAAAGAGGGCTCAATTCCAAATGTCATATCTTGTGGTTGTACTCTTGTCACATGTAAGCCTTTGGTGAAAAGCTATCAGACACTCTTCAAAGTTGTGATGCAGAACCAGTGAGTGGATTCTGTGTGAGCTGCTGAGCATCGTAGCTCCTTTCACATTTTTTTTAAACTTTCTAACAATGAACCCTGGCAGATGTATGGGAGGCAGTGCCACTGTGGTGCCAGTAATGCTAAGTAGCTGCAAAAGGCATAACAGCCATTGATTGCACATGAAGCATCTGATGGAAATGCATGGCAACCAAATTCCTATGCTGTGGTCCGGTGTATTGGCAAACTTACAATGCTAATTCACACTCATGGGAGGACAATGTATTCAGTAGACAGTGTTTCATATCCTGGCAGAATGCTACAGGCCATTCACCCTGTTACTGACTGGAACCAGGTCCTTTTGACTCACCTATAGGCATTAATATCTGTAGCCATCTCTGTCCACGCTACCTTTATGATTTGCAACTACTTAACAGACCAAAATCCACACGTTGAATTAGGCAGCAAAAGATTTTCAGAGATTTATGAGAGTTTTATTGTAAGCCTATAGTGTATCACAAATATCAGTTTCTTCTTTTCCCTTCTGGGTCTATTGTCTGTTCAGAAGCTAACATTCCCAATGCTGGAAGACCCACCACCAAGTTAACCAATCACCCACTTACAAGAACTACCCACCAGGGCAGTGCCACAATAACAGAAAATCAATAGAGTGTGCGGGGTAAACAAGGGAGGGAACTAAATCAAAACAGAATTAGAGGGGGAGGTACCTCAGTTCAGTGCATGTGGCGTCCACCTCACTTTGAAACTTCTGAGGGTAAAACATAGCTCTTAAACATGATGACCAATGAGCATTATTTATCCTCAGTTGACCCTGGAGCTGTTCCAGTTTTAAACGTAAAAGAATCTGCAATTCTAACCTTGTCAGTGATGGCCTTTTGTTGTAATCCATAGGGAAAACAGCCTCAACAGCCTTCACAAAAACATTTAGGGAGGCATAGTGAGAGTGTGACACAACTTTTTGCCTACTTGCTGACATCTCCAAGAATGGGTGAGGAATGATGATCAGAGATTGATCGATGCTCCTGGGTGCTCCTGGGTTGCAGAGAGTGAAGTGCACACTGCGTGCCTTTTAAATATGGTGCCCAGATGGTGGAGTGCAGAAGGTTCTGGCAAGCTGCAGGACTTCCTTCCAACCCACCTGTCCATTCACAAAAATTGGTATTTTATCCATGAATGAATAATGAGCTGAGAAGAATGTTGGAAAACCTGACCCACTGTGAAATTCCCTCACACTTTCATGCCTGCCTCCACACAGTCTTAAAAAAGAAAATTCCACCCTTTGATTCTGTTAAAATATTTAGAGAAATGATACTCAGAAATTCTGAAGTTAGAGAAGCACCATTGCGATGAAGATACTAAATTGACCATATACATTTTACACTCTTTGTTTACCATACTTAATTGTTTGCTTCTTCCACTAATCTTTCAATCCTTTTTAACAGCTCCAATGCTCAGGGCATGTTTTGTTGATGACAATTTCAGGAATATACTAATATACTGCAGATGGAACAATAGGACTTAAGAAAAATAAGAAATAAGAGCAATAGTGGACCATACAAACCACCAAGACTGCTCTACCATTCAATACAATCACCTCCACATTCTACTCCACTTACCCCCACACCCATATCTCATGATTCCCTAAGAGACCAAAACTGTATCTACCCTAGCCTTATACGTCTCCAATAATGGAGTATTCCTAACCCACTGAGGCCGAGAATTCCAAAGATTCGCAACTCTTGAATGAAGACAATTCTCCTTTTCTCAGTCCTAAATGATTGATTACCAACCTGCCATGGTGTCTTTGTTTCTACATTAAGCAACCAGAAAAAAAACAACCTCTCAATGTGCACCCTGTCCGTCCTTTCAGCATCTTTTGTGTTTCAATGAATTCACTGTTCATTCTTCTAAACTCCAGAGAGTATGAGTCTAAATTTACTCAGCTTCTCGTTATGGGATAACCTCTCATCCTCAGGACAAATCTTTTGAACTTTTGTGGTACTGTCTCCAATGTGAGTATGTTCTTCCTTCAATATGATCAGAATTGCAGGTGTGTTGTCATCATAATCCTGTATCATTCCAGCAAACCCACCTCATTCCTAACTTCCAAACTGGAATCAATAGAGGGGACATAGATCTGCATCTACAGTTCCCGAAAAAGTGGGTGGACTGCACGTCAGCTGACTTTCCAGTTTCTGGCATAATATTTAAAAATATCCTCTTCTAATTCTGTGGGTTTAAGAGTTTTCATAGTGTTAAAGGAACTTTTTTGCCTTATGGATGTTAAGGAGTCCCTCCTTTCCAGTAGTTTTTCTCTCTTTATGTAACTTAATAGTAGGAAGGGAGGAATAGCTTTATTTCCAGCCCTGGCTACATCCTGTGTCTGTAAGTCATAAACTACAATTCAGATCCACATGGAGTTACAGGTCTGCCAACAGCCAGAAGCTAGATGAAGAAATGTGCATTCTGAATATGACTATGGTTGCGTTAGAGAAATTACCTTAAATTATCTTTAACAGTAAAATCAGGAAAACTTATATATCAGCTGTCACTGGTAATGATATGAAACCGTGCAGTTTGTATTAACAATAATCAAAAACATTAAAAGTGCAATGTGCCAAAACTTGTTGCAGTTTGTTTTTACAATGAAATATAAGCTTTATTAATTACTACATTTACTATATTATCTTCATCTAAAAATGTTCTGTTCTCTGTAGAGACCAATAATTTTTAAACAGAAATTTAAACTTCTGGTTATTAATTGAAATGATCTCTCATCAAGATTTCACATTTAGAAAAGATCCTTTCCTGTATCAAATGACTTAAATACACAATGAACTAAAGGTATTTTGTTTGGCTTTTGTTAATTAAAGACTATTTTCCTTGCATGGATATTTTTTTTTAAAACCTACGAAACAGAATTTGCCATTTTCTATATTTAAAGACAAACAATCAGTTATGTGTATTTCCAAAACTGTCAAACCAATCTAACAACATTCACACCTCTCAAGCCTTTCTCTTTTGATCCTTACTTTTTCCAATGCTGTCATTCACAATGAGAGTTTTCCTGGGGAATCTCCATCTATCTCTAGCTTGGCAATCTTTGCTACACATCACTTGATATTTTTACTCAAAACCAATCTATTGATTTCAGAGTTGAAAACGCCACTGTCCCAGAAGAAGTTTCTATATGTCTATGATATGATCCCAGTTGATGTTATTACTAGACAAGTCAGATCCCAGACTGAAATTCAGCTTGATAGATCATATTTTGTTTTGTTCTAGTTTTATCAAGATAACCTCTCACTAAAAGATGCATACGCAATCATGTAAATTTGTTTTTTAGCAATGAAACAGAAATTTATTAAGCAAAACAAATGAACATAACATAGAATAAAACAGATGATTTACTTATAATGCAGATTTAAAAATTTTGCAACAAATGGTGAAATGTAATCTCATTAATACCAAAAACACTCTTTTACACGTCCTTAAATATCCCATATGATCCCTAAAAGGACACCTCATACAGCATTCATACCAGAAAATTCCTTCATCTAACCCTTCGATGGGCTTAATTTGACTTCAACTCCCAGTCTGGAAAATCTGATAGATTCTTCTTGGAACTACCATATACCTGACTTGAACTTAAATGTTCTCAACTTCAAACAACCTCTTCAGCATTTTATCCAAATACTTTCAGTCTAGGACTATCACTAACACCTTTTTCTAAAGTACCTAGTGTTAACAAATCCAAATATCTTCTCCCTTTCTCAGGGTTAGGTGAAAACTTCAGATATGGAAACTTTTGCAGAACTATCCAAAAGTGGAAGTTAAACTGAAAAGCTCTCTCTCTTTAAGATATGGGTGTTTCCTCTAAATTTAAAAATAAATCCAGAAATTTCTAACAAAAAGCTTGAAGCGCTTTATTTTTTACCTTGCTAGCCCTCCTAACTAAGATTTGAAAAAAATGTTCTAAAAACTACCTCTTACAAACTGTGTTTTCAAAGAATCACCATGGCTGGAGAAACGTACATAATTTAATTATTAATTCATTCAGGCACACAAAAGAATTGATATGTCACTACATCAAAAATCCAGGCTTAACACAAGTAACATTAAAAGTATATGTGATTACTAAAGGCTGCAGCACCTAGTGAGAAAAACTGCTTTCTAATATCACCTTTTGATGGCCTAGCTCAAACTTTATGCTATGACTCCTGTTCATGATTCACCTTTAGCCAGAATACCTTCTCCATATTTATTCCATCAAATATTTTAATTTTGTTGAAAAAGGTTATGCAATCTGTCATCATAATTTTATAGTCTAAGTCCTAGAATATCATTCTTGTAAATGAGTGCTATAACCAACTCTTCAAGGCCCATGGTATCTCTTGTTTGACAGAATTTAGTGCCTTTCTAGGGATGAGTTTGGAGGTGAAAGTATTTAATGGGCAGCAGTGCGTTCACCTTCACATCTGCAGTTAGAAGTCCAGAAGGCTCAGACAGCATTCTCAATAGATGCTAATTGAGGCCCTTAATTAGGCAAGGACCTCATCTTACTGCTACTGGTTTCTAAGTCTCTGGTGAATCCATTCCCAGCTGGAGCCACTGATCCAGGAACTACTGACAGACAATAGAGACCGGCTGTTCTTTGTTTGCTTTGGAGATCATAGGAGGCCTAATCTCAGAGGGTGTAAGAAAAAGCCGATGCTGGCCAGTTAAGTGCCTGATGGCACTTTCTCATTTTATGACCTGTGTTGATCATGACCCTGATGTGAAGATGCCGGTGTTGGACTGGGGTGGACAAGGTCAGAAGTCACATGACACCAGGTTATAGTCTAACAGGTTATTGGAAGCCACAAGCTTTCTGAGCATTGCTCCTTCGTCAGGTGGAGTGTCACTCCGAAACCTTGTCATTTCAAATAAGCCTGTTGGACTATAACCTGGTGTCGCATGATTTCTGACCTTGATCATGACCCTGTCAGTAGAACTTGTTTATACATGGACTCAATTGTTCTTTCCACTCTGAAGAGTATTTTTTCTTTGTCTGATGTCTTCTCCAATCATTTGATCATGACTCAGAATGTGCCAGAGCTTGAAAGAAGCCATTGACCGAACCTTCTACTTTTATTTACTTTTTGTTCTTGTGCTCACTTGCTGAAAAAGTGGTAAGAAACCTGCATTTACATTTTAGAGCAAGGACCATTATATCTTCCTCCAGTCAGGCTGTCTGGAGGTGAAAGAAGGTCCAGCTCAGAAATCAAATCCCCAGGGACAGAAATCCTTTTCACACTCAGCAGCAAAAACAGTCACAGTATGACGATCAATATCATGAGGACCAAAATGTTAGATAAACGCTTTAGATGGTGCCCGGCATTGGAGACTGCAGGGACAGTTGAGGCGAGGGTTTAAAAACAAGGGCTGGGGATGGGTATCAGCAACTAGCCTCCTGCCTTATGTTCAGTTCCTCCATTGTGCAGAAGTTAGTGCAGATAAAAGGAGCCCTCTCAGCTCAACTCCATGTACCCTCACTGGTTGGGAGGGCTGACACTCAGGGCAATTGCAGGCCCGTGCAGACACAGGCATAGAATAAAACACACAGAATGCTGGAGAAACTCAGCAATTCTGGCAGCGTTTGTGGAGAGAAAAACAGAGTTAATATTTTGAGTCTGGTATGACTGTACTTCAGAACTTAAGGTCTTCAGAACTTCAGGTCATAGGTTCATAATTGGTTATTAATCAATCACTTAAGCGCATTAATTGGTGGCAGGGAGGTGGAACCTGGGCTTTCCCACCTAGAACAGCTAGCAACAGGAAGGTTCTGGGATGCCATCACACATCTCATTAATTTATCTACCACTTCCAGATCCACTGTCTCTGGGGTCAGAGGTTACTAATCTATTTAATGGGATTAATATTCATCTGAATGATAATAGCAAAATCCATATTTTCTTTAAAATCAATAAACTGTTAATGAAAATGCATCAAAATGACATCTTTCAAAGTTTGCAGGTTCCCAGAAGTATGTTATTTGACTAATACTTACGCAGAGAAAAAGAAATTCCTTAGAACCCTTCTGAAAAGAGCAATTAATTGTCCAGGCGTATTGTTTAAAATTGTGTAAAGAGTTTAAAATAGGTATAATAGAAAACAGCATTTTTATATTGTTGATGAAACAAACTGAAGCCTGTAAGATTAATTTATTCTTGATGTATTAGAACTGCTGCGTTTTGGTATTTTCATGATGAAACCAATTGACTTGCACATAATACTGCTCTGTCCCATCTTTCAAATATATCTTCAAGTGATGCCGTATGATATCTGGAGTTGATCTCATAAACTCCCAGTGATTGAGCAATTAACAATGAAACTGAACAAATAGTTATTCAGTTCATTGTGACACTGTGCCGCTTCTTTAAAAAACTTTCTAATGAGTCCCACACCCTGTTTTCCATTGTGCTGATTTTTTTCTCCTCCCTTTCTAAGTATGAATAAATTTATTTTTGAGTACAGCTGCTAAATTCACTGCTCTCATCCAGAATCCATTCCTCTCCCATCTGATTCTTTTGCTCATTTTGTTAAAAATGCTGTCTCTCGTTCCCAACTCCTCTAACAGTAGAAAAACGTTATCTCATATATTCTATTCTCTCAAATGTGTTTTTTTTAAAACTCTAATGGGAGGAGTGCACTGTTAAGCAAGTTCCACTACTCCATAAACTGTACCAAAACTGTGAATTCTTTTTAATTATCAAAACTATCATTTTGTTTCTCTTTTGTCCTATTTTCCAGGGTGCAAGAAATATCTGCCAGACTTCTGTAATTAACTTAAAAATAGCTAGTTCCATAGATTCAAACTCATTCTGCAAGTAAGTGGCAGAACTGGTTAATGACTAAGAGATAGTAAGAACTACTGATGCTGGAGTCAGAGATGACACAGTGTGGAGCTGGAGGAACACAGCAGGCCAGGCAGCCCATTTCTGAAGAAGGGTCCTGACCTGAAACATCAGTTTTCCGGCTCCTCTGATGCTGCCTGGCCTGCTGTGTTCCTCCAGCTTCACACTGTGTTGTCTCTGGTTAATAACTAAGCTTCTATGCGGAATTAAAGTAAAATTGCCTGAATCCCAATGTACATTCACACAACAAAGAAGACTTACAGTTCTGCAGAGATGATATGAGTTAAAGAAAGTCAAAAGAGAAATAAAAACACCAATGGTCCAAGGATCAAACTCAAGAGATAAAATGTGATGCTTTTTCACAGTTCACTGTGTTTCCTGTTGCCAAGATCAAGATGCTGACTGCTATAGAATAATGAAAAAACATCAAACCAGACTTCAGTTCTGATGGAGAGTCGTTTAGACTGAAGATTTTGCATAAAAGTAACTGCTCATCTTTCAGAATTTATGAGGCAGTCAGAGACATTTGTATTTTGTATCTTTCTCAGGATCTTAGAAATACTTCAGCAAGGAGGGAGAGATCATTTTAGCTGGTGCTACTTTGAGGTTCTTCCCATTTCAGGAAAGAGGAAGAGTGAATCCAGTTTTGAGTTCTATGCTTAATGTGATCTTTTTGTCTCCTGACAGAACCTGGAAAAACAGAAACTCCAATCCAGAGGCTCTTGCAAGGCAACAGCATACAGCATCTTACAAACCAGTTTTATCTTTAATCACCCTTAAAAAAAATTTATTGTCTTCACTCCACAAAGTAATTTGACTTTTTGCAAACAGTAGGTGAACCAATGCACACTTTAACTTCTGACTTTTTGGTTCCGAAAGGTCACATGCTAAACCCTCTTCAACTCAGAAATTCTTCAAAAATTTTCATCTCTTCCAGTTTCCTTCACAAATTTATTTTTTGAGGACTATGTACTCCCAATACTTAGCATATGATTGATTTAGCTAATTCTCTTGTCTTTGTCACATGTTCACATTTTATGATACATATGAATATCAGCCATTTTTTTCAAAAACGCATAATATATCTTTTTCACCATTTTAGGTCATATTCAATTATTACTCTCACTGCTAATTTCATTTGACTGGCCAATCAGAACTAATTTAGGCCTGGTTTGAAATAAAACAAAAAAAGACCTCATACTCACAAATGTGAATATAAAACATTGTAACTTATACAAAACCAAATGTACAATTTTAAATAGATTGGAAAATTTCAAACGCCATTCATAATTTACTGCTCAATCATTCCAACTATATTTAGACAGTTCAATCTACCAATTCTTCAACCTTAGGCACAATGGCATGCGCTTAGAACAACTCAAGATCCAAAGTCAAATAGTTTGCCTCTCTGCACCAGGGACCAGCAGAACACAGAAGCAAAAAGGTCAATGTCCTTTATAGATTGGTATTAGAGTCACTTTCAGAAAGTGCAACCAACTTCACATGCTATTGTGGGAGCTGGTGCCTGCAGAACAGATTTCCCTGGGGTTTGTTAAACCAACAGCCAAAACATGCCAGTAATTGAGAAAGTACAGAAAGATAAACAGAAACTCCAGGAAAAATACAAATCTTTCACAAATTGTTTGGCACAGCTGTTTCCTTCCCAATTGCATAAAAAACCTAATCATAGTCATCTTGTGGATTTAAGCACGTGGCTTTTGTAAACTTATTAAAATAAAACAACATAATAGACATTTAACTGTTCATTGCTTTTGATGTCTTGGTTACTGTTTTACTTTCATTCATAATATATGAAATGCAATGAGCAAATGTTATGTAGAATCAAAACTTCAAACTAATTATTGAAATAATATCTGCTTGCAATTGAGTAGTTGTCTGTGTGTTGCTGAAAGGTGAAATTCAAAATTTAAGAAAGTTGGTTACAGTTTTCTCTATATAGACATAGTACATATTTCAATCTGCTGTACAATATAGGTAAATAGGTGAAGTGGATAGAATAAATAAATAGTTTCAACTCAGCCTGATTTATACTTCATTTAAAAAAGAATAAATGTTCCTCTGCTAAGAAAGCTCTTTCATCATCTTGTGAACAACATATGTTCAATGCTCATATTTTAAAACAAGTAAAACTGTAAATGGTAAACTATTACAAATTAAACTTTTGTCCTATAGTTACATATCAGTTGTCATGCTGAAATCTGACTTATTTATCTTATGGAGCCACCATACAGTGACGGCTTTATATGGTGGTTTGATGCTTAGCATTGGTCTCTATTCTGACATTGTGTAAGTAATCAGATCATAATTAATAAATAGCTAGAAACATAATCATTTCATTTTTGGCATAAACATGCTGTTTCAAATGTAAAATCTTCATTCTAATGCTGGCTTCTGTTTCACCACTGAAACTTACTTTTAATACATTCCTAGGATGGTGTTTTTGTTGGCTAGGTCAGTATTTTTTGCTCTTCCCTTGTTGCATTTGAGAAGGTGGGGGCGAGTTGCCTTCTCGAGCCTTGCAGTCCATTTGGATTAGGCACACCCACAATGCAGATAAGGAGGGAGTTTCAGGATTTTGACCCACCGATACTAAAGGAACTGCGATATATTTTCAAGTCAGGTCAATGAGTGGGTTTTAGGGGAACTTACAGGTGATGATATCCCCATATAACTATGGCCTTTGTACTTCAAAATGGTAGTGGTCATGTGTTTTGAAAGTGCTATCTAAGGAGCCCTGATGATATTTTGCAGTGCATCCTATAGATAGTGGACACTGCTGCTATTGAGCATCGATGGAGGAGGGAGTGGATGCTTGTGAATGTGGTGCCAATCAAGTGGAATGCATTGCTCTGGATGATGTCAAGTTTCTTGAGTGTTGTTGGAGCAACACTGCTCAGTGTAAGTGGGGAGTATTCCACCATACTCCTAGCTTGTGCCTTGTAGATAGTGGATAGGCTTTGGGGAGTCAGGAAGTGACTTACTTGCTGCAGGATTCCTGGCCTCTGACCAAGTCTTGTAACCATTGTATTTACGTAGCTAGTCCAGTTCAATTTCTGGTCAATAGTAACTCCCAGAATGATAACTTCCAGGGATTTATTGATGGTCATACTGTTGAATGTCAAGGGATGATGGTTAGATTCTCTCTTGTTGGAAATGATCATTGCCTGCTGTTTATATAGCAAACATTTTCCATGTCTCTTTTCAGCCCAAGCTTAGATATTGTCCAGGCGTTGCTGCATTTAGAAATGGTGCTGAACATTGAGCTTATAATGAAAGGAAGGTCATTGATGAAGCAGTTGAAGATGGTTGGGCCTAGCACACTACCCTGAGGAACTTCTGCAGAGGTGTCCTGGAGCTGAGATGGCTGACCTCCAACAACTACAACTATCTTGTTTTCTGCCAGGTATGACTCAGTCATGAGTCATGACAACGTTCACAATGGAACTCCTCTCCAATATTTATGTAGCCAACATACCTTAAATTTAAGTGGTTTGTTGTAAGCTCTTGGCCAAAAATAATGCTTCAGTAGTGCTGCCAGTCTGGCCAATACTACCTTTAATTGCATCCTTCCTTCCGTAATGTGGGAAGTGTCCTGTATTCACCAAGACTGTTTGCACAGAGAATTTGTTTATAGCAGTCTTCGTTAGAAGCAGGTCACTTGGAACTGACATGCAGTATTTGTAAGGAGGCTTTGAACTCTCCACCGCAGACCACACAGTAGAGGATGAATTTCATGGAAACATGGGACAATCAAGCCTCCTGTATGCTCTTTCAGCATTGCAGATGGCTGTGAATTATATACCAGAGGGGATAACACAGTTAGGTGTAATTGAAGAATTTACGTAAATGTTGGTCAGTGGGGAACATAAGGTAATGACATTTCTTTGTAGCGTAAACATATAGGATGGACTCAATATACCAGCTGCACTTTCCCTTGTCCATTTGCTTTATTCATTTCAAAATGTTAGAATTCTTAGGCATTTTCAAGCCAGTACAACATACATGGGCATCCGCCCATTCTTTTGTTTTATGTCTTCAGCATTGCATATTTTTAAGAAGAAAGTGTAGCCAGGCTCCAACTATTATTTTAATCATGCATTTCAAGCAATAATTAGCATGGGGAAGCTTCTCTGTCAGTGGCAAGCAATGAAAAGTCAGTTCACCAGTGTTGAAATGCAGAATTCCCCTCATGATCAATGTTAGAATCTCACAGACCTTGTGCAGAGTTCAATGCCAAGAGCACAAATCAAAAATTCAGGAACTGACTAATGGGTCCTGAAGGACTTTGTGTCCATTAAAATTCTCAAAATGCAATCCCAGCATCTGAAGCTCTCCTTCAGAATCACAAGTGCATCAAATATGCTACACCCTGTAGTACTAGTATGGAGTAAATTCTTTACTGAGGGAAGGATTATTTTATTTTGAGATGTGGAGAGAATATCTACACTGAATATGTCCTAATTGTTTTCAGTTTACCTGGAAACTGAGTCACTATGGAATGAAGGGAGACCATGTGCTGAATTGTAATTTAATGAAGAGTGCAGTGTTGGGGGAGAAAGGATTAAGACCAGTGAAACTGATATTGTATTAGGAAGCTGACTCCAATTTGCTGATTTCTGCATTTGCTCTGTGTGTTAGCCTGTGCACACATCACTCCCTGGGAGAGGCAGGATGACTATTATTATGTGTTAATCACTCAGTTAGTGATACCCACATTTTTGAGTTTCGAGTTGGGTCCCTGGATTTCACTGACTTCCTGACAAAGCAGGGGTAGATAATTAAGGAGGCTGAATCTATTTCGGGGAACATTGCTGATAAACACTCAGTATGCACAGCTGCTTCCTTACCTGCTACTACAAAAAGGTATTCACAACACTTTTGATGAGAGGTTACCTCCCACACTTTGGAGTCTTGCTAAATTATTTCAGGATGGTGACCATTTACAGAGATCTCAATTGGACCCACAAATGATAATCATAGAATCATCAAATAATTACAAATTAAAGGAGGCCATTTGGCCTGTCAGGTCCATGTTGGCTTTCTGAAAAGAGTAATGCAGTGAGTGCTACTGCTCTGACCCTTTTATTTCTTTTCAGGTAACAAACCAATTCCACCTTCTACAGTCATGAAGTCACGGAGTCATACAGCACAGAAAAAGACCCTTCTGCCCAATATGTCCATGCCAACTAAATGTCCTAAACTGAACTAGTCGCATTTGCCTGCATTTGGTCCATATTCCTCCAAACCTTTTCTATCCATGTACCTGTTCAAATGTCTTTTAAATATGGTAATTGTACTAACTGTACTTGCTTCTACTATTTCCCCTGGCAGCTCATTACATATATACACCACCCTCTGTGTGAAAAAAATACCCTTCAGGTCCATTTTAAATCTCTCCCCTATCACCTTAAACCTATGCTCTCTAGTTTTGGACTCCCCTACCCTGGGGTAAAGACCTTGGCTATTCACCTTATCTATACCCCTCATAGAGTGATACAGTCATAAAGTCATATAGCACAGAAACAGTCCCTTCAGTCAAAATAATCCATGCTGAACATAATCTCAAACTAAACCAGTCCCATTTGCCTGCTCCTAGTCCATATTCCACCAAACCTTTCCTCTTCATGTATTTATCTAAATTCCTTTTAAACATTGTAACTGTGTCTGCATCTACCACTTCCGCAGGGAGCCCATTCCACACATTAACCATCCTTTATGTAAGAAATAATTGGCCTTCATGTCTTTTCTAAATCTCTTTCCTCTCAACTTAACAATATGCCCTCTAGTCTTGAAAACCCCACCCTGGGGAAAAGACACCTACCATTCACCCGATCTATAACTCTCATGATCTATAAATCTCTATAAGATCACGTGTCAATCTCCTAAGCTCCAGTGAAAAATGTCCCAGCCTTTCTTTATAACTCAAACCTTCCATACATGGCAACATCCTGGTAAATCTCTTCTGAACCCTCTCTAGCTTAATAATATCCTTCCTATAACAGGGGAACCAGAGCTGGACATAATACTCCAGAAGAGGCCTCACCAACATCCTGTACAACCTCTATAATGATGTCTCAACCTCTATAAGGTCAACCCTAAGCCTCCTACCCTCCAGGGAATAAAGTCCCAGCCTTGAAACTCTCGACTGAACCTACCTTAAACACACTCAGAGAGCATTCCATTCTTACCAGTTACTGTAAATAAAGTGTTTCCTTATGCAGCTTACACATTTTGCCAATTACCTGAAATGGATGTCCCCAGTTCTCAATCACTCCATCATTCTCCCTCCTTCCTCTGCCAAATCCGTCATGATTTTGAAAACTCCTATTAAACCTTCTTTCAACTTTTTTTTCTACAGGAATATGGTTCCACCTTATTCAAACTTCCTACCCAGTTGAAGTTCCTCATCTTTGGAAGCATTGTCATTAACCCTTTCTGTATCCCCTCTAATACTTTTACATGCTTCCCAAAGCGCAGTACCCAGACTGGGCATAAGTTGAGGTCAAACCAGTGTTTTAGAACTGAGAGCACTTTAAATCACAAGGATAATAAATTTCTTGCAAATAAGTGAAGAGTCTCTAGTTTACAGAGTATGGTGGATTCTGGGACAATGAGTAAATTTAAGGAGGAAACAGATTTTGAATTAGTAATGGATTGGACAGCGATGGTGAGCTGGCAGAAAAGTGAAGTTGAGATCAATCATATTCATATAAAATGGTGGACCAGGCTCAAGGGGCTGAATTACATGCTCCCATTCCTAGATCTTATTTTGTTTATAACATCAGGAGCTAACAAACTTTGAAAACTATGAAGTGGATCCTATTGTAATTGTTTTAGCTTTGTGCATGTGCAAAGGACGTTCATTGGCTATCAGGTCCCCAGACAGCAGATATTGTGTTTAGGTGATTTCTTCTGTGCATAGAAGTCTGTGTCAGTTTCTAACTTATGTTAACTTATGTCTATTGTATTGTACCAATTTAATTGCTGCAATATCTAGGATATTAATGCTTTCTTGAATGTTGTGGCTTTGAGCTTAGTGAAGAATTGATCATTATTGAGGATATTGATGAATTACTCTAATTCTGTTTGTGTGTGTATCCAAATAACTCATGTGTCAACAGAAATACAGAAGGTATTTATGACTGCATCACTTAATAAACATGCTGTACATCTCCATGACCCTATAAATGAGTTAATGAGGATGAAAACATAGATCCAAAAATGAAAATATAGCCCTGAAAATAAAATAAGTAACCATTGAGAAATTCTTAAAAAGAGTCATCAATGAAGAAAACCTATCTCCTGAACAAACTTCAAGAACTCTTGTCCCTCACTGCCCTTTACACTATGACTATCCCAGTCTATATTCATATGATTATTGCCCCCCACATTTTAACTACTCTTTAATTATTGCATTTCTCTGTAATCTCCTTGCAAATTGGTTCTTCTGCACTTTCCCCAATGGTTGGTAGCCTATTGACTACACCATGCCATGTAGTCACACCTTCTATGTTCCTGCCAAATAGATTCTGTCCTTGAACGCTCTGGGACATCCACTCTCTCCCAGCATTGCATGACCCTTAATCAATACTGCCACTAAACCTCCTTCCTTCCTATCTTTCCTGAATACCTTGTACCCAGGAACATTTAATACCCAGGTCTACCCTTCTTGAGCTCGGTCTCTGTTCTGACCACAAATTTCCAATTGACTATCCATGTCTATGACTCAAAAATCTTACTTACCTATTTCCATGTATTTACTCTTATGCATTGTAAGACTAATTTACACTTTAATACATTCCCTCTTATATTGAGATTCAGAGGGTTTCAATTTTATCATTATGTCTCATTTCCCACAAACGCATGAACCATGAACCAATTTCTTTGCAGGGCAATTTGCTGGTGCTACTGAGGCGGTCTTAAGGTAATTGGCAGGGGTGGGGGAATGAGGATATCACACTAGAGGGGAATACCAAGTTTCAAAGAATATCAGTTGGGATGGATGGTACTAGAATAGGGAACCCAGAACAACCTGAAGGTATTGTCAACCATACAGCCTTTGCCTTCTTCAATGTACAGCAAATTTACAACTGTGAAATGATTCCCTGAGATTTACATTCGGTGGCAACCAAGTTCTCTTCTCTTTGGTCTGGAGGATCACTTAAGGAGGGGCTGCTAGGAGGCATGGGGCAATCACTTGGCTCATGTCATGATATCTGTGAGAAACTCCAACTCTACCACCCAACAGCACTGTTGAATGTCATATCCCCACGAAGTGTGATTGAATGGATTATCAGTGTGCTGAAGATGTGCTTCAGGTAGCTTTCAGTATTTACCAGCTGCAGTCTTCAGAAAGGTTGCAATTTGCTTACAACTTGCATAAGCAAAACTTATGACCTGTAGGTGCCTTCAATTTAGTGAAATATCTCAAGGTGCTTCACAGGAGCGTTATCAAATCACATTTAGCACTGATCCAAGATGATGGAATGTGGGAGAGGTGATAAACAGCTTGGCCAATCACATCAGTTTTAAGGTGTGTTTTAAAGGAGAGCCAGAGAAACATAAGTGGATGGAGTGGTTTAGAAAGGGAATTCCAGAGTTTAGGACCTAGGCACCTGAAGACAAAACAAACAATGACTTAGCAATGAAAATCAAAGATGGAAAAAAGATCAGCATTGGAAGTTTGGAGACCTCAGATGGTTGTGGAGGTAAAGAGGTTAGAGAGAAAGAGAGCGGCATAAACAATGGCTATCATGTATTTGTCAAAAAAGAATTCCTGTCATCACAAACCATTTACTGTTTTCTTGCTTCAGAGCAAGGTTAAAATAAAACCTGTGTTTACTCAGACAGGAGGTTCAAACAATTAACCCGCAGGGGGGTTTTCAACAGCCATCCATCGAATTGGATCAGCAGATAATTGCATACATAAAATATAAACACCCAGCCCAATGGTCAACTGAAACAATTTTGAGATAAGGTTGTAAATGGTAGTCAGAGCTCCTATCTGAAACAATGAGAAGCTTACCCAAATATACATGTATCAAATTTTAGCACCAGTGAGTGGAGTTAGCGTTGTGCATTTTCAGTCCATTATACTAAGCCTTGAGCAACCAAACTTGAAAGAAGGAACCTGTTCACCAAAGAACTGAGATACACTACCAGTCACTGAGTGGACCTTGCAGGGGTGCTTCCCTTATATTCATTGTATCATACAGTCATAAAGTCAAATTCTGGTTTAGCTCCCCAAAAGAAAGCCTGTTATTCCGTGACTCATTCCAAACCAGGTTTGGATATGACAATGGTTGAGGGTGATAATATTAATACCAGGCATGCACTTGCTCCATCCATTGCCTGTCCAAGATGTTCAAATGTTGAACATCACCTCCATTTCCTACATGTCAAATGTGCTATTAAAGGTCTTAGCCATTTTAAGACATTCTAATATAACAAAGTGGTGAATTCAGTAAACATGTATTATTGATTGACAACTATTATGAATCTTGGAACCAGAAATTTAAATTTCCTATGCTCTGCCCAAACTTCAAAAGTAATTCTCAGTCTGTTTTGTTCCAAATGAGTGGGCTGTCTGAAGCTTGTGGAGGTTGATAGATAAATCAGAAAGATTTCCATGGATAGCTGCAAGAGATGACCTTGACAACATTAATAATAAGGACATCATGTTCAGCCTGGTTTACATTGCAGTTTTAGAGTGACCAATGTGACTGTTTTGCTTTTAGTTTATACGCTGAAAAAGAAAGATTAAAGTTGTAACAGCTGAAAATTTACAGTATGCTGCTCCTTCTGTTCATTATATTTTACGGTTTAATAAATCTGTTTTTCAATTAATAATGTAAGCTGCAAGCTCATGTACAGTTTAATATCTTGTATAATCAGTAGCTGGAAAGCATTTTTATGTTTGATCATCAAATCGGCAATAAATTCCTTATATATTGAAGAGATAACAGCACATTATGGAGCAGAGGGAATGATCCAAAATGATAAACCCAAGAAACATAACTGAAAAGCTCAAAGCTCAAAATCGTATTGGATTGTAGCAGCTAAGATTTTTAGATTTCATGTAGTTGAAAGCACAGTGGGATGTTTGCTCAGTTCTTTCTGTGAGTTTACACTATTGGTATTGATTTGCAGTCATTAGGAATGCACAGCAGGAATTTGGGCAGTGAACAGCTCAGTATTTTCTGTTCATTAATTTGCTGACCTTAGTGCCAGAATTCCCAATATGCACCAATCTGCATTGAGTATGCATATTAAAGTTATCTCTGATATTCAAGTGATGGCTTCAAAGGCAAATGGTTTAGACTGCATAATCTCTTTTGTTGAATACAGTTGGCTGGAGGTAGCTTACTCACTGCTTATGGCCCTTACAGGAAGAGAAAGCCAGGAGCTGAAAACCGTCAATAGAAAATAACTATTTTAGAATACATAATTAACTGCCTTTCAGAGAAAGGGAATCCCTCTCATGCAATGCTAGCTGAGAATCTGTCAAAGCAGCCAGAGTTCTGAGCATAGCATCTAGATGAAGAATTTGTATGTGTGTGTGGTTTGTCTGCAAGTCACCTAAATATTAGGAGTGTCTGCAAACCATGGCCATGTGTTGTGCAGAAGCATTTGAACTGTAGAGAAAAGAGTACTTTTCAGAGAACCAGGGACTTAGGAAAATAAAGCAATTCCTTCATTTGAACCTAATACTGTGACAGTGATATAATAAAACCATTCTCACTACTCCACCTCTATTGACTCCTAAACATATTCTGACCATATGGTGCAAGACATGATTGAAAGATCAATTTTTCCTGAATCTTTAAAAAATGCAATGGGGAATACTGGGAAAAAAGGATCAAACACAGGTACAAAAAGTGTTTCAAAATGTTCGCATACCTATAAAAACAGAGCACTATTACAGAAAATATTCCAACATAAAATACACCCCCATAAATAAAGGATATTTTCTTAATGAGAAAACCTCCTTCTTGAGAGGAGATATTCTCACAGTTGCTACCAAAACCCACAGCTAAATGGAGGGTATTGTGTCAATTCAACAGGAACCTGACCAGATTCAGCTGGTACTGAAATTTTCAGTGTTCTTTTGTGCTTTGCAAACTTGTAGAAGTGTCTTCAGATTTGGAAAATGAACTGTATTCCTTGGTGTGTATTGTACGTTTGGCTTAAGTTTCTACAGGCCCCATCATAGATTGATTTGATAAGCTGATGCAGTTGTATTTTAACTGCAGCCTGCTCCAGGTGCACTGCCTAAAATGTACAATGCTACAAAAATGGTGAAATCCACAAGTTATTTACTTTTGCTCTAGAATACTTTAAGTTGTGCTTATATTTCAGATTTAATATAGATTAACCTTTCTGGTAAGATGGCTGTAAAGTAGGGCTTCTGAGCCCAGGGTTCATCTGCTCTGTCTACTTTTCTTGTTTTCTCTCTTTTCTCATTTTGTTTTCTCTTTTTATTTAAACTTACCTCTTGTTGAAGAGCTTGGTTGCAGCGACGGCCTCAGCAGCAAGTGGACCCAGTGCACGCTCAAGTGGGCCCAGCGTGGACTCGCGGCTGATGCTTTGGGCTCCCAGTGGCATCTGCGTCCATCACAGATTCATGAAGGTGGCAGCGGAGGCGAGTTTGGGCCCAGTACAGGACCCGGTGGCATCGGCAGCAGCTGCATCGGTGAGGTGGGCCCCAAGCGGACTCATGACAGTGGCAGAGCTAAGTTTAGGCTGGTGGCATCCATGTTGGTGAGATCCAGCGAGGACTGGCGAGGGCACCGGTGGAGGTGAGATGTGTAGCGACCTTCGTTTCAGCATGGCAGCATGATAAAGGGGACTCGTGCCTGACCACCAGACCCATGGCCCAAAGCAGAGCACTTGACAAGAAGGACTGTAAAGTTGAGCAGATTTGTTTTTCTTTAATTACTTTACTTTTCTGCCTTTATGTTCTGTGGTTTGGTTTATTTTTCTGTTTTAAGAAGGTGCTAGAGAGTGGTGACACTGTACAACACTTTTCACTGTATTTTGTAACAAAATACACATGGCAATAAGTATATCAAATCAAGTAAATCAAATCACAATACAATGTAAGATAACAAGATGTAGAGCTGGATGAACACAGCAGGCCATGCAGCATCAGAGGAGCAGGAAAGCTGACGTTTCGGGCCTCGACCCTTCTTCAGAAATGGGGGAGGAGAAGGGGGTTCTGAAATAAATAGGGAGAGAGGGGGAGGCGGATAAAAGATGGATAGAGGAGAAGATAGGTGGAGAGGAAACAGACAGGTCAAAGAGGCGGGGATGGAGCCAGTAGAGGTGAGTGTAGGTGGGGAGGTAGGGAGGGGATAGGTCAGTCCAGGGAGGACGGACAGGTCAAGGGGGCAGGATGAGGTTAGTAGGTAGGAGATGGGTGTGGGGCTTGGGGTGGGAGGAGGGGATAGGTGGGAGGAAGGACAGGTTAGGGAGGCGGGGACGAGCTGGGCTGGTTTTGGGATGCGGTAGGGGGAGGGGAGATTTTGAACTCCACATTGATACCATTGGGCTGCAGGGTTCCCAAGCAGGATACCATTGGGCTGCAGGATTCCCAAGTGGGATACCATTGGGCTGCAGGGTTCCCAAGCAGGATACCATTGAGCTGCAGGGTTCCCAAGTGGGATACCATTGGGCTGCAGGGTTCCCAAACGGGATACCATTGGGCTGCAGGGTTTCCAAGCGGGATACCATTGGGCTGCAGGGTTCCCCACCGCCAACGACAATACAATGTAGATTGTTTTAAAAAGTACTCTTTAATTTCCTTACTTTCTAATGATGGTTTGTCAATTATTACATAAGTCAATTACTTGACAGATTGTTTCCAAGTGATTGGCATTTTAACTAATTTTAACCAAAGATAATTATGTTGAAAGTGAGCATTGTATCTGTGAGGAGAAATTTGATATCTGAAATTAAAAGCTCTGTAAATTACAGAAATTGAGTTGTTTACAGAAAATGATAAGGATGCTGCAGATTGAACTACTGACATTTTTGAATAGAGAAATGGGGTATCTTATGTAATGATGGTGCAATTACAGTTAGAGTCATAAAGGTTTACAGCATGGAAAAGGCCCTTTGATCCAACTTGTCCGTGCCACCCAGTTTTCACAATTAATCTAGTCCCATTTGCCTGAGTTTGGTCCAACATAAATCATAATTTCAAATCTGGTTGAATTTCCTTGGGTATTAAGCAGGTTTATATTGGATTACCAATTCTCATGAATTTGCAGCAATATTTATATTTGAAGAAAATGTCTTCGAGCTTAAAAATGCTGCACGTGGTCCTTTTTAGCTGTTTGGGCTTTACAACAGAAAATTTTCTTCAAACTGTCAAAAACTGGTAAAGCAAATGTTAAATATTTGCAAATATTTCCTAAAACAAACATTGAAAAGAAACCTGATACATAAATCAGCAATATCGTCTTAAAATCTTATTACACAAATCTTAAATCTAGAAGTATCTCATCTTCAACTGGGGTATTGGATTCTGTTCAGGTCACCTTAATAGTGTGAACTGAGTGTAATCTTGACAAGATCTATATCTGTGTCTGTTTTAGCCAACCCTCCCTAACCACTAAAAGAAGCAAATACCAGGCATTTTGTAACAAGATCAGCAATGTTAATGTTGCTTTTTGGTCATTTCTTTTTCTTAGACAGCTTTCAGAAACAGATTGCTGTCTGGCTTATGAAATGCACATTCAAACTAAATTTACTAGAAATTGTCTAATACTTGGGACAGATTTTAAATACGTTTGTCAGCAAATTGCCAATTGGTTGACTTTAATTATTGTATTACATATTAAACAAGACTTGTTTAAAAACAGGTCATGTCATTGATACTACTTTTATTGGACAGATGAGCTTTGTTGAAGGAAAAGCAAACATACTTCACTCTTAATAAAACAGCCTCAGAACCAATTAAAGAATTATATACCTACCTTACTAAGTTCCAAGTATTCTTTCTACTTGGCAGTAGGTCTGTGTACAGGAACTCATCAAACAAAAAGTAGTTTATATAGCTTATCATGCAATCTGCTATGAATGAATATAGTTTAGACTGTTACATTGAAAATCTCTGTTTTATGGAAATCAAACCAGATTCAATGGTTGTTATAATATAAAGTTTTATCCTGTGCCTAAATGTTTTCCTCATTACAGTTGTGAATCATTCTTTTATGTTTTGCTGGCCCTCCTGAATCCAACTTCAGAGTTATCAAAGAATTGGACAGATTGAACGTGCTCCAATCCATTTTAAACTCTTCAGCATACATCAATTTAGGAAGAAAATGAGCACAAATGTTTCAAAAATTTTGTTCCCATAAAATATGGCATCTAATCTTGGCGTCTTTACCATCCTTTACTTAAATGGGCCTTCTGATTAGAATAGACTTCTATGCTTGGACCTTTTAATTATAGAGTCCTTCCTTTGGACTCTTGTCAGTATTAGAGTTGAATTAGAAAAACAGAGGCACAGATTTAAAATCCCTGTATGTAGTATGATGATTATGATCTGGAATGTATGACCTGAATAAGGGTGCAAGCAGAATCAATGGTATTTTTGTAAATTGAAATGGATATAGGTTTGAAAAGCAAAACAAAATAAGCTAGGTTGATGGTTAAAGAACAGGGAAGTGGCTCTATGCTGAACAACTCTTGGAAGAGAACCACAGCAATGATGAGCTGAATGGCGTACTTCTCAAATGGGGGATTCTATGAAATTTATCAAACAGAATTTTTTAGATACATGGTGTAGATAATCATATTCTATTAATCATAGTAAATGTGTCCCAGTAGAGATTGAGTCTGTTTTGATCTGATGGCCTGCTGGTCTAGGTCCCATTATACTTGCCCTACTAATGCAATAGAAGGAGTTTTCATTAACAAATAATCTGAAAAATGGAAGCTCTTCTCCAGAAAGCTGTAAAAAGTTAGATTAAAAACAATCTAAGTAGCTTAATTTTTCAACACCAAACTGAGAAATATTAGAGTTCAGTGCAAATTGAAAATAACAGGCACAAATAAGACAGCTTCCTTCCAACAGTTTTACTAAAAGAATTTTAACATGGTCATTTCTCCATTATCAACTGTTATCTTTGATTCCTTCCTTAGTATAACCGTTATTAACTTCAAGTCTGTAATGTGTAGAATGTGATATCTTTAACAGGAACCTCAACAGTAAGTCTCGAAGGGGCTGACATTCCTTTCTTCATTAACTGCAGCAGCTAAGATTGTAACTCAAGTAAAACATTGTGCCACGTGTCAGAAAGCAAGTATTATTGATCTGTGCTAAAGACTACTTTCAAAAATGATTAACAAATATTTGGAAGAAGTAAGGGAGGTATTTTACACATCAGGGCTATAGTCAGGGTGATAAATGAAGAGAAAAACTGAGAAACAACACCAATGAAGTGACATTAATATTAGCCTTGTAAGTATATTGTTGATACAAGGAAGTAGTTGAGGAAGACTTAATGCTGGAGACAACATTAATTTCCACTACTTGGTTGATGATATACAATGATGTGTTGGGGAATCGGGAGAACAACTCTGGATCTGAAAGTGACAGACAATTCCCATACTCATATTAACAATGTCTAACTTGTAGCTAATTGCTATCATGCAGTAACTATATTCAGTTAAGACAGAAGTCTCTTCTTCATAAGACTCACTTTTTTTTGTTCCTCTACCGCTGTAAACCAAATAGGTCTGTATAGCCAGTGAAAGGAAAGTGGAATCATTCTAGTATCATTCTAGCCACAAATACTACATCTATCAGAATTGTCTGAAATGTTATTGAGACACTTTCCACAAACACTGTAAGTAGCAGTTAGTTGCATGAACTGTGACATTTGAAAATGATTAAGTGACTTGTTAGCTGTTTGGAAATTATTCACTCACATATTTTATTATCAGTATTTAATCCACATTCTAAATTTATTTCATTCCAATTTTGTACCTTCCTTCAATTTTGTTAGTGAGAAAACAGACTTCTTTTAAAAAAAAAGCTCTACATTTGATTGTTTGCTATTTCTTTATTTATTTAAGTTCTGACATACAGAAGCTTAACAAATAATTAAACAAAGGCATCCAAGTAACATTATTCGAAGATACTTAGAATGAGATTTTAACTCATTCAGTTACAGAGCTAAAATCAGGCCAGCTTTCACAACATGTAACTGAATTATTTGACCGCACTAATGTTGGGGTATCGCATACTCTGGTTTGAAACTGGAGAGAATGGTTGCAAAATTTTCCTGTATATTTCCATTATTTCCAGCTGTATGCTCAAGATTCTTATTGATATCAACCAAATATGTCCAGTCACTTTCCATGTGCCACATCCTGATTGTAAGTGTATTTTTGGGTGCAGGGTGTTGCTGGAAGCATATAGCATGGATGGATTGGGAAGCCAAGCAGTCTGCAACACTGATTTGGGACAGTGCAAGTTCTGATAGTTTCCTTTTTAAATCAACACCAGTGAGCATGCATTCATCTGCATGAGACACAATTAGCACCAGTTGAAGGAATTATCATACAGGTAAAGTGCTTTCAACTTGCTGTTTCTGGGTTGATGTCACTGGTTGAGTGTTATTGGAAGAGTTAAGAAATGATGTTATATTTACTAGTGAGTTTGTTTTGATATGGAGTACAGTGGAGTTGGAAAGGCAGTCAGGAGAATTCAGTTATGGGTGCAAAGGTTTCAGTTCCTCTTGATTTGCAGCATGACTCCACATGTTAATGGGGAGGTGTGGTGCCAACTCGAGGGCTATCACTCCATAAGTTAGTGTATGACTGTGCCTAAGTGATCTTGTAGGTGAATTCCCACTGTCCTGGCAGTAGTCATGCCACATTCATCCCATGTAAATCACACCATGACAAACTGGTATCTGGCTGCTAATGATTGTGAAGATTATCTGGCTTGGATTTTTCCTCTACCACAAGACTACACATGGGCAGCACATCCACAATAAGAGCCAGATAGTGACCAGGAACACTATGGAGTGAACTGTCAGCATCTTGAAACAACGGTTCCATTGTGGGATCAGTTAGGAAAAAACCCTCTATTATTCACTGGCGTCGTTCTCAAAATTTGTAGTATCTGCTGAATTTTTAACAACCTCACACTCATGAAGGCACACACTTTGTCAGCAGGCCTTGGAGGAGACTTCAGGTGAAGGAAGGAGGGAGGTGGCATTCAGAACACCTTCTCTCTAAACAGGCTGACTATGACCAGATGCTTACATTTCCAGTCCCTTGGGATCTCATCTCCGTATCACCATCATTCCACAATACCCCATTTTCAATCCATCTGTGACAAATATACACAACTTCCTCAGCCAAAACTTGAAATAAGAACCACTACCAAAAAGATCAGGACATAAAATCTTTATTTTATATAAGACAATATTCAAAGCCTCCAAAAGCCCTTCCAAAAATGGTCAACTAATTCACAAAATGCAAAATGTGAAGTGTTGATCTGGATGTGGGCCACTAGTATTTTGAAATGTGAAAAATAGCAAAAGTACCAATGATTCATATTAACGTGGATCAGTGAATAAATTAATTGTACAAAGATATATTTAGCCAATGAAGCATTTTAAGACCACCACGTTAGTCCTGTTAAGCATCAAATACAAAATGTTCATTAAATTGAGTCTGAGTCACTTTGACTATGGCATCAGTGTATGGATTCCACTCTGAATCAGACTTAGCACTTTCCATTTAAGATCATTCATCCACAACACCTCATCTTCCATATGTATTAAATTGGATATTCCTCTTTTTTTGAATGTTCTGATGACATTTGAGACACTAATGGTGTCCCATAATGTATAAGGAAATCAGACAAAACACTAAGCAAGACAACATGAACATAAGAGATACAGCCTCAGAATAAAGGGCTGATAATTTAGCACTGAGATGAGAAGAAATTACTTCATTCAAAATTCTTAACCTGAGAGGCTAGTGCATGCTCTGTCATTGAGGATGTGTAGAGCTGACGTAGACAGAATTTTGAGCTTTCAGGGAATTAAGAGTTTCGGGGAGTAAGAGGTGAAGCTGAAGATCAGATATGATTGTGTTAAATGCTGAAGCAGGCTCAATGAGCAATGGGGTTTACTCCTACTAGTAAGGACTGCAGATGCTGGAGTCAGAGATAACACAGTGTGGAGCTGAAGGAACACAGCAGGCCAGGCAGCATCAGAGGAGCAGGAAAGCTGACGCTTCGGGTCGGGACCCTTCTTCAGAAATGGGGAGGGGGAAGGGAGCTTGGAAATAAATAGAGAGAGGAGGGGTGGGGCTGGGGAAGGTAGGTGGGATGGTGATAGGTCAGTGCTAGGGAGTGGTGGGGATTGTCAATGGGATGGGTGGAGTTGATAAATGGGAGAGAAGATGCCTGCTTCTTCATAGGATACGTGGAACAGTCTCTGTTCCGCAGCTACACTGGCACTATCCCCCATCTCTTCCTCCACTACATCGATGACTGTATCAGCGCTGCCTCGTGCTCCCATGAGGAGCTTGAACTGTTCATCAACTTTACTAACACCTTTCAGCCCAAACTCAAATTCACCTGGACCATCTCTGATACCTCTCTCTCCTTCCTGGACCTCTCCATCTCCATCTCTGGTGACTGCCTCAGAACTGACATCTATTTCAAGCCCACCAACTCCCACAGCTACCTGGGCTACACCCCCATCACCCACCCTCCTGCAAGAGTGTGATCCCCTACTCCCAATTCCTCCGCCTCTGCCACATCTGCTCCCAAGATGGGGGTGTTCCATTCTCACACATCCCAGATGTCCTCCTATTTCAAGAACCTTAACTTGCCCCCTCCGGTGATCGAAAATGCCCTCAACTGCATCTCTTGCATTTCCTGCACCTCTGCCCTCACATACCCTCCCCCAACAAAAATAAATCAGAATCCCCCTTGTCCTCACAGATAACTCCACCAACCTCCGCATCCAATGTATCATCCTCCGCCAATTCCACCACCTACAATCCGACCCCACAACCAAATAGGTATTTTCCTCCCCACCCCGATCCACCTTTCATGGGGACTGCTCTCTCCTCAACTCCCTCGACTGCTCCACACTCCCCACTAACCCTGCCACCCCTGGCACCTTTCCCTGCAACCGCAGGAAGTACTACACCTGCCCCTACACCACCCCCCCCCACCCCCACCTCACCTCCATTCAAGGCACAAAACAAACCTTCCACATCAGACAGATGTTCACCTGCACTTCCATCAACTTGGTCCACTGTATCTGTTGCTCCCGATGTGGCCTCCTCTACACTCTACATCGGTGAGACCAAGTGGAGGCTCAGGGACAAATTTGTGGAACATCTGCGCTCTATACATGACAACCGACAACACCTTCTGGTCGCCAACCATTTTAACTCCCCCTCCCACTCCCACGGTGACATGTCCATCCTGGGGCTCCTTCAGTGTCACAATGACACCATCCGCAAACTGGAAGAGCAGCACTATATTCCACCTTGGGAGTTTACAGCCCAATGGCCTAAACATGTAATTCACCAGTTTTACAATCTCCCCACTCCCCGGACTCAGCCCATGTCCAACCCTCCCTCTCATCCCCGCCTCCTTGACCTGACACAACCTGTCCATCTTCTCTCCCACCTATCCACCCAACCCATCCCACTGACCAATCCCCACCACTGCCTACCTGCACTCACCTATCACCATCCCACCTACCTTCCCCAGCCCCACCCTTCCTCTCTCTATTTATTTCAGAGCTCCCTTCCCCCTCCCTAATTCTGAAGAAGGGTCCTGACCCGAAACGTCAACTTTCCTGCTCCTCTGCTGCCTGGTCTGCTGTGTTTCTCCTGCTCCACACTGTATTGTCTCTTACTAACTATGGACCACCTGGGAAACCTGCACTTCTGGTTTTCCTGTTTATAATTCTCTGCCTGCCCACTCTGTATATATAACTTAGTAATTATCATATCTAAACGTATGGAGTTGTATGGTAACTAAGTTAAGATGTTGTAACTAAGTGGCAATGCACCACAGACTGGGTAAAATCACACACCCACCTATTTTCTTGGCCACTGGCCGTACAGTGAGAGTTGACAGCATCACAACTCAGGTAACCCGGGAGTAAATGTTAGAACTGGAGACTTAATCTTATTTATTCACAAACGTATGGGAATGAACACACATTATATATCAAGTAACACTGGTTCAGCCATCATTTTCCAGCCTGCTTCATATATATAAAACAAAAACAAATCAACCCGTTTGGACATGTTACAACACACAGCCAAGGGAGGTGGGACGTGAACCCAGATCTTCTGGCCCAGATGTAGAATACAAACACTACACCATTTGCTCCTACACAGATCATGTCAGGATATGAATACAATTAATAAGTGCAATTAACTGTTTTGTTCAGTTACACTCCTACCCAATAGATCTTGGATATCTGAAAATAATCTAAATAAGCAGGATGTTTTTGTTAAAATGCCAGGCTCCAAAAATACTTCTGGTCCAAAAGAGACATATGCGTTTTGCCTGCAAGTTTGTTATAATTCTTTCCAACATAAGACATAAATTATCTCTGCTTTTATTTTATTAAATGCACATTTTGTATGTAATTGAGAAACTCTGCCTCCATCCACCATCCAACGAGGCATCATTTTAAAGACATAAATGCATTTTGCCAGCAATTTATTCTCTGAATGCACTTATTTTCTTCGGTGGGGTTTAATCCCTACAGCTGCTGGCTGATAAAAGAAAGGAACTCTCTAGGGAATCCATTTTAATGATCAGGAAGGATGGTGCTGTCAGAAATGCCTCCAAATGAGTTTCCATCAAAGTTGCAGGCACTATAAGGCTCCCTATTTATTGAAAATGTCTTGCACCTCCCATGCCTATCACTCATACACCGTACGTGGATAGAAATAAACCTTTCAAGAATAATCACCAAAATGGCTGAAAGACACAAAAATTGAAAGCAGCTGATCCCAAGTCGGGGGACCATCAGCTCCCTGATTGCCTTTTTGTGTGACAATCAACCAAATAATAATAGTAAGTGTTTTCTTATTCACAGCCTATCTTAGGAGGGGTCCTAACGTGAAACCCCATTGATTTACTCATTTCACTTGCTGTTTTTCCAGACCACATTATATGAGTTATGTTCTATAAATCCCCACTAATGCAAATATTTATTGATAATAAACAATAAAAATGACTTAGCTTCAGGCATGTGCAATGTAAATGCATTTAAAGAATTAAGTTTCTTGCTGATAAACTCAACTCTAAAGCAGAAAGAAAATACATTCCTTTCCACTCCTCCCCTGTTTTTTCGACTCTTTTGTTTTGTGGCCAAACAATTTTTTTTTAAAAGAATTTTTTCTCTTTTTTTAAAAAAATTCTTGTCCAACACATCTGTCTCTCCGAATGCTCAAAAGTATGAAGTGTGATATATGTGTGCTTCCTTGATCTTTCTCCAGACCCCATTGCCCCCTAAAGAAAGCCAAGCTGGACAGTTTGGGTCAAACTATATTGGTCTGTCATTTCCCTTCACTTCAAGCCTTATTGTCTGCAGTGATTGGAACCAAGTGGATCCTGTTGACTATGCTATCCTTGATTGGGATTATTCACCTGGGCCAATCAGGAAGCCCTGGCTGACCAATATAATCAGGGGATTTAGAATCTCTTTAGTACAGGGGACTGGCTCCAAGTTGGCTGGTCACAGTTAGTGTGCTGTGTACAAAGTAAATAAAGGGTGACTTGGTGATGGGATACTGGCCTCTGTGCAGTTATCTCATTACCCCTATCAGAAGCAGCAAACCATTAAAGCCATTGTTCTGGATAAAATAAGCTTACACTCAAGGAAGAAAAATGTAAAACTTGGAATTGCCATGAAATGGTCTGACACAGATGGTTTGAGGTGGCACGGTGGCTCAGTGGTTAGCACTGCTGCCTCACAGCACCAGGGGCTTGAGTTCAATCCCCCCTCGGGCAACTGTCTGTGTGGATTTGCACATTCTGTCTGCTTGGGTTTCCTCCAGATGCTCTGGTTTCCTCCCACAGTCCAAAGATGTGCAGGTTAGGTGGATTGGCCATGCTAAATTGCCCATAGTTTTCAGGGATGTGTAGATTAGGTGGGTTATAGGGGGATGTGTCTGGGTGGGATGCTCTGAGGGTTGATGTGGACTTGTTGGGCTGAAGAGCCTGTTTCCACGCTGCAGGGATTCTATAGAACAAATCACATAATTGAAAATGGAGCTCCAGTATATTAGTTTCACTGTTTACTTTTTTGACTGATTTTTCCCAAACTGCCTCTGTGGGGCAGCATTGGGATACAAGTGCTCAGAATAACCTTCCCATCCATCCCCCAGCTCCATTTCCAGCCCCGCCTCCTCCCTTCCATTCCACCTAGCGATCCTCCCTTCCAGCTACCAACCAGGTCATACTTACTGTCACCATCATTCCTCTACCCTTCCCCCCACCTTTCTTTATCTGCAGCTCCCCTTACCCCCACATCCAGTCCTGACAAAGGGTAATACCTGAAACATTGACTTCTCCTTTTCTCTAGATGCTGACTGGCTTGCTGTGTTCTTTCAGCGTCCTGTTTGTCTCCTTGGAATATTGTCTTCACCTTTCGTTCTGTACCTTGGACTTTTTGAACATTTCTCTTGTTCCATGACTCCTATTGCTCAGGAAAAATTCCTTTTGCAGGTCCATTTCTTTGTTTTGGAAACAATGATATCCTGTTAACTTAACAATATTTTCTAAAATATTCTGCTCCCCACATTTATAACACTCAGCTCCCCCTGCTGGACATTTACTGAGCTTATGATTCTGTTTGGAGTCAGATCTTGCGCAATTAATATGGTCAATGACATCGATTCCCATTTTTTTGGTGTTTTGAAAGGCTTTCAGAAGGGTGATTACACCATCATGGGATCTATCCATCAGACTGTGTCAGAGGAATCCCCAGTGTTTTCTCACTGTGCTGACCAATTTTAGGCTCTGATTCCTGCCAGTATAGTGGGTATTTAGTGCAATATTAAATCCTCCTGGGTTTCAAGAAAGTCTGATAATTTCTCATCCCTCTCACAACTGCAATACAGTCCTTACTTAATTCATTCTTCGAAATTGTGTGCCCATAACATCTAGCTAGATGATATTAATCCATTAAAAATGTTTCCATTGTTTCTCCCAAATGCAGGGATCACTGATTATATCTCATCTCATCTATCAATAAATTTCTTCTGGGGCTAAAGTACATACTGAATGCTTTAATCAATTGATCATAGTCCATAGTGCTTCTTCTGCAATTTATCTTACCCAAACTATCGGACCTAAAGTGTACAAAAATGGGCTGATTTGATTGTATTATTCCTACGTGTATGAGCTTGAAATGACCACTTCCAGAGATCGCACTTATGAAGTGGCAAGATTTCCACTAGGGCTGTTATCTCCACGGACCTTTGCATATGGCTAACCCTGTTGTGCCTATTTGGGATTTTTCTTCCTTCTGTTGAAATATCCTAATCCTATGTTTTTTTCCTTCAGAGTATTGCTGGTTCATGATTATGCTGTGAAATCTCTAATGCTCTTTCTCTTGCAGTTTGGAGTGTTCCCATTATGTACCCTGTAATAACCATCCCTTGAGGCCTTTTCCTTACATTTCAATCTTCTTTTCCAGCTCAGAGATAGTAGGAACTGCCGATGCTGGAGTCTGAGATAACGAGGTATAGAGTTGGATGTTGTTTTTCACAAAGTCTTCTGAGATCTTGTCCTGCCTTTAGAAGCTCCCCTTTAAAGCTGTGTACCCTTGGGCTCTGACTTAACATCAGACCATGGCTCTTGATGATTCTTTTTCCCTATCAGTCATCATGCTTTAAGTCAATACTGTTTATTCAATGATTTGGATGTAGGAGTAGAAGGGTGGATTAGTAAGTTCGCGGACGATACGAAGGTGGGTCGAGTTGTGGATAGTGCGGAGGGCTGTTCTAGGATACAAAGGGACATTGATAGGATGCAGAGCTGGGCTGAGAAGTGGCAAATGGAGTTTAACCCTGAAAAGTGTGAGGTGATTCATTTTGGAAGGACAAACTTGAAAGCAGAATACAGGGTTAACGGAAAGAATCTCGGCAGTGTGGAGGAGCAGAGGGATCTTGGGTTTCATGTCCACAGTTCCCTGAAAGCTGCCACCCAGGTGGGTAGAGTTGTTAAGAAGGCGTATGGTATGTTAGCTTTCATTAATAGAGGGATTGAGTTCAAGAGCCGTAAAGTTATGCTCCAGCTATACAGAAGCCTGGTTCGGCCACATCTGGAGTATTGTGTCCAGTTCTGGTCACCTCATTACAGGAAAGATGTGGAAGTGTTGGAAAAGGTGCAGAGGAGATTTACCAGGATGTTGCCTGGAACGGAGGGAAGGTCGTACGAGGAAAGGTTGAGAGAGCTAGGGCTTTTCTCTTTAGAACGACGAAGGATGAGAGATGACTTGATAGAGGTGTACAAAATGATCAGAGGTATAGGTAGGGTAGACAGCCAGAGACATTTTCCTAGGGTGGAAGTAACTATTACAAGGGGGCATAGTTTTAAAGTGAGTGGAGGTAGATATAGGGGAGACATCAGAGGTAGGTTCTTTACTCAGAGAGTGGTTGGGTTGTGGGATGCATTGCCGGAGAGGGTAGTGGAGTCGGCCTCATTAGGGGCATTTAAGCGGCTATTAGATAGGCAAATGGATGATAGTATAAGGTAGCGGTGGAGGTTAGATAGATCTTAGGATTAGGGTAAAAGTTCGGCACAACATCGTGGGCCGAAAGGCCTGTACTGTGCTGTACTGTTCTATGTTCTATGCTACCTGCACACTGATATACTGATCTAGAGTATTTAAAATTGTGGGCTTCTGAACGTGCATTGTCTAAAAGGAAGCTTGATTCTTATCATAAGATCGGCTGTTCAACTCCTAGTGTACTGTAACATGCCTTTATTTACGTCTGTATGTAGGTCTCAAGACATCTCCCTCATGTCTAAGACCTTTCTTTCTCTTCAGACACTAATCCTGGACTGGCGTCTTGTCTCTTATTGATGTCAGTCAAAAGTTTAATTACATCATGAGATTCATGTAAATGAACTTCATTATCCCACAAAAAGCTCCTCATTTCTTAAATGATTTTTACCTTCATGAAAATCTTCACATGATGGAAATGCAGACACCACTTACAGTTATGAAGCCTGAGAACCAAAAGTTTTAGAAGATAGAATATATCCCGGATTGCATTTCGAAGAGCATTTTGGAGATGATGAGCAGAGGATTTTTGACTGCAGAACTGCTACAGGCTGGAAAACACTTGTTTGCTCTCCCTCTCTTAAGAATAAAAAAAACACCCAGTGACAATACAGATCAAAAAGAAACATTTGCAAACCAAAAACTCAAAGGATAACTATAAAAGTCATAACTGCTGATGGTCTCAGAAATCAACTACCAACTGTAGCCTCAAATTAAACTGTTGTACTGGAACGATATCCAAAGGACTCAAAACTGTTCGCTCTGTGTTTTCGTTTTGTACTGGAGACTATCTCCTTTAAAGAGTGAGTCTGTGTATGTGTGTGCATACGCATGTGCATGTATGTGTATACATTTGTGATGTTGTGTCTTTATTGTTTTTCTTCGGGTTAGCAGGTAAAATCTCAAGAAAATCTTTCATCTATAGCAGATTAATTTGAGAAACTTATAAATGGGGCTAAAACATAGCTTTGAATCTTTGTTGTTGCCATGGGGAAAGGTTGGAAAGAGAGGAACTGATTCATGCCTCCTCACTTGCTTGGAACAAGTGACAAGAATAAACTTCAGAAACAAAAATAGAAATCGTTGGAAAAAGTTAGCAGATCTGGCAGCATCTGTGCAGAGAAATCAGAGTTAACATTTCAGGTCCAGTGACCCTTCTTCAGAACTGATGGTAGCTTGGAACATGTTGGTTTTTATGCAGAAGATGGAGTGGGGTGAGAGGTTGAGGAGTAAATGATAGGTTGCAATAATACTAAATTTTTTTAGGGTGTGGGTAGATAGCTTCTTGTTATGCAAGGGAGTCAAAGGTTATTGGGGTGGATGGAAATGTGGAATTCAGAACTCAAACAGATCAACCAGGATCTTATCAAATAGCAGAGCAAGCTTGACAGGCTGAACAGCCTACTTCTCGTAAGTTCATATGTTCTAATGGTCTTGTGTGCAAAGAGAATACAAAATGTATCTCTGTATAGTTGTTATGAGATCAACTGCTGAGCACCTGGAAGAACTAAAAAAAACCTGTTCCTGTAGTAAGCTGTGGTAAGTTGATGCATCACTTGGGCCAATAAGCAAAGAAAGACATGATGCTAGTATTGGTCTGTAAACACTACATTGAAGGAACAAAAACAAAGTTGCTGGAAAAGCTCAGCAGGTCTGGCAGCATCTATGAAGGAAAAAAACAGAGTTAACGTTTCGGGTCCGGTGAACCAGTTCTGAGGAAGGGTCACCGGACCCGAAACATTAATTCTGATTTTTCCTTCACAGATGCTGCCAGACCTGCTGAGCTTTTTGAGCAATTTTGATTTTGCTCCTGATTTACAGTATCCACAGTTCTTTCAGTTTTGCTATATTGAAGGACTCTGATTCAAGTAATCATGAAATAGTTTGAAATGAGAAAGAGGTTATTTGGCCCATCAAATCTATGCCAACTGTCTGTAACAAAACTTTCCTTCGCTGTTTTCCCATAGCCCTGCTCATATATTTTGGACTGCCATTTATTTCTAGGCCTGCATCATATTTGTATTAGCTGAGCTTCTAATAGCTAATGGGCAGGAATTTTGTTTTATGTTTGTCTTTGATGACTAGTCTTCTTTCCAGTAATCAAAGCATAGTGGTTATGTTAAAAAATACTCCCACATTTTCTTTAAAAAAGGGTAAACAGCTCTTAATGTGTTGACAAACATACAATGCTGTGATATAAATCTGGCCAAAGAGTCTATTAGTATGTCACTTGTAAATAATTACTTGCAACAAATTGCAATATGGGTTTGCTGTAATCCAAGGAGGCAGATAATCACCACCTTCTCAAGGGCAATTATGAATTGGCAATAAATATTGTCTTTACCCACGACATCCACATCTCATGAAATAATAAGACAAATTGTGTACGATTCATCTGATTTCTAACTGCTCAAGCAGAGCATTTTTCACAATGGAAGTGACTGTTTGAAGGATGTTGATAGAAATAACTTCCATCACATTTGAAACAGGAAGAGGAACTTCTGAATCTCAGAGTGAAGCAGTGGCAAAAATTATGACCTTGAGCCAATCCTCAGACAAGGACACAGGCAATCTACTTGTATTATATTATTAAGGAGCAGAATCATTTTACAAACTGAAAACTGCAAGTTATGATATATTGGAAAATAATTAACAATCTGCATATTTCTTTGTATCTTAGCATTAAGCTATGTTATAATATCTAAGGATTCAATTATGACAAAAATAATTAATTTGCACTGTCTACACCTTACATTATTTTCTGTGATGTAAACTTTGGTACTATCCATTTATTAGAATACCAAAATATCATAAATGTTAACATCAAACGATAATGAATGTTTTTGCCTGCAAAATGTGTTCAGGTTATTGTATCACCTTTCAACCATCAAAAAGCTATGTCCCAATTAATATGACATCTGGAGCTGGAAGTGGGATTTCCATCCATAGGGAACAGGAAGTCTCACTTCCAAAGATGGCAGCCAATCAGAGGCTGTCATGTCATGACGTACTGAAAGTGCCATCAGCAGCAGTGGCCACAGTGGCAATTTTGATAAAGAGACTAGCCAAATGGATCAGAACATTGGAAGTGCTTGCCATTACATCTGATCAGTAGTAGGCTGAGGCCCCTCAGTGGGCATTCAGTGCCCACATAAGGATCTCAATTGACGCCCTGGCAGATGAGCCAGCCCAGCTCCATTCCTGCTGCTGGTATGACTGCGGTGGATGCAGAGTTAGGACAGACATGTGATGACCCATTGGTATTAATGAGAATCCCCATTGCCAAACCAGCAGTGAGTGACTGTGAAAGTCAGTCCACAATTTCTGTCACAACCTTTTACTTACAACCAATGCATCGTAAAATTAATTGAAAACTCTTCAAGTTGGTGTTTTCTTCGGGGTTTGGGTCATCAGGACCATGGCATTGGGGTCAAATGGAGACGCTGAACCTGTGGCAAACTGTCCCTCAGCAGAGATTTTCCCTGAATTGATGAGTTAGTGGGCAGCGGCTGTGCACGCTGTCTGTTTAAGGCAACTAATAGGAAGTTCCTCCAGTTGAAAAGGAGCTGCAGGTTTCCATTTCAGGTGAGAGCAAGAGAAAGAAGATGCTTCCATCTACTAATTCAACGATACAAATTTTAAATTAATAAATGGCTACAGCTGTCAGCCACCTTTGTGGAGGGTAAACCAATGGACCGTGTGGCCTGTGGCTGCAGCTGTGGTCAGGTGGGAGGCTCTCTGAGTCATCCTGGAGCATTGGTTTCCTCAGTCTGCCACCAGGAGGCGAACATCAAGCAGCTTTGGTACCATACAGGGGACACAGGAATTTTCTGTAATTCGACAAGGGATTGCAGTTGCTGGAAATCTGAAACAAACACAGAAATTGCTGAAGAAACTCAGCAGGTCTGGCAGCGTCTGTGGAGAGAAAGTAGAGATAACATTTCAAGTCCAATTCTGAAGGGTCACTGGACATGAACATTCTAGTTGGCCTCGGATAATAAGCCTCTAATTTACCTATTATGCATATAACCTATTATGGAAAGTAGAATATGCAGTATAAAGGAATAAGCTTGTGCAGTAAGCCAGCAACTTGTCAGCTAAACTGTTCTGAAATTTTTGCTTTGTCTTTGATAATTCTACGTATAAAAGCAGAACACCAATAAGAATCACAATAGTAAGTTTTAAATTTGGAAGAGTGGTAGTACAAAGCAGTGCAAGAACACATCTTAAACACTGTTATTTACACTTGGAGGTAAATTTTGATAAGGCCCATTGTGAGTGTAGGGGTGTTGACTTGTAAGTACCCTATCCCAGTGGAAATGATGTAAGCTGCACTCAAGCTACTCAAGTTCATTGTGATGAGCGTCATGAGGTGAAAGCGCAACTAAGTGGCTATACTTTCAGCAGAGAGCACAGGATTACTGCAGGTTAGATTGGATTAAAATTAGACTATTGTTCTTAAAGCTGGTGTGTGCCTCTTCAGCACAAGTTGCATTTTCGATGGAACCAGTGCTCGAAGAGATTGGGAAAGTATGAAACCAGAGCAATAAAGCAGTAAGCTGGACAGGTTAGGTTCTTAGATGCAGAATTGGAGTGCTCAGAGCAATAGGTGAGAAGGAGGAGAGAAGTCATTTTTCCACAGCAGCCCAGTAGACATATACTGTGATGATTACAGAAACAGATCATCATTGAGGTCAATGCCAGAAGTCTGGCCACAGAGAAAGATCAATGACTGCGCATGAATGGTCAAGGTCAGTGAAAGTATCTCCAAACCTCCCAGCAACACCACCAACCTCACACACTTCTCAATGCGCCACAACTCTTATACTCAACCATCAATAATCATTAACATTCAGGACTTATATCCAGCATTTACATGTTCTAATTCGCCATCACAAACTTATTACCGTACTAAAGTACTCTCACCACCACAGCAAATTGTGCTACACTCACTAACAATTCTGCCTGTCTCTTCTACGAGCAGCAAAGAAAAAGCAGTAGACAGATATTGGAGAAAATCCTCAACTCCTTGGAAGAGGTTGTAATTAGCACTGTTGTTGTGGCTGTCAAAAAGGCCATAGCGTAAGGGTCCACAGAGTTTTCACGTTTTGGAACTATTAACTGAAATAGAAGTTGACTGATACAATTGGATTTTTTGCAACTTGCAACTCAAGTATTGCATATTCGTTGCCCTCTGCAATACAATGTTTCAATAAGAAGGAGAATTTACTGAATGATACCAAAAATCTTTCGAAGTAAGGAAATAATGCCTGGCAACAGCTCTCTAATTGGTTGGGCTGCAGAATGTTCAAACAGTTATGAGTTTCAAGAACAGAAAGTGTGGAACAAATATTCAGAGTCTGCAGATAGAAAGCTTTCATCTCTCCCCCTCGCTATCTCTCCATGTGGAGAAGAGAAAGGATATATTAAAAGAAAGAATTCATATTAGAAAAGACTAAAGTTCACATAGTCATCCATTAAGTTGATGGATGACTATCACCTTACAGAGAAAAGCATATTATCATCATAAGTCGAAAAAAAAATAGTAAGTAAATTTGGATCTTTGGTCTGGATTTTTGATCATCAGAATTTTGTTTACCATTTATACATTCTATTTCACCCGAAGCATGCGTGTTAAAGCATTTGTCTTTTGTCTGCCTTAAGCATGATTGAGTGAATGCATTTTGGGGTTTTGAAGGATTACAGTTCAAGTTGCAAACATCAGGAATTTGTTTCACTGCCCTTGTTACTTTTAAGTGTGTTACAATGAATAGAGTCACTTTTTTTCTGTTACTTAAGACAGTCGGTGTGAATTGCTTTGTTCTGAGTAACAGTCAGGCAACTTAGTCATTTTGATGGTTTCATTCTGATTTATACATTTTGTGATGGCTTATGGAACTGTAGGGCAAGATTACCCCTACATTTTTCCTGCTTAAGCCATGATGTGGAGTTGCAGGTATTGGACTGGGGTAGACAAAGTCAGAAGTCACACACCAGGTTATAGTCCAACAGGTTTAGTTGAAATCACAAGCCTTCGGAGTGCTGCTCCTTCGTCAGGTGAGGTGGAGGGGAATGCACAGGCACAGAATTTATATGCAGCTAAATAATGGCAAAATAATTCGAGGCAATTAGGAGCGTTAAAAGATAAGTACAAATGGTGTGAGTGGAGTGTTGACAGGCTGAATAACAAGTCTTTGCAGATGATCAAAAATGTCAAACCGTGTGAGTGAAGTCTCAATAGCTGAATAGCAAGTGAAGGGATTACCTATGATCAAATTAAGGCAGCGAGATAATTACAAAAAAAATAAACTGGTGGTAGAGACAAACCAAATGGCTGGAATAACATGATAGGTACAAGAGTCACATGATGAGGGTCTAACCAAAGTAACAAGTAATCTAAAACTGTACAAACTACGATCTCTTAATTACCTGGAATTATCTTGTCACTATCTCTTTGCCTGTGAATTCTGTACCTGTGTGCTTTCCTCCACTTTACCTGATGAAGGAACAGCATTCCGAAAGCTTGGACTATAACCAGGTGTCGTGTGACTTCTGACTTAGTTAAATCATGAGAATAGCAACTGGCATTGCAGAAACCCATCTAAAGAGGAGAATACTCTCAACATATGCAACTTCTCAAAACCTACTTTGACCTTATCCCACATTCCGTTGTGATGTACAAGTTGCAGATGGTGTAATCATACATCTCTTGCTCTTCAAAACATGAAGGTCCCCATGGGATTACATTGCAAGAAGAATCCACCATTTTTGTTTACACCTACCACCTGCATTGCTGATGCTAGTAGCACTATGGAATACAATATTATTGTCCCAGTCTTTATAGCAAAGCTTTAAAGGAACTGTTTATGTACTTCCACAAACAGTTAACTGGCTAAGAATCGCCATAAAAATTAACCTTAAACCAACAATTTTTAATTACACAAACTAACATCCTGGGTGGAAATTGGTATTTCTAATTTACAATATGGTATTTGACTCTGGGAATAAATTAATTATTCTTAGCTGCTTCATTTCAATTGATTCCACCAGTGAGAGTACATTTACAGGAGTAATGTAAAATTTAAGAAACTATTGAAAGTCATTACTCATAGACTTACAAGGAATTTTCAACATATAGGTAATTATTTTTTCGTGAAAAGGAAACGAAAAAAGAAGCAATAACATTCAAATACCCTTGCAAGTTATATTTCTAAACACCTGAAATTTTACACATTCACTTTGTCAAACATTATGGGACATATTGATCCAATCAGAGTAAAAGCTCTAAATTACCTTTATATCTTTACCACACCCAACTGTGTCAAACTGATGTGTTATTGAGCTAACATTTTCCAGAAAAAAAACACTGAAGCATTTTCATTTTCAAACTTCTGTTAAGTTGAAGGTGAAAAATCAAAAATTTAAACTGTTTCATTCTTTGAGGACTATGATTGCATTATTCACAAAGAAATATTTCAGAGAAGTAGCAAGAGAAAAATCTTGTTACTTGATTGTTAAAATTGTTACAGACAATGTAAATTGGAACTATTGATTTCCACTTAGAATGTTAGTTTGTGTAATTAAAAATAGATTTATCAAAGCGTACGTGCACAATGCTCGTTTAAGGTTAATCTTTACTGAGGTTCTTAGCTACTTACGTGTTCTGGTAGCTTCGGTAATGCAGGTTCTAGGTGTTGATTAACCTGGGAGCTGATCTGGTTACTGCTGTGTGCCCTTTACCATATTTGGGTAAAGTGCCAAGAATCTTATCTTTAGAAAGCTATTGCCTGTTCCACAATATTCCGAGTCAAAGAATGGTCATTATTCAGAGGGTTGTGTAACGGAGTCACCACGGTTGCAGGGGATAGCCCTTATCTCCCAGTAACCATTTTTGTAAAGTATTCAGCCCTGGGAATGATGCAAAAACATGGAGTTCTCAAGGATAGAGGTATCATGCCAGCTCCCAGGGTACCTGATGCAAACTTCTAAGATGTGGTGCTGATGATTGCAGATAACTTGTACATTGGTGGAATGGAGGCCTTTTCTGGTGATGAAGTCAGCTGCTTATGATATAGGGCTCCCAGCATGATGTGTGTACAGTCTCTGTCCTGGGGCAAAGCCAGCTACATTGATAAAGCCGACAGTCTGTCTGTATCATTGCTCTCCTCATGGAGAAATGAGACAAAGTTGTGTGATCTGGAACAAATTGTACCTGTAACAGCCTTGATACATTTATGGGTTGAGATTAAGAGATCCCATTCAGGTTCCTAATGGATCATGGGAAGCAACCAGTCGCTAAAAGCTTGATGGCCATCCACTCACCCAGGTTACAGGTATCCCTCTAACAGTTGGCATGGTCCATTGATGCTGCCCAAAGGCATTTTCAGTCTGTGATGGCAATGTGCCATCAACCAGAGGACAAGGTATTGAGGATGATAACTCTGGATGTTCTCTAACTCCTCCACATCCTGAGGGGAATGTCAGTTGTGACCTTTTCATGTGGAAGCTAGAAGTTGTTACTGGCCCTGGGCTTGCTGGCACATCGGTACCTCTTCCCTTTCTCTGCACCTTTGTAGCACCACAACAAAGCAATGCTTACCCTGCTGTGGCTCAATCCATTGGTTGAGTTTCCAATGCAGCTGTGTGGAGAATATCAGAAACAAAACAGGCCTCTAGTCATCTGAGTAGTCAGCATTTCAGACACATACAAATGATGGTTTAGCGTAGTCCTCTATACAGTGGAATATCTCCAAATTGACCATTGACATAGGGGAACTTATTCCAATCTATGCAGCACAAGTCAGGCCACACAAATACAGTAAGAGATTGGAAGTGCAGCAGGATTAGTGAAACCTTGTCCCCTACCTCACACTTAGCCGGATGAGTGATAGAGTTATTCTGGTAATCAAGTAGCCGACCCCAAACCTCTGTGATCCATTTTTCATTACATTCTGTGTTGGGCCAATTAGTTCTGAGTTTCCACACAATCCCAACCAACTCTTTTATTGAGGTCTTCATCTCTGAACATTACCCCTGAGCCCCGAGACCTGACCCTACAGCTTCACTATGTACTATGTACCATGCCCCATCGAAGCCAGGTTGTTGACCCTCATCTTCCACAATAACTCATGTCCTTTAATGCACAATCGTCTCCTACCCTTATATGTTGAGTTGCTTCTGTTCGCAAATATTGTCCCTTCTGCATTCCAGCACACTGCCTCCAATTCCCACAATTGACTTCCCCAGCATTCCTACTCCAGCACTGGGCCCTGATATTCCCCTTTGAATTTCACTGCTCTGATGGCTAGGACAGATCATGGCCCACTCCTGACTTGGAAATGACAGGCCCAATGATGAAGAAGTGGACCCTGACTGATCTCTGTTCAGCTCACTGACTTAGCACAACCCACTGGACCTTCAGGGCAAGAATACAGAACCCCTGATCACGTCCATCCCAAGTGGCACATCGATGACCCTGTACTGAGGTCAGACACTGCCGTTAACTGACTGTACCAGGACCACTTGAATGATGACAATCCCCCTTGACTGAACTGAGGCCTACACCCGTTAGATTTGGAGGCATGGCCATTTGGTTGAAGTATATATACTATGTTTTCTGTATAAGCCGTAGGAGCAAGATTAATGAAGCACAGTGCCATCCAGCAACATTTCCAAGCCTTTTATTGACAACCAGGACAGGCTACTGGTTTTGTGTCTGTGCTGAGCGGCAAGGCAAGATAGAAGTATTGTGAGCTTTAAATTGTGAGTGAGGCAGCATAGCACAAAAAGGCAAGAGAAGGCAGAGATGCTGAGAGGATCCAAATTAGGACAAAGTGAGGGAGCACTAAGAGAGAAAGCAAGGTGCCCTGAAACGTACTTTGGTTCAATCCCTGCTGTGGGTGCTTGTCCCTGCTGGCAAAGTGCTCTGGCAACAGCATTGCAACGAACGATGTCCATGTGCTCCAAAGAGCAACATTGAAGTGTACTGTAAATGGGTCAGAGCTGTGTTCTAATGATGCGATGAGGCTGGCCCATGTCTGATGCTAATCCTTTTTGGACAGGGTGCAGGCACTCACTATCCATGAAGAGATAGTAAGAACTGCAGATGCTGAGGTCAGAGATAACACAGTGTGGAGCTGGAGGAACACAGCAGGCCAGGCAGCATCAGAGGAGCTGGAAAGTTGACATTTCAGGTCAGGACGCTTCTTCAGACAGTGTTATCATTGTCCATGAAGTGTGGCTGGAAATGTTGGGGACTGCTGTCGACAGGGAAGCTTTGAAGAACATTGGGAGTGGTGCCATCAAATACCACCCTGGCTTTCATGTCAGGAATTGTCGGTCTAGTTTCTAACTGGTGCATCAGAGAATGGGAAACTGCATTTCAATGAGGTGTGATTAGGTACCATTGCGATGTAAATGCATGCAAGTAGATTCAATGGCTCCATGTAGCAAGCTTCTTGTCTTGCCATTCAAAACTTGATTGCAAAATGGGAAATAACAAGGTATAGAGCTGGATGAACACAGCAGGCCAAGCAGCATCATAGGAGCAGGAAGGCTGATGTTTCGGGCCTAGACCCTTCATCAGAAATGGGACTTTCTTTCTCAACATCAAGAATCTCATTTTTTTCAGTCCTTGCCATTTTATTCCCAACTGACTCAGTATTTCCTACATCATTCAGGGTTGGGAAAACTCAGCCCCACATCTGTTTCTCACCATATCCTCCCAACTTGCTCACCATTGGCCATGTTGTTCAAATATTGGAAAATTATGCCCAGAATTTTAATGATTTGAAAATCATGATATCCTGGATCAAAGGAAAAAAATTTATCATTTTTCAAGCATATTGGAATTAATCGGAAGTGGAAAAGTGCAGCATCTGACTCAAATGGTCAATGCTATGAATTTATCAGTACTTCTTCTGGAGTCTACATTTTAATCTAGTTCAAAAATGGATATCTGTTTGTTTAACAACTTGTTCATGTTTTTAAGCACAATAACATTGTTATTGTGATTTTGAGGGAGTGATTTTGAATCACTCATTTTGTCTTACTGTCAAACTGAAGAACATCAGACATAAATACTTGTCAATATAATTTAGAAAACAAAACACTTGCTACATGGAAAATTGAACAGAAGAGTACATACTCAGAACAACACAAGCATCAATTTGATAGTTATGGACCATAGCACCACCAAGTGCATAGACAAAAGCTTGCAGCCCTTTGATTCCCATCTTTGTAAGATTTCTCTGCTGGAAGAGGGGATTTTGGCTGGTTGTTATAGGATAAAGGGAAAATTCAGAAAGAATTTCTTCATTTACTTCCTCTAGTGGATTGAGAATTGCACTGATAGTGGCTGTAGAATAGCTGATCAGGAGAAGAATGAGCCTCATGGCAAAAATATGGAGAAAAATTACAAAAGTGCAACAATCACTGCAAACCAACCATTTAAAATTGTGAATCACACCATCACAGATATTATAAGTCATACCATCTATTTAACTGTTTTAATCAATCTCATTATTTGTAATTAATAATCAAAACAAAAACAAAATATAACCTGGATGTACGATTTTAGATGGCTTATAAACTATTTAAGTTTGATGTTGCCCCTGATCCACTCAAACATAAAGGAGTTTATTTTGGTATCATCTGACAAGTGGACACTGTGCAATTAATGCATGTCTGAGTGAAAGTTTGAGTTTAGCACACAATTTTGATTTTAATTGTTGATTACCGTAATTTGAACTTGCAAGGAGGAGCATGAACATTTGCAGGTGTAGTGCACAAATGCTGTTTGGATGTCATTTTTGTGGAGCAGTCTCTATGGGTTCCTCACACCCATTTCCGCAGATAAGGAGTGTACTAGCTGAGCGTAATTGCATGTTGTAACATTGATTAGCAATTGAGACAGACAGCTCACAGGTTCTCAGACATAGCATGAGGGGATCTGGTGGAGATGCTCCAGAGGAGGTAAGGATGTCTAGTATCCATGGATAATACCCTCCTCTCCTTCAGCAGTTGGTTTTACAGGTAGTTTTGCTATAACGTGTGTTTTGTTAATGCAAATTGGCTGGAACACATTGATGAATAGTGGACGTTGTTTGGATAACGTGAACTTTCTGCTGTACAGATGTAGAGATTTTCTATAGCGATTTCCCAATAACATGATTTTCTATGGTGGTTTTCTATAGTATGATTTTCTGTAGAGCGAGGTCACGCAAGAATGCAACTATTGCATTACAGGAGAACTACCCATACTCTGTCTGCTTCTGAACTCTTCCTCAAATCCCTATCCAAACTGTAATAGCTCCCTCTCTGGCCATTCGTAAGTATGTACGTATCAGATTAAACTGGTTTGGTTGAGTCTTGTTTTTTCATATGCTACACGCTTTCTTTTAGTCTGTCACACAAAGATATCACACAGACCCAGCAGGATTCCTATAATGATGTGTGTTACCAAGCACACCCTTTCTCCTGGTGACCCCTGTAAGATGCCCAGCAAGATAAAGTAGCACAACAGTCATTCATTTTACAGTGAACTTCTGTGAGGAATTCCAGAATGAGTATTGCTACAGAATAGGTGTTTTGTTAACCAAGTGTCTCAAAAAGTCTCCCAGTACATTTCCAAGGTCCTTCTCACAGCTCTAGCACCACATGGATGTGAATTGGTGGCTATCCCTTCAAGTCGTTTCTGAAAGGTACTGTTTGTTGGCAACAGAGAACTTCAGGACAAGCGTTTCACACCAAAATGTCATGCGGTTTCTAATGAGCAATAACCAGTATTTGAAGTGATAGCCAGTCCCTTATTGAGCCTCTAGATAACTGTTCTCAATGGAAGCTTTGACTCCTTTACCAAGATGGCATCTTGTGCTATACACAAAGCCAGTATTTCAGAATGCCATCTTGGCTACCTTGGAGGATTGTTGGCATCTAAATGTGGTACCAGGAATTCCACAAGCTCACCCCTTCCCCCCACCCCTCTCACCATATCACATTCTGCCATCTGCCTTGGCACAATTTGAACCTGGGTCCCCAAAGCATTACCTGGTGCTAAGTTCAGCATTGGATGGGGAAATGTTTTTGCCAAAAAATTAAGATGTTGTTTATTTCATGCACAAATGGAAATTTGAGTTTAACAGATGTTTTCATCATCAAATCTAAAAGCCTCAGTTTGCTTGATCCCAACAATTAGCCGCTTCCTCTTTTATGACACATGAAACAAAGAAAATTTAAATAATTATGGAACAAGCATGCTTGGAAATCTACTTGTGGAGTGCTTGGCTATTGACATGACAGAAAAAAAAACAAAGCCAGTTTCAAAATTTGTTTTATATTCATTTTTTAAACTTTGCTAGAGTTTAATTGGAATCAATATCATTTACTCTGTTAAACAAGCTGTTCTCTGTCAAACTGAAGCAGCCTGTTCACTTTAATCAGGCCAACTCATTTCTGTAAACCTGTCATAGACTAGAAGTAGACTTGGCCATGATACATAGCTCAGTCATAATATTCTGCACTTTTAAACTAGCCACGTGTTATTATTGATGAGTGAATTCGTTTGCAGTGGGAGTTAAATCATTTATCACCACTTTGTGTATTGCAGTTTGGATGCTGTGTTATTGCTAGCTGTTGCTTAGTAACGAAAATAGTGACATACTTTATGGAAAGGAGTAATAGAACACTTCATTATTTGAATGCACCTTCATCACTACCTGCCTCACAATAGTATGACAATGTTGACAGGTCAGGTTAATCCCCTAATTATTTAAATATGGTACGCGTTGAAGCATATAAATAGAAAAATTACAAATGTGAACATATTAATCAAAGTTCAGGGAGAAATACAGAACATCTAAGGAGAAAAAACTTGGTGGCAAATCTGACTTACAGCCAAAAAGTCAAGAATGCAGTAAAAGTGATATTGATAGAGCCAAACAGAGATAATAAACATGACTTTTAATTCGCAACATTGGTAAGGTAATAACAGAATTTGGAAAGCAATAGCTGAATCATTTCAGGCCTTGCAAAGTCTTGTAAGGATCTTCATGAAGTATTGCACTGAAAAATGTTTCTTTCAGATTCTCTATGCTCCAATATGTTGTCCCATGTCTAGCAACGGGTTACAGTCTTCTCCAAATGCTTTGTATGATACAATGGACAATGATATTTACTACATTTACAATGATCATGGCTTTTGTGATGCTAACGTTTAGTAACCATTGAAAGTCAGAAAAGTATGCAAATAATAGCACTCTCAACTTATTTGGACAATTACGATGACAACCCTAACCCTGCATCCTGACCATCACCACCAAACTAAATAACAAATACGAGCACCATTAAAAAAAGAACTTTAAGAGGTTCAGAGTGTAATTAATAAACACCTAAACACTAAAATGAAAGGAAACTTATCAAATTGGATCATATTATTCTTTACATTGTTAATTACACACTCCAGTCCTTGCTGCCCAGAACAAAAGGAGATGCCATGAGCATCATCTCCAAGGATCCCTGGGCACGGACATGTTCATGTAAGACAGGCAGACAGCCAGATGAACAATCCCTAAAACAATATCCACCTTGGTCAGGTCCTGGAGCCGATGCACTGCATTGCTAGTCCTTCTACACTGGCTGGCCAAGGATTAGGAGCATGACTGAAGTGGAACCAGAGGTGCAGGATAGTAGGGGCTGCAACTTCTCATTCTCTGTGAATGCGTGGAACGTGGACAGATGCACACTTTAAAAATTGCAAATGGGCTGGAACACATGAAGCAACCTGAGAAAAAAGGATTGGTAGTAAAGTTCTTTACAAGTAATTCCATGCCAGAACTGGAGAACCTCTACTGAAAATTCCAAATCTATTGGGCAGTGCGTATTGTGTCTGGAAAAGATTAAGGTGAAGGAGAGGGGAAGGGGAGGAAAACCATCCCTATACAAACAGGTCTCTAAGCCCTTCAGAGTCCTTTCAGTTGTTTTCAGCAAGTTGATGTGATTGCACAGATTTGTAAGAACTGCAGCTGCTGGAGTCAGAGATAACACAGTGTGCAGCTGGATGAACACAGCAGGCCAGGCAGCATCAGAGGAGCAGGAAAACTGACATTTCGGGTCGCGCCTCTTCTTCAAAAAGGAAAGCCACAACGCCAGCTTTTCTGAAGAAGGGTCCTGATCCAAAATGTCGACTTTCCTGCTCCTCTGATGCTGCCTAGCCTGCTGTGTTTCTCCAGCTACACACTGTGTGGCCTGTGATGTAATTATGCATTTTCTGATTTTTGAAAAACAAATCCAATTATTACTACAGCAAACTTTGTTTTAAACGGCCCCTTATGAAACAGTTTTGTCTCAATAACCAGCAAAAATTCATAAATCTCAAATACCGCAAAGTTTACAGTATTATTCAGTCTAAACATTATAATTTTAAAAGTTATTTACCTCAGTGTAAATATAATTGTTCAATTGAATGGCCACATGAAATATCAACAGTTGATTAAATTTTGGGTCAATTTCTCCTCAAATACCACAATTTTTAAGTTGTCAGTTGAGGGTATGAAGGTTCTCTACTGGTAAGTTTTATTTAAGTCAAAGTTGCAATATTATTTAAGTGATTTATTCCAGTAAGTAAAGTAAAAAAGAAAATTGGGGGAGGGGAAATGGCCTAATGGCATTTTCGTTGAATTGTTAATCTAGAGACCCAGACAATATTCTGGGGACCTGGGTTCAAATCCCACCCACCATGGAAGATGGCGGAATTTGAATTCAATAAAAAAGAAGGCTGGAATTAAGAATCTACTGATGACCATGAATCTGTAGTCAATTGTTGGAAAAACCCATCTGGATTCACTAATGTCTTTTAGGGAAGGAAACTGCCATCCTTACCTGGTCTGGCCTACATGTGACTCCAGACACACAGCTATGTGATTGACTCTTAACTGGCCTCTGCACAATTAGGGATGGGCAATAAATGCTGGCCTATCCGGAGACGCCACATCCGGTGAATGAAAAAAAATGAATAAAAGGAAAACAGTGATGTGTACCCCACTGAATTATGTTTCTATTACTTAGAGTGTTTTTACATTGACGATATGGACATCTTGATTATTTGATCAACTGGCACACTCTTGATCGCATAGCTGCCAGTTAACAAAAAGTTTGCTGTATATATGATGAATGTATATTTTCCTTCTTGAAGTGAGTTACAAACTAAAAAGTTTACATTTGAAATTTTCTCCAATATTTCCCAATTATTGAGCTCAGTAGCTTTATTTTCAGCTTTTATTTTTGGCCCTTTTTTAGGACATGTTTGCAAAGCCATAACTTGATCTCAATTACCATAATAATACTGGTCTAAGTTTTCTGGGCCACTGCTCTATAAAAAGAAACATACTGAATGCAACACCAATAGAGATAAGGTGAAGGTACCACTCTTAGTTTATTATAAACTAGCAATACAGAGGTTGGAAATAGAAACACAAAACAGACAGCAACTACCAAGAAATGGATGTAAGCATCACTAGCCTACGAGGGACATTTTGTTATTTGTTTAGGGATGTGAAAATCACAGGATGGGCCAGCATTTATTGCTCATCTCTAATGGCCTGGAGAGCTGCCGTCTTGAATGACTACAGTCCATGTGGTGTAATTACAGCCAGCGCTAGAGAGTGATTTCCAGGATTTTGACCCAGCAACCATGAAGAAATGGCGAAAGTGATCGAAGTGGGGATTGTGTTTGGTGGGAGAGGAACTTGCAGATGGTGGTGTTCCCATTCATCTGGTGGTAGGTGTTTGGGTTTGGAAGGTACTACTGGAGAAGCCTTCGTGAGTTTTAACAATCCAATTTTAGCTGCTGCTCTGTGTCAGTATCAAAGACTGCAAAAGTAATTTAATTCTACTACTGCAATTATAAGATTACAGGTACTCCCCACTACACATTCATGATTAAAATTTAAATTCCAGATTATATTTAAGAGGGATTTTTATGTCTCTTCCCAATCCTCCTTTTTTCCATTATACTGGTCACAATAGTCTAGTTCCACAATGAAGTCTGGGTGGATAACCTTAACTACATTCACTGTCATGAGTAACATAGAAGGAGGAATATTGACAGACTAGAAGAACACAGGGTTCTAAAACCATAAGCAACTAATGCATCAGTTCACATCCACAATATATGGAGGGAACATCTTATGCAACTTTATTTTTAAATAAACTATCTCAAGTTGTGAAATTTACAGAAAGAAATTTAAATTTTAATCTCTCATGTACAACTGTGTACATTTTGTTGTAAATAAACTTATGAGAGGAAATCATTCTCAGAAGAGGAAAAGAGGCAGAAAAACTCCCCCATTTGGCAAGAGATGTTGTAATAATGTTCCTCTTTCCTTCACTCAAGAAAACCTAGTATTTGGCACTATAATTTTGTCTAATGCTATATTTTAATTGAAACGTGATAGTTGCATGCTAACAAAAATGAAAATATTTGTTGCAACCAATTGAGAGGGGATTACGAAGCAGGGAGCTGAAACATCTCTCCTTACCTGGTTATAAAGAGCTTTATTCCAAAGAGAGGCCGAGCAGTGCTCTCACCATTGGCTTGTGGCTCAGTGAAATGAGGCAGTGTGAATCTCCAGCTGGAAGGTGAGACCCCTTCAATAAGATTCTGTTTGTTGATTTGAGGCACAACAACAAACCTAGATGTATTTCAGCCCTCATGAGTGATTGGACTTAACATATAGATATGGACTGAGTGCATCACAGTTCTTTATGTGTCTTGTTTGAAGTACTTTACAATTGTTTTTCCAGTCAAGTTGAGGGTGTGTTGACTTCCTACTTTATTTGATTAGGTGCTGGAGAATGGTGGTTACAAGCTCAATTAACATCACAGAAAATTGAATGCAGTTGTGTAAAGTGTCTCCTTACTTAGTAGTAATATCCAAAGAGACGAGCCAGTTTACCAACTGGAATCAATTTTGTCACATCAGATTTTGCCTCCATTTATAACATCTAACAAAACATTTATGTTGGCTTATGTTCCACTTTAGAAAGACTGGGGTTAATTATTGAGGCAAGTGAATTCTGCAGAATCTCATATTCTGAACAGAACTATTAAATATCTATCTAAACATAAGAACGTAAGAACATAAGAACTAGGAGCAGGAGTAGGCCATCCGGCCCCTTGAGCCTGCCCGCCATTTAATAAGATCATGGCTGATCTTTTTGAGACTCAGCTCCACTTACCCACCCACTCACCATAACCCTTAATTCCTTTACTGTTCAAAAATTTATCTAGCCTTGCCTTAAAAACATTCAGCGAGGTAGCTTCAACCGCTTCACTGGGCAGGGAATTCCACAGATTCACAACCCTTTGGGTGAAGAAGTTCCTCCTGACCTCAGTCCTACATCTGCTTCCCTTTATTTTGAGGCGATGCCCTCTAGTCCTAGTTTCACCTGCTAGCGGAAACAACCTCCCTGCCTCCACCTTATCTATTCCCTTCATAATCTTATATGTTTCTATAAGATCTCCCCTCATTCTTCTGAATTCCAATGAGTATAATCCCAGTCTACTCAGTCTCTCCTCACAATCCAATCCTCTAAACTCTGGAATCAACTGAGTGAATCTCCTCTGCACCCCCTCCAGTGCTAGTATATCTCTTCTCAAGTAAGGAGACCAAAACTGCACACAGTACTCCAGATGTGGCCTCACCAGGACCCTATACAGTTGCAGCATAGCCTCCCTGTTTTTAAACTCCATCCCTCGAGCAATGACAGACAAAATTCCATTTGCCTTTTTAAGTACCTGCTGCACCTGCAATCCTACTTTTAGTAATTCATGCACAAGGACACCCAAGTCCCTCTGCACAGCAGCGTGCTGCAATTTTTTACCATTTAAAACATAGTCCATTTTGCTGTTATTCCTACCAAAATGGATGACCTCACACTTATCAACATTGTACTCCATCTGCCAGACCTTTGCCCACTCACTTAGACTATCTATATCCCTCTGTAGACTTTCAGTGTCTTCTGCACACTTTGCTCTACCACTCACCTTAGTGTCATCTGCAAATTTTGACACACCACACTTAGTCCCCAACTCCAAACATCTATGTAAATTGTAAACAATTGCGGTCCCAACACTGATCCCTGAGGCACACCACTAGCCACTGACCGCCAACCAGAAAAACACCCATTTACCCCACTCTTTGTTTTCTACTGGTCAACCAATCCTCTATCCATGCCAATACATTACCTGTAATAGCGTGCAACTTTATCTTATGTAGCAGCCTTTGGTGTGGCACCTTGTCAAATGCCTTCTGGAAATCCAGATACACCACATCCACAGGTTCCCCATTGTCCACCATGCAAGTAATGTCCTCAAAGAATTCCACCAAATTAGTTAAACATGACCTACCCTTCATGAACCCATGCTGGGTGTTCCCAATGGGACAATTTATATCCAGATGTCTTGCTATTTCTTCCTTAATGATAGATTCAAGCATTTTCCCCACTACCAAAGTTAAGCTAACTGGCCTATAGCTACCTGCTTTTTGTCTACTTCATTTTTTAAACAGTGGCGTCACATTGGCTGTTTTCCAATCTGCGGGAACCACCCCAGAGTCCAGTGAATTTTGGTAAATAATTACTAGTGCATTTGCTATTTCCCCCATCACCTCTTTTAGTACCCTGGGATACATTTCATCAGGGCCAGGAGACTTGTCTACCTTTAGCCCCATTAGCTTGCCCTGCACTGCCTCCTTAGTGATAATGATAGTTTCTAGGTCCTCACCTGCTATAACCTTCTTGCCATTAGTTTTCGGCTTGTTATTTGTGTCTTCTACTGTGAAGACCGACACGAAATAATTGTTTAATGTCTCGGCTATTTCCTCATTCCCAGTTATTAAATTGGCCTTCTCATCCTCTAAAGGACCAATGTTTACCCTCACCACTCTTTTACAATTTGCATACTTATAGAAACTGTTGCTGTCTGTTTTTATATTCTGAGCTAGGTTACTCTCATAACCTATCTTACTTTATAACTTGTTTTGTGGCTTTCTGTTGGCCTTTAAAGATGTCCCAGTCTACTAGTTTCCCACTACTCTTTGCTTTTTTGTATGTGTTTTTGTTTCAATCTGATACTTTCCTTTATTTCCTTAGACATCCGTGGCTGGCTCTCTCTTTTCCTACAGTTCTTCCTTATCACTGGAATATACTTCTGCTGAGCACTGTGAAAAATTGTTTTGAAAGTCCTCCACTGTTCCTCAATTGACCCACCATAAAGTTTTCACTCCCATTCTACCTTAGCTAACTCCTTCCTCATTCCTTCGTAGTCTCCTTTGTTTAAGCACAGGACATTGGTACTGGATTTAACCTTCTCACGCTCCATCTGTATTTTAAATTCGACCATACTGTGATCGCTCCTTCCAAGAGGATCCCTAACTGTGAGATCATTAATTATTCCTGTCTCATTACACAGGACTAGATCTAGGATAGCTTGCTCCCTCGTAGGTTCCATTACATATTGTTCAAGGAAATTATTGCAGATGCATTCTATGAACCCCTCCTCAAGGCTGCCATGACCGACCTGGTTTGACCAATCGATATGTATATTAAAATCACCCATGATAATTGCTGTACCATTTTTACATGCATTAGCTATTTCTATGTTTATTGCCTGCCCCACCACGATGTCATTATTTGGTGGCCTATAGACCACACCTATCAGTGACTTCTTCTCCCAGCTATTCCTAATTTCCACCCAAATGGATTCAACGTTTTGTTCAGTAGAACCTATATCATCTCTCACTACCGCCCTGATATCATCCGTAAAAATCAGAGCGACACCACCTCCCTTACCTTCCTGTCTGTCCTTCCAAACAGTTTGATACCCCTGGATATTTAACTCCCAGTCATGACCATCCTGTAACCATGTCTCTGTAATGGCCACTAAATCATACCCATTTGCCATGATTTGCACCGTCAACTCAGCCACCTTGTTTCGAATGCTCCGAGCATTCAGATAAAGTGCCCTTATGCCAGTTTTTGCACCTTCTTTTTGGATCCTATTACCTCCATTACTAACAGCTCTTGAGTTCTCCTTCCCTTTAACTTTTTTCCTAATTTAGAACTAAAATTAAATTAATTTTAATTTAAAGGATCAAGAAAGTTGTTCTTAATTTGTGTTTCAAAGGATGTGGTGATTTAATCAGTTTAAAACGACACATGGGCTGATGTGTCAAAATTTAAGTGCACTCAGCATTTGGCAGGTTGCAGATACTTGTGCTCTATGCTCCAGACTGAGTGCGAAAGCACTTGATTTTGGACATTGCCAGGAAACTATATTCTTTCCTTTCCACCTGCTGATGTATTATTTATTCCAACAAATGAGGAGTCAATATGACCTAACCTGAAAAGCAATGAATAGATTACAAATTACAATGCACTATGAGTGGCCAGAATAAATAAGAATAAATTAGAAATACATATAGTGATTCTTCAAATTTAAAACAGACTACACAGACAGAAGTGTTAACTAGTCTCGCAGCCATGTAAATATACTGCGGTCATATTCTTTATTATTTAGGTTCACACAATAAGATTCAAATCTAAAATCTCTCTTGTGCAATGTGTAACTTTGCAATCTCAATATTTTTTGTTAGATTTGTAAAGTGAAATTTGAGTCTGTGTTCATTCCATTATTCATTTTCCTACCATTACTTCGAACTGATTCATTCTTTTACAAGTGAGATTAATTTCTAGTTCAATTTCCGGTCAGTCCTACAGAATACATTCCTCATGTTTGAATACATGTGAAAATAGTAATATCAGCTTCTAATCACCATAAAACTTCTATGCCAAGAAGTGTTCTTTTTATTAGCTTTAATGGAAATTGTAGGGAACTTTTTCAGGTCATTTGATATTTACTCCAGTTATGAAACATTGTGTTTTAAATTATAAACAAGTCCAGAGTTTAGAAGATAGCACTTAAAATGAGCTTCAGACTTTGTTGTGCAATTCCTCTCTACCAACAATGCTGTGTCAACGTCTTTTATTTTTGTGCACTGCATGCATTTACATTATTAACTCAAGCTTCAATGAGATACTGGACATATCTAGCTTACTCTTAATGGTTTTTTCTGACCACTATTTTAAAATGTAAAATATTTATACTGGATAGAAATCCATTAATAAGATGACAAAACTGATATTTTATATTTCTTAGAAAAACATCAATAGATTTAGAAAAGTACTGTTTTAGAGAATTAATAATCTGACCTTGTTTTAGAAACGTTAAACATGTGCCAGATGTTTAGTTGTGTATTTGCATGTGGAAGGGCCAATTTTAACCATGGGCAGTTGTTGCGTAGGCAGCCTGCAGTGCAATCAGCTTGCTCAACAAAGTGCAACATCTCGGGCTCATACCATTCTGTTAATTGGAATTTATTTTGACTGCTCACATCTTTCCAACCAGCTAAAAGGAGGCAGAATTTGCTGCAGGCCCACTATCCATTTAATGTTCCAATGCATACATGTAGAGTAAATCAAGTCAGATTAATGTAGTGCCGACTCTGGGATAATCTTGTGCTTCAGCATGTCTCAGGAGAGGGCACTGTGCTTCTCTGATTCAATGCTGGAGGTGCTATTGGAGCAGGCGAGGGCATATTGGCAGATGTCATTCCCCTCAAAGGGCAAGGAGGCATTGTCACATCTCAAGCTAAAATACCAAAATTCTCAGTCATAGATTTAACTTTTTAACAAAGATTCGAAAAGCTTTAATGGATGTTGCTTCTGACTGCTGTTACAATTGCTTTCTATGCAGTACCCAGTAAACTTTCAGTTTCTAACTCAAGCATCGTATAGTAGTAACAATCAGAATGAGTCAAATTACTGCAGCACCCATCTCAATGACTCAGGGATGACCTCAGTAATTTTGGGAGGAAGTGGGGAGGGAATGTAGGATAATGTAAGTAGTTTAATGGATAGAATGAAAGACTTGGGCTCGGGGGGGATGGGTGCAGGTGTAATATATGGGATTATTCACTATATGCGAATAGCTAAACCACATAATGAGTTATGTGAGATGGTGCCAGATCACATAGCACTTGGACCTGTGTGGAGAAAGTTATCATACAATCCAGTTCAAGAATGCTTCTGTGTACAGAGAAAGTAAACGATAAACATTCGATACTTTGCACCATTATGGCGTCCAGTCCTTAACTGCCAACAGCATTCAGGACCCAGATGTGATACTTATGCAGTTGTATTATGTGTCTGTCTGTATTTGAAAGCTTTGAGAACATCAATTGTATGAAATGAGTATTGCAAAGGAAAATGAGGAGGGATAGAAAATGAGCTATTGATTCAATAGCTTTTAGTTTCCTTTGCACAAATTCAAGATCAAGCCCTGACAAAAGTGGGCATATTTTCTTTTTTATGCTTTGTCTGCTCTGGAGATAATTCAGTCTTTGTGGAGCTCAGACATATTCCATAGATGACAGTGAAGTGACCATATTTCACTGATTTGGGTGAAGGCTTACTAATTCAGAATAGCAATAGATGGATTGGGAGCTCCACTATGGCTGGAGTGCATCCCCATCTATGTTTTATCATGTAGTCACAGAGTGAACAATTGCCTTTGGCTTATCACCAGATAACTGATACAACTGAGAGCCTGAATTCTTTGTGCACACAATTGTGATCATGCAGTCCAACTTAAGCACTAAACTTTAGAAAGTTGAAGACCTCTGGCAAACGGTTAACAGATGTAGAAAATAGCCAATAAACACAAATTGGGGTGATAAATACATGCCAAAAATTCTTTTTAATTCTTTGATTAGGAATGCACTTCGCTCCTGCATATAAAATAATGATAAAGAGCAGATTTTCTGTCATCTTCCAGTGAAGTACTACATAAACCCGTATGACTGGAATTTTCATTGCTGTACCTAAATGCTTAAAACAGATATCAGTTTCAGCTACGTTCTGAATCTTTAACAGATGCAAGAAAAGGATGAAAGGATGGGTGGGAGACAAATTCAGTTATACCAGGCGTGTTATGTTATTAGAGACATACGATCTTCCAGTCTCCAGATAGTTAGAGACCAGATGTACATTGACAGATGCACTACGGGACCCTTCAGTGGTTCCAACACATTGTCTATGTGGTAGTTGCCTGGAAAGTTTAAACTTCTGATAGGCATTTACCCTCTATCTAAAGCTCGCTGGAAAAATACTCCATTCTGATGGATCCAGGGATTTCAGATAGTGCTGGGTCACCTGCCATTTAGCTAGCCAGGAAAGGTTAAAGGGATTAAAACTTGCTCTAATTTATGACTTATGATAAAACTGAGCCCTCACTCACTCACATTGATCGTACTCCCATGAATACTCAAAACCTGACACCCCCCAACATAAGCCCTAGGCACTGGCCATCTCTGGATGCTTTAACCCACTGCCCTCTACCCTTCCCCCAGGCTCGCAATTGCCCCACCAATGCTCAACCCCTTCACCATTTGACACATATCTACCTTAACCCTTCGCACAACATACCTGCTCCCCTACAGGCCTCACTCACCCTTCACCGTAGCACCTCCCCCATTCACGAGCCATCCCACACCTTTCCCAATAGACCTTTTACATGCTTTCTTTCCAGAGCTTATCCAAGTGTACTTGGGACTTTAAGGTTTTAGCAAAGATTTGTAGCTCAGGCTGTGGGTGAGGTTGTTGACTTGCTTGCCAAGCTGGCTTGTTTTCGTTCAGACATTTCATCACCATGCTAGGGTAACATCATCAGTGATGCCTCCGATGAAGTGATGTTGTTTTACTCCACTATAACAAACACTCATGAGGATTAAAGACCCCATTCCCACGACATGCAGAACCAACGTAGTTTACAAAATACCATGCAACAACTACCACAAACATTACATCGGACAGACAGGAATGAAACTAGCCATCAGAATACACGAACATCAGCTAGCAGCAAAACGACACGACGAACTTTCCTTAAATCGGTACACTTGGATAATGAAGGCCATCAGTTTAACTGGGACAATGTAACTGTAGTAGCCCAAACCAAACATAGACATGCACTTGAATTCATGGAGGCATGGTTCTCAACTCATAATACAAACAACAAACATACAGAGTTGGATTTCATTTACAAACACTTATAGAACAAAACCAAAAATGACACAACTCACCATAACAGACCAGACAGTGTAAATTACAAGCAGAGTAGAACAACATTGCTTCATTGGAGCCTCATCGATGATGTTACCTAGCATGGTGATGAAACGTCTGAACAAAAACAAGCCAGCTTGGCGAGCATGTGCTTGGGGCTTTTAAAGCATGGAATACAGTGATTACTGCCATAAAGAGAGCCTGTGGTTCAGCCTGATCCTGTATTGCACTGAAAGTTACTGGTATAATTCCACATTTCTAAACAGTCACGAATTGGAGGCTTGGGTCAGAAACGTGCAATTCTAGGACAGGGTAAGAAAGAAGGAATGAGATAGTCATCTGACCGATGTTGACATTCCTCAGAAGACTAGGCCAGGTTATGTTATGGATTCATAGCCAATAATAGAAACATCCTCTATCAAAACATTCCACTCCAATCTGTCAGTGAGAATCAGACAAATCTTGAGGTCCCGTACCCATTTTCTTCATAAATATTAGGTTTCTTCCATGATTATAAATTGATTAAAATGCATCTAACGGCTTCATAAAGCAAGATGCCAGTTTGACAACTTCATTTTTCAAAGTTTTAAATGGATTGGTCGCAGTGTTAACTCAACCCAATGACTGGACAATCTATACACTTGTATGTGATCATTGCCACTAATAATTCTATCAACCTGAGTCAGATCTCCATTTAGTCGAGGCACTAAGACATCAGGTCTATTCCAATTACCATCTTGAATTTCCTTATTCAATCTTAGCCACATAGCAATGTATACAGATCCAAATGCCTACCAAATGAATACAAACTGTCGACTTCACATCCTCTGGTTGTGCAATGAACTAGCCATTTTTGTGCCACCATAATGCTCCAGAGGGAAGGGTGTCCTTCATTTCCATCTAAAACAGTGGTTCTTTGGATCATATTATCTCTACTATTGAATTCTTTAAGGGAATTGTATCATTGTTTCACAATATTCAATAACTGCAACTTGGATTTTTCTTGGAGAAAAAGTGTCATTCCACTTTTATTGACAGCTGCAACCTTCTGCAGTTGAACCCATATTCCACAGTCTGAACTCTTTTTTGATGCATTCCTGACAAGAGGCCCACGCCAGATTAAGATGTCTCTCTGCATAACAGATTAGAGCCACTATTCACAAACAGTCAGCTACTCTCACTGCAGCTGAGGACTGAACTTTGTCGCAAACCCATCCACACAATGGCATTGGAAACTGCTATTCTGTAGATTTCTAAAGTGGCACTAACTGATGTGTAGCTGAATAATTTCTATTCATAGTTCTTTTCAAAAAATAAGTATATGGTCTTGTAGATTGCAAGACAGAAAGCAGAATCCAAAAGAACTGTGGATGCTGTAAATCAGGAACAAAAACAGAAGTTGCTGGAAAAGCTCAGCAGGTTTAGCAGCATCTGTGAAGAACAATCAATCAGAGTTAACGTTTCGGCTCCAGTGACCCTTCCTCAGAACTTCTAAGGAAGGGTCACTGGACCTGAAACGTTAACTCTGATTTTTTCTTCACAGATGCTGCCAGCCAGACCTGCTGAGCTTTTCCAGCAACTTCTGTTTTGTTGAAGTGAGAAAGCAATGTCTTCTAATGCAACAGTTAAGCTATCCTATTTGGAAATACAGGGCAAAATCTCAAAGTGTTCAGAGAAATGTGCTTGCTGGTGAGAGGTGTGGCTTAATCAGATGAGAAATGTGGCAAGGTCCATCTCATCAGTGGCGGTAACTCACTCCATATTTTATACGTCTTATGGGTGTTAGTGTGAGTTTCTCCTAGACAGCAGTGAGTTGCCAATTAAGAGAAATCTTTACTTGTTAAATGCCTTGCTGATAACACAATTCACCTCATTAGTATCCAGTCTTCTATCTTAACAACTCGCCAAACCAGTCTAAATTTTGGGAAAATTCATCATAAAAACCAGAGCGGGTACCTGGTGGATTCATCTCACTGCTTGCTCCAAACAAACTCCATGTTGCCTGTGACCAAACCAGAGCCCAGGGCTTGATCCATGGGTACCAGCCACACACCACTTTCCCTCCATGAACATTGGCATGCAGTATCCAACAAAACCTCACAGTCACACTGGCACTTCTCTGATGCAGTAGCTGTGCTCTCTGGAAGCACAGACTTTCATTGCAGGACAGATTGGCATTTAGCATTGAAAAGTTACATAGGAACACCTTGCACAAATGCACAGGCACCCATTGATTAGACCAGGCTGCATCTCTGAAATGCTCACTTAGCTCTCTTAGCACTTGCTCACTTAGCACCTTCCAGCATGCTCGCACTATCTACACCTCGCCTAGATTTGCTCTGCCAATTAATGCACAACTCGGCAGCTTGCCTTAATCTCTATGGGGGGCACATCTTGCTGCATGGAAGTGTGCTATGTCAATCTCACACCTACACCATGTGGCAGCAGCTTATATGGCTAACACATTGCCTGCGCAGCAAGCAAACAGGCAGTCATGTCTTAACGTGTCAGGAGAGTAACTCTGACTGAAGTTCATGGAGGCACCTGTTATTCAGGGAGTCCAAACAAAGTAAATCAAGATCAGCATCCCACACCAATCAAGAAGATTGACCACAATTAAGTGTCCCTAGTGGGGGTGTTCTCAGTCTGGGGGTATGTGCCTATGCACTCCAGGGATTGGGTCATGCTCAGTCTTTTGGCTCCATAGTGGCCAGCCCAGGAAGAGGCCTGTCACGGTTGGGGTCACATTTCGACACCAGTCAGGGTCTGGGTACAAATTGGTAGGGCTGTCCCATCTGGTTGTGCGAGGGGGTGGGTCTTAAGAAGAAACTGCCGAAGGATTTGAGTGTGGTTCCTCCTCTAGATGGATATCTCCCCAGCACTGTCCTATCTCCTTGTCAGGAAGGGGTACTGGGATTGGGGTCAAGGTTCCCTTCCTCATTCTTCCTTGACTAGCTACAGAGATGTCACAGTGAAGTCCTCACTAGCTTATACTCCCACACTCAAAATTGTCATTGAGGTGTCTGTTTCCAAGTTTCTGGGGAGCATGGAGGTATCCTTGCTGATGCTTATCTGAAGACCTAGTACTGTCATCCTCAGAGATCCAGAAGATGGCGTTAGCAGGAGCCTAGTCTTTCTGTGCAGATGTTATGGAGAGGAGGCAAGGCACCGGAGAGAGAGAGAAGACATCATTGCCAATGGTTGGAAGTCATGTGCAATGTATGAGACCGGCAATACAATTTATGGGAGAGTGGCAGTTGCATCCAAAGTAATACCCACTCATTTGACAGGACAATGATACGTCTGCATTCCATAGGAGTGGTCCTGGACTTCTCCTATGAGACCCAGGATTGTCTTCATGCTGGGAATGAGGAGCCAAATATCGGGCACCTCAAACTGTCCAACCTCACTCTGTCCTGTTATGGACTGTCTTCTCCTGTAATGGCAGAAAGAAGGAGAGTGATTTGAGATTACAGCGGATGCCATGATTAGTAGGGCTTGGAAAAGTGATGAGGTATTCTGAGCAACTCAGAAGGTGGTGCAGAGGGCATGCAGGTTTAGTGGAGTAGGAGTTTGGGAGCGAATGGTGTTGCATGCAATCGTGAAAGTGGCAGAAGGTGAGCCTTGGTGGGAGGTTGACGCAGCGGCAGAAACAGAAAGGGTGCGAGGTCACAGAGAGCAGAGTTACCGTCACTCACTCTGGCACCACAGAGAGGATCAATGGCCTTTCTTCTGTACTGTTGGCTGTTCCACCCCTGGAGTTGGCACTGTCCCAGGTGGCGACCTCAGACTAGGCTGGCAGGGTCTGGTGGCAGGGTCTCTTCTGCCATTCCTCTGGGAAGAGGACGTCCACAGGCCATGAACATATAAAAAAAAACTAGGCTGCAGATCACACTGATCTATATCCCAGTTAACAGGACTATAGGACAGTGCCAACAGGGGGTGTTGCTCCCCCAAACAGACTCATGATAATATGTATATTAGCAGAAGCTAACTGATTCAATTTGTTTGCTGTGCAACTTACGATGCTCCAGGCTTTGACTATAATATCTTACATGGCAGCCTGTGAAACACTGCAAACTGGGGTGCTCGTTACAGCCAAAAGTTAGCAACAGTACATCTAGTGCCCATGTGTGCAATCTGAGGGAGGAACCCACCCTGCATACTAATGTTTCACAGGGTCAAAGTCATAGTGCTTACCAGCAGAAATAGCTCGTTTTGCATGCAGTACAACACATAATGAGACAAGATGTGTTGAGGCTCGAGAATGCCCCCCAGTGGACCTGCAATATTCCTAATGAAGTGCCTATTTTACAGACTCAGCAATACAAACAGCAATTCACCACATGGCTTAAAGTCCTTGCGGGACCATCATTTTGAAACGTATGAATTTCCAGCAGATTGTTTGAAAGCACTTACTAAATAGTAACATAGATCTCTTAAAAAAGTGATGTTCAGAAAATCACAAGCATTTGTGTGACAGCGCCTATTTGATGTCTGGTGCGTCTGCATGTGCTTGTAAATCCACTATTATTCTTAGTCTCACTGGCTCAGAAATTGTGGTTGGAATGACAGCATGAGAGTGTGGTTCCTGACTGATCTGTTGTTGTTGCTACAGTAGATGCTGGTGTTCTGTTTCTGTTGATCTCTGGTTGCTGAGGATCTCTAGCTCTGCTAACTGTGTCTTCAGCATAAGTGGTAAGTTCACCTCTTCCTGATCAGCAGCCAGCAGTTGAGGAATAGCTTCTCTAGTTTGGTATATTGCCTGTCATTGTGATGATATAGCTGATCATTCAGTTCCACCATGTACAACTGAGGTGACACCTTCCTCAAGCAGGTCCCAAGTTGCCACTCGGCCTGCCTTTTGTTGAGATTGTTGAATGGTTGCATCCTGATTGGTTCTCCAATACTCCACTCTGACGACGGTTTAGCAGTCTTGTCAAAATGGAATTTGGGTTTCTGTCATTCTACTTTGATGTTTTACTCACATCTGGCTCCAATGACTTGTTTGGTTTTGAAAGAGTAGTTTGGCTGCAGCGTGACATTAGTCTTTTGCACTGGTCTACTTGCCATGCCATCAGTAGGCATTTTTCTCCTCTTGAGGATTAACTTACATGTGGAATTTGTTCAATTTCTTTATGATTCCTTTACTGGTTTCCGCTCTGCCTCAGCCTTTCCATTTGTCTGGGGATGGTGTGAAGATGTCTGGCGTTGAATTTCTCAATTATTCAGGAAATGACTAAAACCTTGCTTGCGAGCTGAGGTCGTTGTCGCTCATGACAATGAAGGCAGTGCCATACTAGCTGAAATGTGCTTTCAGGCATCTGGCAATCTCAGCAATGATCATTGAAATCAATTGGCACACGTCCCTATAGTCAGAATAATAGTCTATTGTGGTAAGGTAATCAGTACCTGGGAGTGTGAAGAGGTTTACTCCAAGCTCACCATGGTCTGTTTGGGATGTCAGATGTTAGATTCACATCAAACCTAGCCCAGAATAATAATACTTAACAGTAAATGAAGAGTTTCCTTCAGTTTCTCAGCTCATTAAATTAGTGTGTGAATGGGACATTAGGGTCAGGAATGTCACAGATTTGATTCTTCATTTCTCATAGACGAATAGATACCATTTAGCTTCAGCATCCCTGAGTTAAGTACAGGAGGGTAATTGAAGGGTAACTGGCACCTATACAGCTGGACTTGAGAATGAATTCAGAAAAGAAAGTAAATTTAAAAAAAAAACAGGGTGGCACGATGGCTCAGTGGTTAGCACTGCTGCCTCACAGCACCAGGGACCTGGGTCTGATTCCACCCTCGGGCAACTGTCTGTGTGGAGTTTGTATATTCTCCCCGTGTCTGCATGGGTTTCTGCCACAGTCCTCCCACAGTCCAAAGATGTGCAAGTTAGATGGATTGGCCACGCTAAAGTACCTATAGTGTCACTGATGTGTAAGTTAGGTGAATTAGCATTGGAAAATGCAGGGTTACAGCGATAGGGTAGGGGAATGTGTCTGGGTGGGATGCTGTTTGGAAGGCTGGGGTGGACTCGTTGGGCTGAATGGCCTGTTTACACACTGTAGGGATTCTAAGGATGTCATATGTCATCAATGGCTCTCTAGCTTGCCTGGCTTTCTACTCATTATAAGTACTGGACTGGCTGAGGTTGTCCTTGATCTTATTGTTTACATTTGGCCAGGAGAAGACATTTCTTGCCCTACTTAGAATTGATTAAATCTTTTAGTAGCTTATATGGACGAACTTTAGTGCCTCTCCTCTCAAATCCTTTGGGATAATTACTCTATTTCCTTTGTTCAATATGCTATCTTGGGCTGTCAGTTAATCTCTGTACACTCAATAGGCACATATAGAAATACATGTGTCCTTGATAGAATTTAGCTATCTTTTTATCACTACTAATTCCAACAGATGGAGATTTGCATTTTGCTGGATGGTTTGCTTGGTTGGAGCAGGCTGTCTGCCTATAAAATTATTAAAGGTCTCTGCTGTGTTGATGACTCCCAGTGCATGATGGGCTGCTGCTTCCCTTTCAATCTGGAGGATGTCACATTCTGCTATGGTATCCTCCACTTCCTTCATCGGAATGATTGCTTTTGGCAGCATGTCTGCAATATGCATCTGCTTTTCCCTGGTTTGTATGTCATATCCAGATGATATCTCTGTCACTAGAGGAATATTCATTCCAGATGCTTTGGAGAAGATAGTAGCAGCTTGAAGAAAATGCTTTGAAGTAGCTTTTCATTAGACGTGAATTCACTTTGCCTGTTCCTAGTAGATATTGTTGAAAATGTTCACAAGCAAAGACACTCTTTCTAGAGCTGGGCATAGACTCTTTCTGTTTATGTTAGCACAATGGAGGCAAATACAACTGGTTATACTTATTGCAAGAAAGTTTCTCCAAGTCCTGTCTCACTGGCATCACACTGCAGGGTGACTTAATCATTTAGACTGTAGTACTTCACCACTGGCATCACTATCTCTCTTCCTTGATTTTAATGAATGCTGATCTCATTCTGTTCTGTACCCTAATACTACTGGACGTCCTTGGCCATCGATCGTCAAAATAGTTCACACTGTGACGACAAATTGGGCAAGAATTGCAACAAATGGTCGACAAATCCAACAAATTGTTGCACTGCTTTTATATCTGTTGGTTGTTGCATCACTGTCTCACGATGCAGGTAATGACCTTTTGCAATCAGTATACAGCCTCTGTACTTGACTTCAGCATTTTAATTGTAAACTTTCCTTGATCAATTTCAGGCTGACCTGTGAGCTCGGTCGAGCAGTCACAGTAGATTTTGATTCTGGTCAGCAATGGTGTCTCTGCATTCATAAACTAATAGATCATAATTTTAAATTCCATTCCCAGAAGATGGCTAACTGTTTCTTATTCATAGAATCCCTACAGTGTGGAAACAGGCCCTTCGGCCCAACAAGTCCACACCGACCTACAGAGCATCCCACCCAGACTCATCCCCCTATAACCCATCTAATTTACACATCCCTGAACACTATGGGCAATTTAGCACGGCCAATCCACCTAGCCTGCACATCTTTGGACTGTGGGAGGAAACTGGAGCACCCGGAGGAAACCCACGCAGACACAGGGAGAATGTGCAAACTCCACACAGACAGTTGCCCAAGGGTGGAATTGAACCTGGGTCCCTGGTGCTGTGAGGCAGCAGTGCTAACCACTGAGCCACCGCGCTGCCCTAGTATATTGTATACGGTGTTATTGTATATGTTGATATTCGTCCAGAGCAATGGAAATGCCAAATGACATTTGAATCTCCTGAAGGATGTCTAATGTGTAGTTAGAAAACTGCTTTCATCTAGCTTCACTTGCCAGCAACCACACATCACATTTAGAATGGCAAAGCTTTTTATCTTTGCTAATTGAAGCAAAATTCCTTCAATAGTTCACAATGAGGGATTGCAATCTCTTCGGGGCTTTCATTAAATTCTTTGGGTCAATGCATACTCTTGGCTTTCCAGGCTGTTTCACTGCTACCATGCTGATAATTTATTCTGTTAGAATTTTCACTTTTATGATTATTCTTTTCCAGCTCTTCTATTTTATTTTTCAGGTTGGCCTCGAGGGCATCTAAAACTTTCCTCGGAAGATGCTGTATTGGTCTTGCAATCTCAAGACAATATTCTCCTGGAATAAAAGCAGGAGTTGCTGGAAAAGCTCAGCAGATCTAGCAGCATCTGTGAAGAAAAATCAGAGTTAACGTATCGGGTCCGGTGACCCTTCCTCAGAACCTCAGGGTTCAGATGCTGCCAGACCTGCTGACCTTTTCCAGCAACTTCTGTTTATGTTCCTGATTTACAGCATCCGCAATTCTTTCAGTTTTTATTCTCCTGGAATACATGCTAACAGCACGAACACATCCTTGTACTGCTCTAAAATGGTTTTGTGTGCTGCATCTCTTTATAATTGTCTCTCAGCTTGTTGTGGATTACCAATCCAAATTTTCAACTTGCTCTGACTGAGCTGAGTGGTATTTGCTTGCTGTTTACGATCTGGAATTCCACATCCTCATTATTGTAATTGCAATAGGTTTGCAGAGTAAACTGTCCTCTTGGCATTGGTATGGTGTCACTGTATAGTCTTAACCTTACTTTTAAAGGCTTCATTTTTGGATCACTATGTTGAGCTACCTTGCATAGGTCTGTGAAGGTCATGATGCTGCATGATATATTGTTATCTATCTGACATTTTATATTGGCCTGATGTTCTCTTCTGTTGTCCTATTCCAACAGTCGCAAACAAGGCACCACCTATGATGGAACCAAGCTGTGATATGGTGTAGAGTTATTTGTCAGAATCTTCATCTGCTATCTCTCCAATAACCATTAAGAGTCATAGAGTCATAGAGTAATGGAGTCATACAGTACAGAAACACACCCTTCGGTTCAACTCATCCATGCCGAGCACATTTCCCAAACTAAACTAATCCTACTTGCTTGTGCTTGGCCCATATCCCTCCAAACCTTTCCTATCCATGTACCTGTCCAAATGACTTTTAAATGTTGTAACTGTACCTGCATCTACCACTTCCACTACCAGTTCATTCCACAAACCACCCTCTTGTGTGGAAAGGTTGCCCCTCAGGTCTATTACCTTAAAAATATGCTCCCTAGTTTTGAACTCCCCCACCCCAGGGAAAAGACCTTTACTATTCACTTTATCAATCCCCTTATGATGTGATAAACCTCTATAAGGTCACCTCTCAATCTCCCGTGCTCCAATAAATAAGGTCACAGGCTATTCAGCCTCTCCTTATAATTCAAACCCTCCAGTCCCAGCAACATCCTGGTAAATCTCTTCTGAACCCTTTCCAATTTAATAATACCCTTCCTATAGAAGGGCAAACAGAACTGAACACAGTACTCCAGAAATGGTCTCACCAATGTCCTGTACAATCTCATCACGACATCCCAACTCCTATACCCAATGGTGAGAGTAATAAAGCCCAGTATGTTAAATACCTTCTTAACCACCCTGTTTACCTATGACACAACTTTCAAAGAAAGATGTACCTGAGCCCCTCGGTCTCTTTGTTCAACAACACTACCCAGAGACCTACCATTAACTATACAAGTCCTGCCCTTGTTTGCTTTACCAAATGTAATACCTTATATTTGCCCAAATTAAACTCCATCTGCCACTCCTCAGCCAACTGACCCAATTGATCAAGATCTCTTTGTAATCTTAGATAACCTTCTTCACTGTTGATTATACCATCAATTTTGGTGTCATCCGCAAACTTACTAACCATGCCTTATAAATTCTCATCCATATCATTTATATTAATGACAAATAACAGTGGACCCAGCACCAATTATTGTGGCACACTGCCAGTCAGAGGCCTCCCGTCCATAAAAACAATCCTCCACCACCACCCACTGTCTCCTATTGTCAAACTAACTTTGTATCCAATTGGCAAGGTCTTCCCGAATCCCATGTGATCTGATTTTACTAATCAGTCCACCATGTAGAAATTTGTTAAAGGCTTTTCTAAGCCCATGTAGACAACGTCTACCACTCTTTCCTCATCAATCATTTTGGTTATGTCCTCAAAATACTCAATCAAGTTTGTGTGACATGATTTCCCATGCACAAAGCCATACTGCGTACCTCCAAATGCATGTAAATCCAATCTCTCAGAACCCCCGCCAACAGCTCACCTACCACTAATGTCAGGCTCACCGTTCTATAGTTCCCAGGCTTCTCCTTACAGACTTTCTTAAATAAAGGCAAAACATTAACCACCCTCCAGTCCTGCAGCACCCCATTCATGGCTATAATTGATACAAATATCTCTGCTAGGGGGCCCCACAACTTCTTCCCTGACTTCCCACAATGTCCTGGGATACGCTTGATTCCAGAAATTTAACCACCTTTATGTTTTTGAAGACCTCCAGCACCTCCTCTCTTCTGTAATGTGGGCCGCTTTCAAGACATCAATATTTATTTCCTTAAGTTCTCTAGCTTCCATGTCTTTTTCCACAGCAAAATATTCATTTAGTATCATTCCCATCTCCTGTGGTTCCACACATGGACAATCTCATTGATGTTTAAGGGGCCCTATTCTCTCCCTTTTGCTATTAAATGTACTTATAGAATTTCTTTGGATTATCTTTAACTTTGTCTACTAAGGCTATCTCATGTCCCCTTTTTGCCTTCCTGATTTCCCTCTTAAGAATGTCCCTACACCCCTTATACTCTTCAAGAAATTCTCTTGATCTCAGTTGTCTGTACCTAATATAGGCCTCCTTCGTATTCATGACCAGAGCCTCAATATCTTTATTCATCCAATGTTCCCTACTCTTATCAGCCTTACCTTACACTCTAACAGGAACATAATAATTTCTAGTGTGGAGCTGGAGGAACACAGCAGGCCAGGCAGCATCAGAGGAGCAGGAAAGCTGACGTTTCGGGTCGGGACCCTTCTTCAGAAATTGCTGCCTGGCCTGCTGTGTTCCTCCAGCTCCGCACTGTGTTATCTCTGAGTCCAGCATCGGAAGTTCTTACTATTTCACAATAATTTCTACCTATTTTTTTGTGCCTGTATGCAAAACATTTCAGCTTTTACCGTGAGAACACTGGTTTGCACACGCTGGAAATAACTTTGTCTCTTATGCTCGATGTTTCTGCAGTATCTGCATTCAGTCCTTTATCTCTAATGGTTCTGCTCCATGTGCATGGAGTATCTGTCAGAACAATGCAAGACCTGATCCATTCTGTCTAGAACATGGTCTCCCTGCTGATTTACAACCTCGGCCCTTCTACTCATGTCAGTTACTCTCCTGAGTGTAAGTTTGTCTTCTCTCAGTGGTGTTGTTTCAGTTTCAAACTCCTTATTCATAATGCAACCCTGTTTCTAATTAGCTCATACTCTAACTTTGCAAATTTTCAGGTTTCTGCGAGCTGATTTAATGATGTTACACAATGATCAATAGACTCTTTTTCACTTTATTTCCCTAGTATTGAATACATACCATTCATATATTATGTGGACTAAGGGCTCAAAACTTGCTTGCAATGCTGTTTAATTTCTGCCATGTGTTTTTTCTACTCTTCAGAGAGATTTAAGGTGGGATATATTTTGAAACATTCTATTCCCAACAGTGATACAAGTGTAGAAAATTGCATTTGGTATGGTTTGCTCAACAAACCTGTAGCAACCGCATAATTCCACCATTGTTCAGAGAAGAATTCCCAGTTTTGCGACATAACCCCATGACATTTGGACAGGATCTGGTAGCGGAAAAACTGCAGCCATTCTCTCTTAAGCAATGTTTTCTATTGTGATTTTAGTTTTTATTTTCACTACTCACTGCTCTGCAGCTGAACTTTTAATTTCAGTTCTGGACCCTCACCATTTCTGACACTGTATTTCAAGTGTGCAAAACAGTGGTGTCTTAAACACGCTCCCCACCTCCCTAACCTGTCCTTCCTCTGACCTATCCACTCCTCCCACCTCAAGCCCCACCCCCATCTCCTACTTACCAGCCTCATCCCGCCTCTTTGACCTGTCCGTCCTCCCTTGACTGACCTATCCCCTCCCTAACTCCCCACCTACACTCACCTTTACTGGCTCCATCCCCGCCTCTTTGACCTGTCTGTCCCCTCTCCACCTATCTTCTCTTTTATACATCTTACATCTGCCTCCCCTTCTCTCCCTATTTATTTCAGAATCCCCTTCCCCTCCCCCATTTCTGGAGAAGGGTCCAGACCCAAAACGTCAGCTTTCCTGTTCCTCTGATGCTGCTTGGCCTGCTGTGTTCATCCAGCTCTACACCTTGTTACCTCGGTGTCTTAAACACAGTACTTTAGTGAAGTGAAACTTAAGTTGTCTGCTGCACATCTACAGCAGACCAGGACAAGCATTTGTACATGATTGCATTTCAATACAAACAGAGAAGGACTTTCTTCCTCATTCCCATGAAGTATATAATCCTGCCCATTGAACAGGGAGCATTTTTGTTGAACGGCATTGACTCAGCACCACCCTTCCCAGAGTAAGAACTGATTAGTCATACATTGTATTCAGTATTGCTGATGGATTTCCATTGATGGTTCAAATGGTTCTAACATTAGTAAGCTGACTGTCTATTCTAGTCTCATGGATTGTATCAACAAAAAAAAAGTACAGAAATATATTAAATAAAAACCAAAAGAACTGCAGATGCTGTAAATCAGGAACAAAAACAAAGTTGCTGGAAAAGCTCAGCAGGTCTGGCAGCATCTGTGGAGGAGAAAACAGAGTTAACGTTTCGGGTCCGGTGACCCTTCCTCAGAACTGATGGTGGCTGG
>NC_063353.1:26595648-26596722 GCF_021869965.1 Rhincodon typus | reverse complement strand
GATCTGATGCTATGTAGGTAGTTGGAAGTGATATGGTTTGGATCTTGCAGGTCAAGATTGTATTGATGAGTATTATCTAATACATTCTTGTGCTCATATAGGATCCGCTCCAGTATATGTAATAACCTGCCTCCATATGATGTTGCTCTGATGCTATGTAGGTAGTTGGTGGTGGTGTAGTACCAACATCCCTAGGAACTCCACAGTACAGTTCTCGGGGATGTGCGTTCACATCCTACCCTGACAGATAGCGAAATTTGAATTCAATTTAAAAACAGATCTGGAACAGCTAACATAATGTGACCGCGTAACCATTGCTAATTATTGTAAAAGTTTGACTGTTGTCCATCAGGGAAAGAAATCTACCATCATTAGCTGGTCTGAGCTACACGTGACTCCAGACCCACTCCAAGGTGGTTAACACATAACTGCCCTCTGCCATAGCTTAGCAAGCCCCTCAGTACCAGGATAACTAGGGATGGGTAACAAACGATAGGCTCACCAGCAAAGCCATGAGTGAAATAACATAAAGAAAATAACTTGCAAATGAGGTGTTAAATTCAAGCTGCTGTCAAGTGTGCAGCATTTGTTGAACAGGAAGACAGTGAGCAGACTGAACAGTGTGAAGGGGCATGTGATTTACTGTTTATACCGAACACCTTATTTTCTTCTCAAATATCACACATGAAAGTAGAAGCACAACACTGGATGAGATACAAGACCACAGGTCGCCCTAAGAATGGAGCATGTGCTGTCTGTTGAAATGTTTATGATCTTCCATGACAGGTAGGCTTCTGTGGCACAGTGGTAGTGTCCCTACCTCTGAGCCTTCCCCAGGCATGTATCATAACATATTGTCAAGTGGTTAATAAGGTAGAAGTGATTCCATAATCCAACAATCTTTCATGGCCAGGAGGCATCACTGGGAGATAACCTCACAGTCATTGCAGAAAATACTACTTCTGATTTACCTCGAAAACTTCCTTAATTTTCTTTCTAATTTGGGAGTCATTTATTTGTCACTCTGGAAAATGGAAGCCCATTATTACATTAATTTTATGTGATGGACATGTA
>NC_063353.1:26578837-26595638 GCF_021869965.1 Rhincodon typus | reverse complement strand
TGTATTGTGAAATACTTTATTGGAACCATCATATTGTTGTCATGTTATTGGGTCTAGGCCCGAAACGTCAGCCTCTCTGCTCCTATGATGCTGCTTGGCCTGCTGTGTTCATCCAGCCCTGCACCTTGTTGTCTCTGTTAAATGGGAGATAGGTCAGGTCAGCAGACAGGAATAGGAGGGTTGGCGGAAGGCTATATTTTACTATTTCCCTTGCCTTCAAACTGCTGGCAGGGGTGGGGATAAAATCCAGCCCCATTTGTGTGGCGAAGTAGTGCTTGTCATTAAGAAACAATTCTGTGGAGACTATTGGAGGCCCCATGATGGTGGGTATTGCTGACTTGAAAGCATTGTGAGTGTTAGCGGGGGAGCAGGCTTTCACCTGGATGAGGTTTTTGATGTATTCTCAAACCAAATGCACATTAAAACTGCAGTATTATGTCCCATTGGTGTAAGGTCCAATGTGTACAGTTAACTGTACAGTACCACCATCAAGGAGCCTGCTGTCCTATGGCATCCATGTGCCCTGTTATCCTGATCTTCCATTCTCAGGGATAGGAGGATCAAGACTTCACTTCTTACGATGTGAGCTCTGGACCTTCCTGACGAACTGCAACATGATGCTGATCGTCACCTGCTACTGTCTGAACACAAAGGGACAAGGGCAGAGGATTTATATTCATAACCATTGGATTTCTCTGCTTTCTCTGAGGCTTCAGGTTATTTTGGGACAAAGTACATTCAAAGAAATATTGCATGCTTGTAACAAAAAAATAGCAATAATCATCTGTGACTTTAATCTACATATAAACTTGAAAATTCAGACTGGGTTGACAAGTTCATGGAATGTTTTCAAAGAAGCTTCTTAGAGCTAAACAAACCAGAAAGTAGGTTAAAATATGCAAAGTCTAATATAATGTGACAGGATTAATTAATGATCTCTGATTAAAGACGCCACTAGGTAGCAGCTCAATCTTACTTTTATTGGCTAAGTGCAAGTGAAGTTGAATATTTTTCATGATTTCTCACCACAAGGCCGAGCATGATCTTGCTGTATCTTACCAAACTCATCTCGTTAACTATCTACCTTGATCCTATGGTGTTCATCATGTCTGAATCTTGACCCACATTAACACACACTATTCCCAGAACACCTTGCACTCAGTGGATATCCATCAGCATCTCTGGGCCTTCTTTAAAAGGTCAGTATGCATCTGGACAAGCACTAACACATTCTGAACTTCCCTGTTTGGTCACGGACAGGTTTGGAACATGTTGGTGAAAGGGAAGGTAGTCATGAACTTGGAGGTCCTCATGAATGAGTTGGTGCATCTTATTCCCCCAGGTCCAGCCACACGACCAGACTGTGGCATCCAGGTCAGTGTGGTATCAATGGTCTGGAGGAATGGCCGTCAGTGTCATATGAAAATCATTGATCTTCTCTGCACTGCCAGGACAAGTGCCAATCTCTTTTCTTTCCTATCTCTACCTCACTCTGTTACTGCACCTGCCTACCTTGCTTATGTACAAACATTCACAGTATGGTCTGCAACATCTCAACATCTTCCCTCACTCAGTCATGTTCCTCTCAAACCTCCCACACTACTAACCCTGCATGTCGTCTGTGCTGCCTAACCACACCTTTTGAACACCTCATCTTTGTCCTGCCTGCACCATCAGTAACACTCACTTTCACCTCACTCAATCCTTCCCTTTCTCCAATTACAGTGAAGACTGCCCTCAGGAGAACAGACAAGGTGTAGACACATGGAGGTGTGCCCAACATTAGACACCTCAATCCCCTATGAGGAAACAGTGCTAGCGAAGAGAAGACCAGGAATGTTCCAGCAGGGCTGCAGAGAAGTCCACGTGTTGCTGAACGAGTACCACACTTCATTCCACTGTAACTCTCACATTAAACCCTGCTATCAGCATTGTTCTTTGTACACCACATCTAAATATTGATGGTGACACATCAGTCTTGCAAGTACCAGCAGGATTAGGGATTCTGCAGGTCTGTGTCCTGTCCGTTACATAGTCTGTGTTAAATGCAGTTTCCCTTCCAAAGAGCCTCTCATCTGTAGTTCCACAGCTCCCTATTTTCAATTTCCAGCATGATGGAAAGCAACAGTGAACAGTCTGGCCAATGGCTTCCTGCCTCTGCCTCAAGATACCAGTGAAGTCCCAAACATCCAGATCTCCTTTCTGGTAGCTCTTCCTGTGAATCTCATCAGCTCCACACCTCCCTGAGGTCTCAACCTAGCCTGTCTGTATGAGCCTGCTCAACTCTAAGCTGACCAGGCCATGTGTGGTCGTACTTTGAAGCCAGGGCGTTCCTGAGCGTGGATGAGCTCCCCTCCCACATGATCCCATTCCCATTTTTTTTTACTGTATTCTCCCCTGTACAAGGACAGCTCCCCCCTTCACAATTGTCACCTCCCCTTGCCCCCAGGCTGCAGCTGCCAATGCCAAACATTAGCTTCCTGGGAGTTACCTTCCTGCATCAGTGGCCCTCTTGTACTGCCCAGAACCCCCTGTCCCAACAACCCTTTCCCCTTAGTTTCTATGGACAGACCCAACAGACTAATAATAGCCCATGCCCTTGTGTGATCTAACCGGACAATCCCAAACAAGAACTACCCAGACTGCAGACTGACCCCTATCCATTTCCCTGACTAACGTTAACCCTACTTCTCAAACTGGCTGCTATGGAGCCACAGTACCACAGGGGAACTGTGGCCCAATGCCTGGAATTAGAAGCCACAGGACTCCTGATCTTGATAATCCCCCTGGTCTGGTATTGGAGGCTGTCCTTGACTTACTGTGTTGGGCCTCCCTGGACTTTGGTGATAACTACTCCCCTAATACAATGAGACATGGCTGATTGCTTGCAGCACATGCAGTGTGTTTTCTGTGTAAGCTGCTGGCACATGGTTGTAAGTTTGAGGTTGACGTAGCATACGTCAGCAAGAACACATCATGTAGACCTTCTTAGTGGCATGACATCAACGAATTTCACATACTCCATCTCAGACTTTCTCAAATGTGACACAAAAATTCTGTGCCGCTGGGCTCCCTTATTTACTTCCTCTAATTATTCATCCCATTGCGCAGTGTGTGTGCGGGTTGACTTGGTGCCTGAACAAATATTTTCCCAGAAATATTTTGTGATGAAGTGCAACAAAATAACTGTATAGCACTTGCCTGTAGTTACAGACCTTTCTTATCTGATTTACAATTTCTTTTAAAATCTAAACTTCATATAATGCAAACATGAAATAAAATTCCAAACAGAGAATCAGTTATTGAACAATTAATAATGAAAATCAAAACAAGAGAAAGGAGATTGCACATAGGTTTAAAAGTTTAAGAGTATCTCTAAGGGAATATACTGCTGTCCCTGATGTGCATATTTGTACATTACAGAACAGACCATTCGTAACTTAATCTGATTTACCCCATTGTGACTGCCTCACCCCTTAATGCCTGTAAAATTAGCAGGCTACCATGACAACATTTCAAAATGTTTAATTTTGTGCTGATTTTATGACTGGAAATTGCAATTTATTGTATTTCAGCCACCAAGGCCTCTCAGGATAGTTATATGCCACGCTTAGAGTAATGCTTTCTGTTCTTAGATCTCACCAAAAAGTCCAGTTTCCTGCCTGCACTTCAGCATCATACAACTGTAGGATAAATGCAACTTTAAAACGTTCTCATTTGGTAAACATGTAACTTTAATGTGTTGCCTTCACAGTAAAACTTAGTTGACAACTGGCTCACCATTTCTTTAGACTGACTGTTCTCCAACATGATTTCTGAAATGTCTTTAGTTAAAATGAATCAGCAGCTTGTACTAAAAGGTGGTAATCTTGGAACTATAGATATTTTATCCTATAATTTACTGCATGCTGTGCACTGGAGAAACACTAGACATTCAACAAACTGCACTGACCGATAATGTGTTTCTTGGCTCTTTTCTCAGTTATGCAAAGGAAATTAAGAAGGGCTTTAATTGCAAGGAAATATAAGAAATATGTATATACGTACACAGAAACTAATAAAAGCACACCTTCAAAAACATATTTGAGAATGTTTTAATAAATAGACTGGATAGATGCGGAGTTTGTTCTTCAGTAATTGAAGTAACCCTTGAGGTCTCTGGTGGGGCCAATTCTCAGCTTAAATATGAACAGAGTTCTTTTCTAATATAGAAATTTCTGAACAAATATTTACATAGGCAGCAGCTCAATCTATGAACATTGTGCAGTGTTTGCTTAGTATGATTAATAGTAAAGATTAGCTCGAAAAGCAAGCTGTAATAAGGTATCATATTTCCACTGTGTATTGCTACTGACAGGTTTCAAAATTTGACATCAAAAATATCAGACCCATGGTGGTTGAGGACAGCTGCAAGGACAAGATTCTACCAATAATTAGACACCAAGAGAAATTTATGCTAGAACTATGATCTCAACAGATGGTGATATCGGACAAGGCAGATACCAGAGTAAAACCTAACTTGGTAGAAGTTTTAGTTTTCAGAACTCACCAATTTCTTATGTAGATTCTTTAAACTCCTCTTGCACAGCTTTCAGTTTTTGTAGCTCTTCTCTTCCTAACATCTAAATGTCTCAGAATGGTTTTATTTCTGCCTTGATTGTTCTGAAGATGGTTAAACAACTAAGACAGACCTTTTTCTCTTGAAGAAACTTGCAAACTACCCAGAAAGGAACCCTGCTCACTCATTCAGAGATAGAAAGAACTGCAGATGCTGGAGTCAGAGATAACACAGTGTGGAGCTAGGGGTACACAGCAGGCCGGGCAGCATCAGAGGAGCAGGAAAGTTAATGTTTCGGGTCGGGACCCTTCTTCAGAAAGGTGAAGAAGACTCTTCTTTCTGAATAAGGGTCCCGACCCGAAACATCAACTTTCCTTCTCTTCTGATGCTATCTGGCCTGCTGTGTTCCTCCAGCTCCACCCTGTGTTATCCCTGCTCACACTTTGATCTTCTGGATGGTTTTACCATTCCAAAAGAGTTGGTTTCTGTCCCTGTTTCCCTGAGTCAGAGTATATCTTGTTGCAACAACTGTATATTTTTCTCTTCTATCCTTGTTGTTAATGCACTGAACATCAAGTGTTTTAAAAACTGCATTTACATGGCTGTAACCAAAATTTCAGACACCTCTGAACCACTCACAAACCACCACTCAAATTTAGATCCTTAATCCACACAATATAGAAAAACAAATCAAACTTTATGGTATATGTGGTTCCATCCACTAAGTAATAAAATTAATATCATGAACCTTTATCACAATATATTGCATAAAGCTACCCTAGAACTATGAAATAGATAAACCAATGAATTTTCAAAATGCCAAAAATAAATGAGGAACAGGAGCAGCAAAGAGATTTATAAACCATGCATAATTATTAAAAGCAAGTAAAAAATTGGTTAATGGAATGTTGGAGTTTTAAATGCTAAACTGAGAGGGCAGACTATTCAAACTCATCTTGAACTCCCTTGAGGTTAAAAAGCCGAGGGACATTCTACTGAGGGTTTTTAAAAATGATAAAAGGATTCAAGAGTATAATACAGCAAAACCATTTCCTCTGATGGGGCATCAAGGACAAGTGTCTTAAAAATAGAATTAGTTCACTTGGGAGGGGAATTAGGAAGTATTTATTCACACAAGGTGTGTTGGAAATATGAAACATTGTCTCAAAAGACTGGATGCCGCAATAATTAAAATTTTCAAGACTGATAGATTTTTATAAGGTACAGATATTAATGGATATGAATTGTCATAGGCAGTGGAGTAATGGCAATGCCACTAGGCTAGTAATCCATAATCTTACACAAATGGTCTTGGGACATGGGTACAAATTCCAAAATATCAAATGGTGACATTTGAATTCAGTTAATAAAATCTTTAATTCAAAACTTTGTAACGGTGACAACACTATCATCCATTGTTCTAAAAATTTATTTCACTCTTTAGGGAAATAAATTTGTCGTCCTTCCCTGGTCTAGCATATATGTGACTCTGGGTCCAGACCTTCAGCAATATGGTTGACTCTTAAATGCCTTCTGATAAGATCAAGCAAGTCACTTAGTTACAAAGCCTATGAAAGGGATCACCTGACATCGGCTTTGCAACTGGATCTAATATTTGGGAGAGTTGTCCTGCAGCGGTCTGACAGTCACACTCATGGAATGACAGCATATTGATCATCACAATCCCTCGATATGTCCTGTTTCACAGTCAGGACGGAGAGGTGGCAGCACAGTGGTATACAGTCAGGAGGGAGTTGGTCTGGGAGTACCCAATGCTGATGTCCGACCCCGGGAAGTTTCATGGCATCAGGAAAAAGAAACCTGCTCCTACTGACACTCCTCCACCCCCTCTGCTGATGAGTAAGTACTTCTCCATGTTGAATTTCAGTTGAAAAAAATCACTGAGGCTTTCTAGGGCAAAGAATGTATTCTGGATGGGGACTTCCATGTCCATTACTAAGAATGGTTCAATAGCACCAGTACTGACTGAGCTGATTGAGTTCTAAAGGACATAATTGCTAGATTGGGTATAGATAGTGAGGAAACAAACAAGAGGGAAAAACCTACTTGACCATGCCATCACCAACCTACTTGTCACAGTTGCATCTGCCCTTGGCAACACTAGTAGGAAAGACTACCATATAATCCTTGTGGAGATGAAGCCCCAAACTCATATGGATGATACCCTCCAATTTGTTGTGTTGCACTAGCACCATGTTAAATGGGTTAAATTTCAAACAGATCAGCAACTCAATTCAGAACATACATGAGGCACTGTGGTCCATCGCAAATGCAGAATTGTATTCAACCACAATCTGTAACCAATTGGTTAGGCAATTCCGACTCTCTACTCTTACTTCATGACAAGGGTTCAATCCTGGTTTGGTGAAGAGTGCTGGAAGGAATATCAGCAGATGCTGGCATGCTTAAAAAGTACCAGGTGTCAACTGATGAAGCTGCAACACAGAATTGCTTATGTGACAAACAGTCTAAGCAGCTTGCCACAGTGTTAAGTAATCCTACAACCGCCTGATCCGATCTAAACTCCGACTTCCTTCCATTTTCGATCATGAATGGGATGGACAATACACAACTCACTGGAGAAGGAGGCTCCACAAGTATGTGAAATGGAGGGTGAAGCGTTTGCACAATCTTCAATCGGAAGTGCCAACTGGATGTTTCACCGCGGGCCTTCACCAGAGGGCCTCAGGTGTCACAGATGCCAGTCTTCAGCCAATTTGATTCACTGCGTGTGACATTAAAGGAATGTTTGAAAGCACTGGATACTGCAAATACTATGAACCCCCATAACATTCCAGAAACAGTACTGAAGACATACTCCAGAATTTGCTGAGCCCTGAACTAAGCTGTTCCAGTGCAATAACAATACTGGCATCTCCCTGACAACATGAAAAGTTGCCCAAGTACGTCCTGTTGAGAAAAAGCAGGAACAGCAACTCATATTCTGCTTGGGAACCCTGTAGCCCAATGGTATCAATGTGGACTTCACAAGCTTCAAAATCTCCCCTCCCCCTACCGCATCCCAAAACTAGCCCAGCTCGTCCCCGCCTCCCTAACCTGTCCTTCCTCCCACCTATCCCCTCCTCCCACCTCAAGCCCTACCCCCATCTCCTACCTACTAACCTCATCCTGCCCCGTTGACCTGTCCGTCCTCCCTGGACTGACGTATCTCCTCCCTACCTCCCCACCTACACTCACCTTTACTGGCTCCATCCCCGCCTCCTTGACCTGTCTGTCTCCTCTCCACCTATCTTCTCCTCTATCCATCTTCTATCTGCCTCCCTCCTCTCCCTATTTGTTTCAGAACCCCCTTCCCCTCCCCCCATTTCTGAAGAAGGGTCGAGGCCCGAAATGTCAGCCTTCCTGCTCCTCTGATGCTGCTTGGCCTGCTGTGTTCATCCAGCTCTACACCTCGTTATCTCAGATTTTCCAGCATCTGCAGTTCCTACTATCTTTTGCACAAACCCAACCCAGCCAATTACTGCCCCATCAGTCGAGCAATGGATGTCATCAATAGTACAATCAGATTGCAGTTTCTTAGCAATAACCTACACACTGACACTCAGTTTGCATTCTGCCAGGGCTACTCGACTCCTGACATTGCTCGAGACTTTGTTCAAACATGGACAAAAAATCCAAATCCTTGAGAGTGATGCCCTCGACATTTGACTATTTGTGGTATTAAGGAGACTTATGAAACTAGAATGAATGGAAATCAGGAGGGTATCTCTCTGCTGGTTGGAGTCATACCAGTCACATAAGAAGTTAGTTGTAATTGTTTAAGGTCAGTCATCATAGCTCCAGGACAAATCTAAAGGAGTTCCTTGGGGTAGTGTCTTGACCGAAGCATGTTGATCTGTTTCATCAATTGCTCCATCATAAGATCAGAAGTGGGGATCATAGAATCACTACAGTGTAGAAACAGGTCATTCAGCCCATCAAATCCATACCAACCCTCCAAAGAATATCCCACCCAGATCCACCCCCCTACGCTATTCCTGTAACCCTGCATTTCCCATGGCTAATCCACCTAGACTGCACATCCCTGAACATTATGGGCAATTTAGCATGACCGATCCACCTAACCTGCACATCTTTGGACTATGGGAGGAAACCAGACCACCCATAAGAAAGCCACGCAGACACAGGGAGAACATGTAAACTTCACACAGACAGTTGCCTGAAGGTAGAGTTAAACCCTGGTCTCTAGCGCTGTGAAACAGCAGTGTTAACCATTGAACTACTGTGCCACCCAGCATGTTTGTTGATGATTGCACAATGTTCAGCAACATTTGCAACTCCTCAGGTAATAAAACAGTACATGTCCAAATGCAGCAAGCATTGGATAATATTCAGTTTAGGGCTGATTGATGGCAAGTAACATTTGCACCACAGAAGCAGCAGTAAATGACCAACTCCAACAAGAGAGAATTTAATCATTGCCCATTAACATTCTATGGTATTACCATCACTGAATCAGCAGCTATCAAAATCCTTGAGGTTACCATTCTGAACTCAATTGGCTATATAAATACAATGGCTAAAAGATCAAGCCAGAGTTTAGGAATCTTGCATGGAGTAACTGACCTCCTGACTTCCCAAAGCCTATCCACCATCTGCAAGGCACAAGTCAGAAGTGTGATAGAACATTCCCAACTGCCTGGATGAGGGCAGCTCCATCAACACTCATGAAGCTTGGCACCATCCAGGACAAAACAGCCCACTTGATAGCGATCACATCCATAAACATTCATTCCCTCCACTATCTACAGTAGTGGCAATATGTATTCTCTTCAAAATGTGCTGCAGAAATTCAGCAAACTCTTTAGACAGTACCTGCCAAACCTGTAACCATTACCGTCTAGAAGGACGAGGGCAGCAGATACATAGGAAAACCACCACATGCAAGTTCCTCTCCAAGTTCCTTCGGGCTACTCACTATCCTAACTTGGAAATGTATCAATGTTCCTTCAGTGTTGCTTGGTCAAAATCTTGGACCTCCCTCACTTACAGCACTGTAGATCGACCTACACCAATGGACACAATAGCTCAATAAGGCAGCTCACCAATACCTGGCCAAAGTCAACTGGGAATAAGCAAGAAATGCTGGTCTTGCCAGAGATAGCCACCTCTCACTGGACCATAAGATATAGGAGCAGAAGTAGGCCATTCAGCAAATTAAGTCAGCTCTGCCATTCATTGAGATCGCAGCTGATCTGATAATCCTCAAATCCACTTTCCTGCCATTTCCCCATATTCCTTGATTCCCTCAATGATTGAAAATCTATCTCAGCCTTGAACATTCTTAATGATCCAGCCTCAACAACTCTCTGTGGTAAAGAATTTTAAGATTTATGGTCCTATGAGAGAAGCAATTCACCCTCATGTCTGTTTTAATTTGGTGACCCCTTAAGTTGAGATGATGCCCTCTGGTCCTAGACTGACCCAATCTGAAGAAGGGTCTAGGCCCGAAATGTCAGCCTTCCTGCTCCTCTGATGCTGCTTGGCTTGCTGTGTTCATTCAGCTCTACACCTTGTTATCTCAGATTCTCCAGCATCTGCAGTTCCTACTATCTCAAGAAAAGAACTTCTCAGCATCTGCCTGTCAAGTCCCCTGAGAATCATATCAATGAGGTTGCCACTAAGCATAGAGCAGATTAGTAAATGCAGTGTTGAGCCAAGCATGAGTAAGTTGGTAAGTGGAGTGCTAAACTGGGTGGTGGGTCCAGTGCTAATTGGGTTGGTTAGCTGGGCATGGAGTTGGCAGAGATCTGAGATTCGAATGGAGCATTGAGCCAATAGTTGAGTTGGGAAGGTAAGCCAAGCACCGAGGTAGGTGATGAGTTGAGCACTAAAGGGCACAGGGGTGAGCAAACACTGTGCTGGTGTTAGCAGAACCAGGCATGTGCCTTTAGGCAAAGTGAAGGCAGACTTCCTGTTCCAGGCACACATCAATGATGTCAGTGACACTGACTTCCTGTCCCAGCATATTTGATGTTTCCTGATAGCTCAAACAATGAAGAGTGTGAAATCCTGCAGGGGATCTGTCCAGACGTACCTATTGTCAACCAATGGTAGCACTTTTAAGAAACTTGGTTTCTCTCGAATTTCATGAGACCTGTGTAACCATTTTAAAGCTAGTGTCTTGCTTCATATAAACTTGTTTTCCTTCAAATGAAAGTCATGAGGCTTAGATGAGTCGATGTAATTAGAGATTAACAGCCCATATATTACAACTTCATGACAACACATTAAGTTACAGAGAAGTTGTCATTTTTATCGAAGCAATAACTTTGCTATTTTAGTTAATTTTGTTGCCAATTTTCATTCCAAATATTTCTGTGAAAAAATTACACATCATCTGTCTGCTTAGTAAAATGTAAAATTCTCAAATATGTATGTTTTGAGGAGAGCCCTCCCTGATATCCTGGTGAATACTTGGCCCTCAAATAACATCTCAGTTTTTAACCAGCAATAATAGCAAACCATCAATTGTTTTTGCTTTAGAGATTTAGAAGCGTTTCTAGGAGATGGAATACAATATGTTTAATTCACAGGAGATATACAATACCTTGATAGTTCTTGGTTTTCCAATGTTGATTATGCAGTAGTGTGATCAGATGTTAGGCTATTCTTGTCAATTGCAAATAACTCTTTAAACGCTGAAGTTAAGGTAGTGTTAAGTGACAATAGTCAGACTCAGTCGAGTTCTGTCTGTGGAATGAGGAACATGCTTTGTACTACACACAGAAGCTGATTGAAGCAGGGTGGCCATTCCTTCTGAAGCCTTTAAAATGAATATATTGGTCACGGCAGCACTTATACTGCAAGGTATATATTTTCCTAACCTTTTATTTAAATGGAAAAATTGTGGACACGACCTTCAATAGCGTTTATGATTCTAATTAGGAGATTTGCGTCTCCTTGTAATAATAGCTCAAATGCAGAAGCAGCATATAACAAACTTTAGTGAGCTTATTATTTCTGGTTAAAGAAGCATTAAGGTATCTGTATCCAGCACTCCTTGGAAAGAAAGATGTAGCTCAATATTTTCATGAAAAGTTGTATTTTCTAAAAGCATTTCCACGTTTTATTGTTTTACAGGAATTTGGGAAATCACTGCAACAAATGTTTCATTCTCATCAAATCCAGTTACATTTTCTGAGGAAGAACCCATTGGCACAGTGGTTGCAACAACAGCTAATGATTTTAGTGCTACTGAATTTGTCATTCTCGGAGGAAATTCAAATTTTAATATTGAAAATGGTGAGCAGTATTTATGGTTTAGCGATGATTTTCCAGTAAAGTTCAAGAAATTGTGACATAAACTGGAAACTTTTGAGTAATTATCTAATGCTTTGTTAATTGTATGCATATTTAACTGTATAACAGTTTAAAGTCTAATTTTTCTCTAGTAAATCCCACATGCAGAAAGAGACAAATATGCTTCAAAATCTGATAGACTTTTTTATATAAACCATTCACACACACAATTAGAGGCTCTGGTATAGCAGTGCTTTCAGAGTTAGGGGTGGCTGGAAAAGTGTTGCTTCCAACAGCTTGCGTGTGGTCTGCTCTGAATGCCATGTTGTTGAAGGGATCAGAGAGGGGGCTACATGTATGTGTTGCTAGTCCACGCAGTGAAAAATTGGGGCTCTCAGTCAGCATCTAATACTAACTTCACAACGATCCTCCTGCCATTTTGGGCCTTGTTACTCAAGTTAAGCCCTTAAACACACAGCAGAACATGCGTTCAGCAGTAACCTGGACCTGGTATACTATTTAAAGGCATCATCCCCCTGGTCAAATGTTGAAAAAAACTGAAGAAATTTGCAATTAGCACTCTACCCCATTTATGCGCCTTTAATGTACAAGGTATGTGCTTCCTCAATCTTTTTGGTAGCTTTAACAAATGACTGGCAAAAGTCCATGGGACTCACTTGGAAAAGTGCCTCATTCATCTGTTGGACCTACTCCCAGCAATTACCTGCTTTTATACATCATCTTTCCTCTAGAAGAGTTAGAACTATCTAAAACAGACAGCAGCTTTGCCCTGAATCACTGATTCAGGTAGAAGGGTGGAATGTGAATGATTCAAAGTATTTGTAAACTTTGCTCACGGAAGTTGTAGATTGAGAAAAGGAAGATGCAGGTGCAACTTCATCGGCCAAGCAGTACTTAACAGTTATACATTATCACTCACTGATGGTGCCGAAAGAAGGGGTCAGACATATATAGCCATGGGAAATTGAAGGATAAAGCAAGAACTGCAGATGCTGGATTCAGAGTCAATACAGTATGGAGCTGGAGGAACACAGCAGGCCAGGCAGCATCAGAGGAGGAGGAACGTCGATGTTTTGGAGTTTCACCCTTCATCAGGACTTGTGAAGGGTGTAAACCCGAAATGTCGACTTTCCTCCTCCTCTGATGCTGCCTGACCTGCTGTGTTCCTCCAGCTCCACACTGTATTGAATTGAAGGATAAGTTAGAGGGAAGCATGCTAGGGACATGAACACTTCGTGTAGTCACTGGAGAATGGGCCACATATTTTGTTAGTCTTCACTTGTGTATTATAGCAACACAAACAACTAAGGGCTGCCAAATTTAGCAATCAGAAAATGCTATCAGTAGAATGTAGAAGTTAGTTTGAGCAGATTGAGTGACCTTTGAACTTCCAGCATGCTCTGCTTTTTCAAAAGAGATCAGCATACTTTCTGGACAATAATTGTGAAGAAAAATCATATTGAACTCTCAACATTACGTCAGTTCCTCTCTGCACAGATGCTGCCAGCCTGTTAAGTTTCGCCAGAGCTTTCTGTTTTCATTTCAGATCTCCATTTGTGCTACTTTGCTTCAATTTTTGGTGACTTTCCAGGAAACCTTTCAAATGTATACATAGTTTGGTTTTCCCCATTTGGAGTTACTGTAGGAGAAATCAAATGGTGTTCCTGTGTTGGGTCAAATACATGGCCTGGCTATGGTTATAGTGCAGACTCAGACTCTGGCTTTGCTTAGTATGGTAAAAAGCAATGAAAATTCTCACAACAGCTGTACAGGTACACCTCTGCTAGCCAATGTCTAGCAACCAATGTTGTTTGCTGAGGGTAGTAGCTAAAAAAAAATCAGCCAAAAATCATCTTCGTATGAAATGGAACATATCTGCTGAGTTGCTTTGCATGGATTATTTAGCAGCTTTGGACTGCCTCTACCACCCCGTTTTAGTAAGGATGCTTTGTTTGTTTCTGACACATGTACACAGACTCAGTTACATTACTTTGAGATGCCCTTGAGTTCCCAGAATCAAATCAAAGAAAAATATGGTTAATTGTGTTTTTCAGTTTAGATGCAGCCTTCCAAACAGCGCGATATAAAATCTTTTTTATTCTCTTTGTTTCAGAAACTGGAATTATTAAAACAACTGTAAATTTTAACTATGAAGACTCTATACCTAAATCATATATTCTTGTGGTGCAAGCTATAAATGCTTCATACAGTGCATCTCAATCTCTGACAGTATCAATCATTGATATTGATGAACCCCCTGAATGTACTTCAGTCGTTAATGGAACAGGTAAGGCATGATGTGAAAGAACATCAAAATAACTTGTTTTAAAATAGCATCCCTATTTAATAGAAAGCAGAGGACTCAGTAATATTTTTCAAGAGGAAATAGACAATCACCTTTATAGAATGTCAGCAATTGTTCATGAAGTGATTCTAAATCTGATTTCGGAAGAATAAGAACCATTTGGAATTAAAACAATTTGATTCTTCATTCATCTAGGTATATGGAATAACTAGTTGGAGATAGATTGATTTGTATTGTTCATTCTTGTGCTGAGGACATTGCTGACAAGGCCATAATTTATTGCCCATCCCTAATTATCTTAGAGAAGGTGAACAATGTCAAGTCCATGGAATAGATTTGTTTTATATGTAATAATTTAACTGGCAGTAACTATTGCCAAATTATTGTTTAAAGTTACATTTCTGCTGTAATTTCATTGAGACAAATTGTTGAAACATTCTTATAATGTTATTATTCAACTAAAATGGCAGAGTCTTGACCAGTATACCTGGGGGCAATGCCTGTACACAGTGACAGGTAATCAGAAATCAAACATTGAGTGACTACACTGAGAACATGGTGCTTATTTCTCAGTCCCTCCTATTGCATACAGATGAGAGAAATTAGTAAAATGCAAGCAGTTACAAAATTGACATAATTGGTACTTACCAACTCCTTCTATTGTTTTATACAGGACCTAGCATGACTATCGCCGAGACCATTAAATCTGGAGACTTTGTTTATACATTCTCTGCATCAGACCCTGAAAGTGATGTGTTAAATGTGAGTTTCTTTTTTTACAAACATACAAACAAAGAATAATCTACTTAGTCCCTTGAGCCTATTCCGTTATTTAATATGTTGATGGCTGTTTGGATTGAAACCTCAAATCTGTATCACACCAACCCTGACGCATTTTCACCCCTTGCTTAACAAGAAATAAACCTTCTCTAGCTTAAAAATATTCAAGAACTCCGCTTCTTTCATCTTTTTGGAAAGATAGTTTTGTTTGATGTGATTTTGAAATAAACCAAAGAATGAAAATCCATTATAAATATTAGAACACAGACTTTGCTTGCATCAAGTATTCAGCTGTGAAAGAAAAGTTTCATTATTATGTTCTACTTCCATATTGCCTAGAGATGTAGGAGCTTCCCTACCCACAGGGAGTTTCCTTCATTGCTCTCAGTAGTATAAGTTTGCTTCTACAAAATGTTTTTCCTGATGTGGAGCGGATATGCAATCTCCTATAATGTAAGAAACTAGGCATGCGTATTGTGATGTTGATGAATCTGACAGACATTTATTACACCAAACTATTATTTATATGTAAACATTACATTCTACAGGTATATATATGTCTGAGCTAATATTAAGCACTTAAGTTATAATAGAGGAGCATGCTTCCAGTGGGTGTCATGCTTCAAGTGATGCAAGTTCAGATGGAGTATGAGACAATTATGCTTTCAGGCCACATACAGTGGTGATATCATGAGCATGTCTCTTGCTGACCGTGGGATATAACACAACAGATATTATCTACCCTCTACTGCCCTCCTTACCCCAGGATCATGTATCATCATCAATTCTCCCTGACCCTGCTTAGAGTGGACCGCCTTCAAAACTCACTGCTGCACTGTCAGTTGCTTCCAGCATGACCTGGTGAGACACCTCATCATGAAAAGACAGTCCGCAAAGGGACACCCAGTAAGTGTGGAACATCCTGAAGTCATGCTGCCCAAAAGCTGATATAATGCCAGAAATTAATTCTACACTTTGAGGTAAATCATTTGTTCATCCATCCATAACCAACAAGCTTTAAGTTGCAAGCTCTCCCTAAACCCGGTCTTTAAAAAGCCAGGCACCCAAGTTAAAGAATAATTTTTTTTAGGAATTTCTACTTTATAACCCATCTGCTACCACACTGACATGTCTTTGAAGGTGTGTGGTAAGGTTTCTGGTTTGAACTGAGTAGTGCTGAATAAAAGCGAAAGAACTGCGGATGCTGTAAATCAGAAACAAAAGCAGAAATTGCTGGAAAAGCTCAGCAGGTCTGGCAGCATCTGTGGAGAGAAACCAGAGTTAACGTTTCGGGTCCGATGACCCTTCCTCAGAAATGGAGGCTGAAGCTTGCCAGGGAGGGCAGATGCTTTGGTGACCTGTGTGCAAAGTGATTACAATGGATCCAGGGGCAGAAAGGCAGCTCCTAGGTGCTTACAACACATCAGGGAGATGGATTAGAAGCTGTGAAGAGGGCAAACTATAGACTATTCCCTTTGTAAGTTGGAACCAGACTCCTCCACGCTCCTTGGTAGTGACAGGAGGCTTTCTGCCAGGCCAGTCAATGTACCCAGCATCTTGTTGGTCATGTCCTATCAGCGCAAAACTCCTAAACAACTTCATCCTGCAGATCATTCTTTACCTGTCACCTGGCTACAGTTCACTGGTATGATCAGCCAGCAGTGTGAAAGGGGGCAGCCAGCAGTGTGAAAGGGGGCAGCTGGCAGTGTGAAAGGGGGCAGCTGGCAGTGTAGAGAGGAGCTGGTGAAGGGGGCACCCGGCGGTGTGAAAGGGGGCAGTCAGCGGTGTGAAAGGGGGCAGCCAGCAGTGTGGAGAGGAGCTGGTGAAGGGGGCAGCCGGTGGTGTGGAGAGGA